>NC_052505.1:77779107-78126107 GCF_014356525.2 Nilaparvata lugens | reverse complement strand
AAGAGAGCGCGGTGTCGCGTGTTATTGCAAACACGTCGCGTCTGAAATGAACGTCGCGCTGTTTAATGCCAGTATTATTTCAACAGGCGGCAAGTTTATACGCCTTCCACACATAAACGTAATACATAAACTGGATGGTAGAATACGACCAGCTATATTCACAGAGTTGTGAAGCACCAACCCGGCAACTTCTCTGTAATACTGTTATCGTCGAAGTAATATAGCCTACATCGTCTCCATCAAACTGTCTCGCTTCCAAGGCCTTTTCTCCGTTCAACAGAATATTATTATTGTAGACATCCAGTGTACTGGCATACCTGCAACTGCCGGCAGGGGATGCCTTTGTACTGAATTCCACGCTCTAGTTGCGTTTGCCATCGCACTCAAAAATTCGTTCTCTCCCTAGTCAGGTACAACGTTGTTTCTAAATCAGCGAAAACACTTTCTAGACTTGAAGTTTCTCTTCCATAATGCCTCCGCTTTTAGTGCATGCAAAATTCTGACGAATACAATGTTGACTAGAACTTTATTCGTTCATGAAGTTTCCAATTACAAAAATAATAGTCTATCTATTTGGACAAATGAAAAGAACTTTGTGTGATTGTCCTGAAATAAATAAACTAGATTATCAGCTACTTTCTAATAACATCAGATCCCATTCATGGACCAATATACTCGAAATAGATGACACAAATACTGCATTTAACAAATTTTATGAAACCTTCAATAGTATTTTAAATAGATCCACAATTAACGTAAACTAAAAATAAAATCAAATGATAAAACCGTGATGACACCTGGATTGTCAAACAGTATTGCTGTAAAGGATAAATTATATAAGTTACATAAACGAATGCCAAATAATACCGCTGTAAAGAATAAATTCATACAGTGGCGGCGTGTCCATGAGAGCACAAGAGCACGTGAACCCCCTATGAAATTGCTACAATAAATTAAAGTTCAAATCAATAGAAAATTGACTGAAGTAATACAAATTTCTTGTAATATTAAAACAATAAGGAGCGCACCAAGCAAGGTACACGCATTGAAATAACCTTTTGAATTACGCGCTACAGCAAGCAGGATCACTGCTCCAAGCGTTAGTATGGGTTCAAATGGTAGCTGGGCGAGTTCAATTCCCTCCCCGTGGGGGGTGGGAGACTATTTACATTAGCTTTACGGTGAGCTGCTTTCCAAGCAGCTCATAGCTGTGATAGTGTGCTTTGCATTGGCGCCATTGCCTTCTAGAGCCGTTTCCACTTATGAACTGTTCTAGCTGGCACTGGCTACTACTTTGTTTACTGTTTGCAGTTTCGCGTTCGCGCTACATGTGTTGTCGATTTTGAGGTTAATTCTTGTTTCTTCTTTCTTGTGTTTTGAAAGTGAGAATGGAGGGTTCAAGAAAGGTTTCAGTTAGCTATTTAAAAGAGATAGTGTTCTCTAATTTATCAATCGAGGAAAAAATATCTATTAAGGAAAGTGGTAGGCCTACACTGACAATTGATATACATCAGACTTCTACATCGAAATCCAGGACATACAAGAGATTTCAAAGACCAACAATATGAAAAGACATCTTGGCTGTGTGGTTGTGAAGAAACTAACAACTTTATTGTTTTCTGTGCTTGTTGTTTGCTCGCGAAAAAGGCGATCCAGCATGGATTAAGAACGGTGTGTGTGATTTAGCTCATTTGACTCAAAAATTAAAAAGCATGAAAACTTACATGCGCATATTAGTGCTTCATTGGATTTCAATTTACTTGGTAAAATTGATGTTCGTCAACAGCTTGATAGTGCTTATCGTTTGAGCATCAGAAAACATAATGAGCAAGTCACCAAAAATAGGTATGTGCTTTCCAAACTTATAGACTGCATTAAATTTTGTGGTGCATTTGAGTTAGCTCTTAGGGGTCATCGAGAGGACGACAATGCTTTAAATCCGGGAATTTTCAAAGGCCTTGTGAATTTTACTGCAGAGCTTGATTCGGCTTTGAAAGAACATTTCAATAGTGCTACAGTTTTCAAAGGCACCTCCAAAGACATTCAAAATGAATTGCTGGACTGCATGCTTTCTGTGTGCCAAGAAAATATCAAACAGGAGATTAAAAATGCTCAATATGTTTCTCTAATAGCAGATGAGACAACTGACATTTCGTCTGCATTTCAGTTAGTTTTAGTTTTTCGGTATATTTTATCAAATGGTCAACCAGTAGAGAGATTTTGGAAGTTCGATAATCCTGAGGGTCATGATTCACATCGATTGCAAAATGTATTTTTTTTCAAGTTTGGATACTGTCATAACAATTCAGAAAAACTCATTTCTCAAAGATGATGGTGTGAATGTGATGAGTGGACAACATGCTGGTGTGCAGACAATTGTGCAACAACCTATAAGCATGCTTTTTTTGTGCATTGCTATGCACATCAACTCAATTTAATTGTAGCACAAGCAGCGAGTCAAATCAAGATGTAAGAATTTTTTTCTCAGATTTGAGTGATATTACTAATATTTTTTTCAAATTCTCCTCAAAGAATAGATGTTTTAGACAGAGTAGTCGGCAACGTGTACCTAGGGCGTCAGCAACAAGGTGGAATTTTAAAAGTAGAACTGTGAATACGTTTTTGAATATAGAGAAGAGCTAATCGAGTGTATGGAGGAGATTCAATCCACATCAAAACAACCTTCTAGTATTATAAAAGCAGGTGCTATTGCTCGTCTTCTCAAAGATAATAGATCTTTTTTTGGCTCTCGGTTTTTCACAGGCTAATGCCTCATGTTGACATTTTATATAATCAGCTGCAAACAGTTAACACAGATGCTATGAAAATCAAATCAAATGTTGACATTTTTTCAAAGCTGTTGAAGAGGAAAGAACTAAAATGAATGATTTGATGGAGATGGTAGCAGACTGTGCAGGAAGTGTGCCCAAACGTTCAAGGCGCGAAGAGGACACCTACCTCAGTAGAACAGTGGCTGCCAAGGAAACCTGTGACATCATCACCACTCAAATCAAAACCCGGTTCTCATTCACAACATTCTATTCAGCAATCTGTTTATTTGACTCACAAAAATTTGAACATTTCAATAAGGATTTCCCAGATACCTTGCTTGAAGATACTGTTAAGGTTTACTCATTTCTTGAGAAAAATCGCCTAAAAACAGAACTGAAATATTTTTAGAAGAGTAGACTTCAGAAATTTGCTTGGTGCTGTCAGTTTGCTACAATTTTTCATTGAAAATAACTTAACTTCGTCATTTTCCGAAACCTATAAACTTTTGTTGATAATTTTAACCATCCCAATGACAACAGCTGAAGCTGAGAGGTGTTTTTCTACACTAAAACGAATCAAGACGTTTTTGCGCTCCACAATGAACCAGGACAGGCTATCAGCATTAGCAATGCTGACTATTGAGAAGGAAATGATAGCAAATATCATTAACTTCAATGAGAAGGTGATCGATGTTTTCGCAGCAAGGAAGGAGAGGAGGATGGATTTTATTTTCAAAAAATGCTCTGTAAATGCCAACTAGAAGGAGGGTGAGTGTTAACAAAGTCTCTAAAAGCATGTTAATCCTTATTTCTTTGATTGGAAATTATCTTACATCGAGGAAAAATTATTGCTGTTTTCTGTATAATTTATGATTTGTACATGAATTATTCAATGTATGGGAGTACATCTTCTAGGTTGAGTATATCTAAATACTTATTATTATTAAACGAAAATCCAAATTATTATATAGGTACTTAATATAATACAACCCATTAGAATATTTTGTTACCTACGTAATAATATGATAGGCCTAGTACTCTTCTAGGAATAAAAAATTACATTCTACTACGTGAAACGAACAAAATTCACTTAAAACATGGGGTTTAACAAATTATTAAAGATCTAGATCTTGTTGCTCATGTTAAATGTGAACCCCCCATTAGTATTTGCACGAGCCGCCACTGAATTCATAGCAATGAGAAATAACGTGAAGCAATGGGTAAAAAACGCAAAATGTAAATATTACTCTGACAATCTGCTTTTACACTCCAAGAACTCTAAAAAGAAATTGGAAATTCTGAAATCATTATTACCTGGTGAGAGCAATAGTATTCAAAATATACAGTTAATGAGGATGGAACAATCATCAGTGATAGTAAAAGCGTTGCAAATTTGTTCAACGAGTATTTTATTGATCTACCTGAAAAACTCTCCCAATCTCTTCCACAAGTATCAGATGATATAGTCCAGCAGTACAATTACGAATTTCAAAGCGAGCAAAGTCATACGACCATCTTTCTCATCGATTGATGAATGTGAAATAATTCAAACCGTTAAAAAACTCAAATTAAACGTCAGCTCTGGTAATGATGGATTACCAAAGAATCTTAAGGAGAATACTCACACTGTCCACTGTTATAGCATACTTATTTAATTTGGCGATAGTTGAAGGGCAGTTTCCAAAATATTGAAAACAGGTACCGTAATCCCTATATTTAAAAAAGTAGATAGGATGTCCAAAACAAACTACCGTCCCATCTCACTCTTACCTACTCTATCAAGGTGTTTGAGAAACTTATTAAAAGATTAAAAAGATTAATGACTTTTTAGATAACAACTTTTTCTTCTCCAATCAACAGTTTGGTTTCAGGCAGAATCTCACACCGAGCTTGCCCTCAACATTTCCTGCAAAATATATACTTAGGATTAAATAAAAAACAAGGTAATTGTGCTGCTGGATTGTTTATCGATATCAGTAAAGCATTTGATACTGTAAATCATGATCTTCTGCTACATAAACTGTGGCGAGCAGGTATTAGAGGTGCACCCTTGGAACTGCTTGAACTTTCCTACAGGGAAGAAGTCGGGCAGTAAAAATTAATAATCAAATTAGTGACTTGCGTGATATCTGTCATGGGGTCCCTCAAGGGTCGGTCCTGGGACCTATATTATTCTTGATCTACATTAATGACTTATCAATGGTGACTTTAAGGGACAATTAACAACTTTTGCAGATGACACTGCCTTATCATACAGTCCGGACCAACAGGACCAACTTGCTTATGACATGCAACAGGACTTGAATAAACTGTCATTTTGGTTCACTTGTAATAAGTTGACAATGAATGTTCAAAAAACTAATTACATCTTGTTCAGTCTAAGTGGCAGTAGAAGTTTTCCTATGCCTATCTTCCTCCACGGATTTCACTGTAGGCGTGACTCTTGCAGTTGCCCTGTTGTGAAAATGGAATCCAATGTAAATATCTAGGGGTGCTTCTAGATCATAACTTGAATTGGAAGTCCCACATTAAGTCCCTCAAGAAATCTCTTCAGTTCTACCTTAGAACAATATTTAAATTAAAGCAGATGTGCAATAAAAGTACCCTGAAAGAGATTTATTACGCATTTGCCCATTCAAGAATAAGTTATGGATTGAGTTGTTGGGGAAGTACATATTATTCCATTTTGGATCCCATTATAAAGCTACAGAAGTCTTTTATCCGAATAATTGCTGGTGTAGGATACAGGATAGCACTTTACCACTATTTCAAGAATTCGAGATACTCCCTCTGAGACACATGTATATCCACAAGGTACTTAATATTTTCTACCTGCTGAGTGGGAATGATGGTGTAATAGTAAGCTATTGTGAGGTGGTGGAGGGCTCTCATTTGACGCGAGGAGTACTGAATCGCCATCTCCGAGGATTGAGACCTAACTGTACCCTTTTCAAAAAATCTTTTATGTTCCTCACCCCAAAATTTTTCAATCTTTTACCTATACACATCAAGATTATTTTGGGTCCCAAAATAATAAGTATTACATCAAAACTAGCATAAAAAGATGGCTACTAAACTGCGATAGGGTTGGGGTGGAATGATGTACACTCCGTAATATAGTTCCAAAGGCTGTTCATTCATTTCCTTGTACACTGCGTATTACAGTCCCAAAGGATCCAATGGTAATTGAATTGATTATTCTAATGATATTTGAGTTCTGTTTAATTAAAAAAATATATATATATATATATATATGTATATATATTATATATATATATTATATATTATTATTATTCTACGAGCCATTTTATATATGGTTGTTGTTGTATTATGTATGTTGTGGTTTCGGTATTCTAATTTTCAAACCCTTACCTTATTGTGCTTGCTAATTTTGACTTTTGTCTGAGATTTGCGTATCATGTCTTATCTTGAGCTTGTTGTTATTTTATTTTATGCATAGAATTTTCCACTCTTGCTGATTTATGTATTTCTGTCTTTATCAATTCATCTCAAATTAATTAATTATTATTCTTATTGTATTTTTTCAATTTAAAAATGATTTTCGTGTGTTTTTGAATTGTAAATTGAGTGTGTAATTGAAGATTGTTGAAGTGACACATAACCTATCTACATTATTTGGACTGTTGTAAAAATTAGAATTGGACCGTTTTGGGTGTAAGCCTTTGGTACTCTTCTGTGAGTTGTGTAATTCTGAATGATTGAATAAATAAAATACAAGATACATAAGACAAATGTAAATTATAATAAATCTTAATGTTTTGGCACAGCCAGAAAAGTCAGACTTGTGCACTAGCTGTGAGTTCGTAAAGAGAACAACATGCAAGGAAACATGCAGTATGAATTAGGCATCAATTTAATAGAGATCAATTTTGATGCTTGGCTGCACAGTAAATATCATCCTAGATTTACACCTATTCCTTTAGTATTGTTTTGAGTGATCCAGTTAATGAATGAATGGGGAAAAACCTAGAAGGTTGAAAGCTCAACAATATTTCTCCGTTACCCCTTTGTTCGTAAAAGAACAACTGTATAGATTAAGCCAGCCGGCTACGCCACGCATAAACATGCACATAAACAAAAATCGAAATCTCTTCGGCTGAAGAACCAGCACATGGTTGAGTTTCATAAACGAAATAGAGTTGCTGGAAGTAGAATGTCGCGCGTCAAGATCAAAGCTGACGGATTGGTGCGCTCTTGGCAACAAGTTCAATAATCGTTTCCAATCTCGACTGCCATTGGTCGGTTTGCGACGGCGCGATTTTCAAAAACCCGGAAAGAACAAGTCGCTGCCCCCCACACATCAAACGACCAAATTATTACGCACCAAAGAAAAAGAAAGCAAACAGATCAGAGCGGCTAACGCAAACAGTTGCTCGATCGGTTTACAAATAAGTGGCTTCAAGCCTTTGAGCTCCGTGCGCCAGGCTCAGCCAAGCCTAATCTATTATTTCTTTACTGTAGTTTTTTAAACAAGAACACTGCTCAAAGGCGCAGGGTGGTCTCAGTCTGCATCGCATGGCTTACTCCAAACACACTTCCCGTTCCCTACTCACCATTCACATATAGCTCTGCTACAGCTAGCCGCTCATGCATCGTTCAGCTCTAGATTTTATTATCTCCCTTAAATAATACATACAAATGGCAAGTCATTTGAATAAACTGACGAGAAAATGACAACGAGAAAGATTGATAAATGAAATGATAACATTACATGTTCATTAATATTATTTATTGAAATTGTTCTAATAATATTTTCTGGATAGGGTTTCAAACAAAATACTAACGTTATTGTTCTTCAATATACACATTTCAGTTGATCGATGAATAAGAAAATCGAGTGTTTTGAGAAATAGCCCTGACAAATATATAAAACAATCAAATTACAAACTTGTTTGTTTTGTAATATGCATTAATTGGTTGATGAATTTTTGAAATCGAATGTTTTGAGAAATAGCCCTGGCAAACATTAAGCTCTTGATGCTGTCACGTAGTATTTTAGCACCACAAAATATTTTTGAAATAAACTATTGAGCTTTAATAGAATTATAAAATAGAAAGGAGAGATAGCCTAGTCAAAGTACCACTCAAGTAAAACCGAATGTTATTGGTGAGTATTATATTATCTAAAGCGATAAGAGAACCAAGCAAAGTTGTAATTCAACAATAATGAGAATTCGTTGACAGAAATAAAAATTATAAAGCGGCTTATTTATTATTGGCAGATCATAAAAAGTAAAAGTTTGCATGTACATTTGAGGTTAGAATTCTTTGTTTTTGTTCTAAACGAATCAATCGATCTAGGATCAATCGACAGTTCTTTGAATCGATACCTAACGAATCAGCTGATTGCTCGACCAACCAGTATGAATTAAATTATAAAGTTTACTCACAAAATATATGTTATATACACTAGGGAAGGTTTATGTAAATAGATAAGGACAACTATTATTGTTACATGAGTATTTATTGCAATCTAAAAAAGTATGAAAATCAAGAGTACACAAAGCTCACATAAAAAATTAAATGTATACTGTTTTATAGTATCATATATCGAGATTTATTTATTGGAATAATCTAAGACAATCACTCAATTTATTTATATAAAAACTTTTCATTTATCTTTGTATAACAAAGTTTGAGAAACCCTGAATCTGAAGTAACCAATTGCATTGAGTCTTACCAAAATTAGAAAGCCAATCAGAAGGAAGCTTACAAATCGTTCAAGGAAGAGATGAAATTTTTCTGAAAACCATTTCTCTTTGGCTTGTGATCCCGATCTGTGAGGACGCACATGGAGATTAGGGTTCTCTCTTCCTATTAAATTTTAAAATCATCAAGCCAACCCCCTTTTAAATGTAAAATATTTGTAATTAATGTTTGATTATTTGTGAACTCAGTGTTGCTAAAGAGTTCTTAATTGTAATCTGTTCCCATAAATATATTTTAATACTGAAAGAGATTTATAAGAAATCTGGACCACGCGCGAGCCCAGCAGAGATGAAAAGGACCTGCCTAATTAATTATTGGAAATAATTAATTTACTCTACAAGACCTTCAAGAACATCAGTTTTGTGAGTGCAAAAATTTGTCTTAAATGAGCTCATTTTTAAGGCCTTCATCAGTGAATTGGGGAATTAATTAAAGCGCTATATAAATTTATTCAAGTTTAAGAAATTCGCAACGTGTCGACTATTATCATATAAGTTATAAAAACTATTTTATGAATTTATTGATTTATGTAAGAAGCTTACTTCCATGCACGGCACGAACTCATAAAACCCTGAGATTATTGAATTGTTCTTTGTATTAATTATTATTTGCTCATTGATCAAAGTATGTCATGTTAAATCTACAGACCAAAAAGGTTTTAAGTTGTAGAATTCTGAATTGACTTGAAGTCCACGTATCAGTATTTAATTCAAATTTATAATTTTTAAAGCTCACAACTGTGAATGCTATTAAACCTTGTGATAATTGTTGAACTATTGAAAAAATTATATATATTGGAATTATAAATATAAGAATATTTTATACATATCATTTTATGGGAATATATTTTATGTTTTATGTCAGCATACAAAATCATAGAAGTTTTTATTATATCCTAACTCATCTCGTGATATACAGTTTGAGCTGTCTTGGTACCAGGAAATATTCGTCAGCAGCACATAAAATAAGTGAATCAATCAATATTGATATTATTAAGAGCGTTCATTACTTATCATCCTTTGATGATAGTCATACTATTCCGCCAGAAAAATCATATTGATAATTACATTAATAAGTACACGGTATATCATATAAGGATCCAGAGAACTTCAAGAACTGGCGTTGTAAGTTCAAAGGAATTTCAGAAGGGTAAGTAGGTGAATACCTGTATTCATGGCGAGCATTTTAAAAATCAACTAGAAAAAACCATAGTTGATCTTCATTAACTTATTCTCGATTGGATACATGGTTACTGATAGTCAGTCGCCAACTATCTTTTTGATTTCCTTATTGGTATTCTTCCAGAACTTCACGGAAGCAGCGGTAAGAATTGTTAATCACCAGTCATTGAACCTTGTGGTGATTAATTATATTTGGGAAATTCATGCATCTACCACTGAGCTAGAGCTGCGGTCTGAACCCAGCATATTTGCGAGCAGGACGGCCTTAGCTTTTTGCGAATTTATTTGCAAAATAGGGATTTTAGCAACCGCTCTTATAAATATCAAGAATACCGCATCACCTGTAAAGGATTTGCAATTTACCACTTTACAATGCTTATCGTATGGGATGGAATAAGAACAGTTCCGACTATAGCCTTTTGGGCCACATCGAAACTATAGATATTGTACATGATGGAATCAATTAATATTAGTGATATGAAAAAAAACAAGATGAATGGAAAATAAGTTGATGGGAAAAATAGGAGATTGAATAAGTCCTCTTTTGAAATAATAATTATGAAATTCCCTGGTTTGTTGTAGGCTCAGGTTTTGGTAGATTTTTGAAGTAATTCATGATTTACAAAATTATATATGCCCACACATTCAAGCCTTGTCTGTGATACGGCATGCAAGTACATAAGATTGGACCAATAAGCTATTATTATATTATTCTACATGTCATATGTGTGGAATGATTATGTTATCCTATAGTTCATGATCTATATGAAACGACTTACTTCATTTCCTTAGATAACAAAGCATTACAACATAAATTTATCACATTCAGGGGTACTTAAAAATAGAAATCAAAGCACCCTTTCAATATTTATTTTCAAGCATGAAACTTGAAAACTATATTCTCTAACACAAAAGTTATAGTCACTATATTATCCGATAGATGTTGCCTAAGAATATATATTGAAAGGATACTTTGGTTTTCAATTCTTATTGGAAATGTATTTATTATTTACTCAAGAAGTAACTGTTACATCATATTGACGGTTGTCACTGTGTATTTTATTACTCTCCACTTCAACTTGTAACAGAATAAAGTCATCCAGTACATTTCGTAGAACTGTAACAATGAAGTTGCAACTTGACAATACATAATTCAAGTATTCAAGTAACAGAATCTGCTTTGAAAAGTTTGTGAGACCCATGTTATTGGGCTGCGTAAAGAGCAGTCAGCAGTGAAGAGACTAGCCAAGGAATCGATCCGAAGGAACTCTCCGGCAGTGAGTGAGGCAGGGAAGAAAGGCTACTCAATAGGAGGCATGCTGCAACAAGAAGAGGATAAGACGAAGACGGAGTTGAAGTAGGTGAGACAGGGAAGAACGGCCTTTCAAGAGAGGCATACAACAAGAAAAGGCATGCAACTAGAAGAGGATAAGACGAAGACGGAGTTGAAGTAGGTGAGACAGGGAAGAACGGCCTTTCAAGAGAGGCATACAACAAGAAAAGGCATGCAACAAGAAGAGGATAAGATGAAGACATAGTAGAAGTGAGGCAGTGAAGTACTGCCACTCCAGAAGAGGCATGCAACAAGAAGGGGGTAACATGAAGACGGAGTTGAAGAAGACATCGAGAAGTATGCGACATTGACGCCGAGACTGATATGGTGGGTGAGGGAGAGGGTCTTGAATTGCGCAAATTCCGTTTCCTCTTGGTTAACTCGATGCAATTGATAAGGTACACAAAGGCTTTGCCATTTCGCTTCTGACACTCCGTCAGGCGGAAAGTTTACGTTCAGCGCTGAATCTTGATGCCAACGTCTTGGTGAACGAACCCACCAGCTCCCCTGTGGATGGCACCGTGTGAGTGTTACGAGTTTCTGATGTGTGTACTCTGAATATATTATGAGAAGTTACCAATACATTGCTATTGTAGAATTCCCAAGATTCCTTGAAACTCTAAATCCACCACAAAATTATACAAAAGATGAAATGAAGCATTTAATTGAAAATTGGTGAGTATATAAACTGAAAAGTTCAGGAACTAGATAAACCAGAACAAGAAAGCCACTTGAAAATGGGTCTTGAAGAGTTGAAACTAGTTGTGTCATTTTATAAAAGGATACCTGATAATTTTCAATCTGTTTTAATAATTTCAGTAGCTCTGAAAAGAGAAGTAATCAAATAATTTTGTATATTGTATTATGATAACAATGTTGGTACAGTTACAGCAGAGGTGACAGAAATAATCCTTACTTTCAAATCAAATGGTGACTTCATGGTTACAGCTTCTCCAATTGAATTAATATAAACAAGAAGGGGTCAAATTGTTAATCAATGTAAAGTATCCAAAGGACGGACATTACAGTATATTGGTTTTAATTGAATAATGAACCATTATGCCATACAAATATAGAAAATCTGGGATACTTGGTTGTACAAAGGTGAAAAGCCTTAGTGACACTCAAACTGAAATTATTTATCATTAAAGTCATTGAAATCATTGCTAAATGGAGGGATCTAACCCCTCCATTTTTATGAAAAAGCCGAAAATGAAATCAATTCAATTACCCATGTGTTATTTTATTCTCAAAGAATAGGTTTTAGAGGCGAAAAGGTTTGGAGAAGTCTGTGCAGTCTTGAGCTAGTGTCATCTGCAATAAAGAGGAGGATTATAGAAGACGAAGAAAAGGAAAAGGAGAAAGAGTAAAAAAAAAGAAGGCTGATTTGATGATTGGCGTATTTAACTATCATTCATACTTTATTGTTCGTATAATTTTGAAAGTATCAAAATAATGTCAAGTTTTTCGATTCCATTCTTCGATAGCAGTAGATATTTGATTTAACTCTCACTTCAGTTTCTTTAGGCACCTCCACATTGAAAGATTATCCTTGAGTCAGGTAAACTGAAGGTCGATCTCTCAATTTTATAAGAAGCATAAAATACAGAACATTTTCTATTTTCGGTTTTAGATAGTTCTTTCAATACTGCTTTCAGTCTGATTCGTATCTCTACGATGGAGGAGCCTTCACTCTGTTAATTCCATGCGCAATTTCCATTCGAAATAAAATTTTCGCGAATGGTCTCTTCCAAGTCCACATTTTTTGTCTTCTGTTTCTATGACCACTGATGATTAAAATATAATCATCAATCAATTGAAGATTGGACTACTTCCAATGAGAAAGATTTTCAGTAATTCCTGAGATCAAAAATGGTTATAAAGGGTAGAGTGCATGATAATCATCCATGCTGAATTTCTTCAGTGTTCGTTCTTTGGTTTGAACAAGTGATAGGATATAACAAGGCTGGAGAATTGCTCTGCTAACAAAATTTGAAGCGCAGAGCAAAGAGAAGAAACAGCTTCGAATAACGTCCAAAGAGAAGAATCGGAATCAATGACTAAAGGAATGCTTCCGTTGTCTTTGAAGAACAATAATTAATTATTGTTGTAATGGAAAGAGACAGAATACAGTCTGCTTTCGATTGGAGAAGCGGAGTGTGAAACGAGGAAAATTGAGTCTGTAAACAATTGGACGACAAAACGACAATAAAAAGATACGGCCGGGAAATAATAATGAAAGTTGGGTCCACACTTTCCTTCTTTCAGTTTTAGAGCCGTTTTCAGCAGCTCTGCTCTTTATTCCAATGCGCTACAGTGGGCGAATCTTCTTCTTGATGAAAAGAAACATTTAGATTGCTTTCAGCAAGACGATATTACCAACTCAGGATCTTTTATGAAAATATTATTTAATTTTTCTTCTTGAATCGTCAGTTTGACTCGCAAAGTACTTTGAAAGCTTGTTGAAAATATTATTAAAAGTAGAGGCGCGACTACCTAGGAATTCTCTGCTCCCGACTTTCCTCATTGCCGCTCTTACCCGGAAAGAACACACCAAACTTTATTGTTTTCATTCGAAGAAAGTACCTAAGTTTTTATTTGAGTTGGACTAGAAAGATGCACCCGAGCTTGAATATTTCAATAACTGGATGAGGAGAGTGGGCGAGTGATAAAAATAATAGGAAAAAGACTACAGGAGTTGTGTGGGAGGTCTGTGCTAATGATTTTCTCTTTAAAAATCATCTCTCATCTATCTACTACATAATGCGAACGGTTACAATAACTATAGGCTAATCTAACTTGGAAAAAAAATTGATCTCTTACCAGTGAGGATAGAATGTAGAATGTAATGTGATAGATTCTATACTCTCTGTCTCTCACCGTCGTGTTGGATAATATTGGATATACATAGCTTCTTTCAGCACTCAGCAGGAACACTTTTCACACTCCTCAAAAATGGCCTGAATTTGGAACAGAATAATAGCAATCAAGAGTTCCTTGTATATTCCTTCTTCAATTTTGTGAATTGATTGATTGTGAGAAAATGCTTCAGTGGAATATTCCGAATGTGTCCAATGCATATTTGAATATCAATAGGTATTTCTGATTATTGTGAAGATTTTTAATTATTCCATCTGTCAATAATATCCTAGATAAACAACCCTCAAACCTGTCTATGATTTTTAATCACTAATTATATGTTTTGGAACGAAGATTAGAACAGAAAAGGTACGTCCAGTAAAGCACTATATGATAATAGAATGAACTATATGTTCATTCAATAAACAATCAATGCAAACTTTCTATGGCTTAGCAATATTATTCTAGGTCGATAATGCAATAATTATATTATTATTGTAATTATATTTTTGTAATTATATTATATTATTATAATTCAATAATTATATTATATTGTAAATTGATATTTATTCCTATAGCCTAAAAACATTTATCTATGGATTCTTGTGCACTCTATGTGACAATAAAGAATTATTGAATTCAAATTGAATTGAAAGATAAATTACCAGCCACCATAAGAGAACATACAGGACGTAGATAGATTAAGAGTATTGACGGAGGAGCAGCTTCTAAGCATTTGTGCATACTCATTTGATGAATTTGAAACAAATTACGAGATGAGCTAGGCTGCTCATTATTTTTATTATTAAGTATTTTTGTTATCATAAATGTTTGAAAATAGGACTAAATTTGACTAAATCATCGACATATTCAAATAGGCCTACCACTTTTGTGGATGGAAAGTTGGACGAATAATGATAATAAGTACGTGGGCAGTTTATTCCTTAGTTAAGGAAGCTTCCAAGTTTTGTAAAACATGTCTGGATTGACCTCAATTATGAGTTCGTGGGAACGGCTCTCCGGATGAGCAGAATCTCAAACTTTCATCTTCATGTGTTTTCGGTGGTCTTTGAAAGGAAAATAACCAATCAATTGTTGCGGGAGGATGTGTATTTGTGCTAGAGTAGGACGCAGCCTCTCAAAGTGCACTTGAAAAAGGTTACATCCTCCGAAATAGGAACAATAGCTCTGGTCGCTAGACTTGTATGTTATTGTTAGTTAGCAAAACGAACTCGTTCAAGTAGTACTGCTTCACACATCATTAGAAATGACGTTTGAAGATGGGAGCAAAATGTATTTGGGTCGCAACTGCCTCACTCTCTCTCTCTCTCTCTCTCTCTCTCTCGAGCTGAATGAGGAACCAACTACGTGTGCTTCCGCTCCCAGGGATTAGGCTCTGCCCAGGTTACTGGCCAGCCGAAGCCTTTTGTAACCGAGAGTCTGCTTCCACTTTTTGGAGCTGAATGAATGAGCGGGTGAATGAAAACGGAAAGGTTTGTTTACTACAAAACTACGTTGGCGAGCTCATGAATGAAAGGACCCAGCATTATAAGAGACGTACACAAAATCATTCCTACTATCACTATTCATCCATTTGAATTCACATGATTAGTGTGCCAGAGTAAGATTTTCAAAACTTACTTTCCATTTGTCCACTTAGTTTCTTCTAGATGGTGAATTATTCCCTGATTTTTGAGTGACTATTATTTCTCAGGGTGGGTATCGTCCCTACCTTCGCTTGTTATGTAAAGAAGCATCACTAATGTTTCAAAACACATATGTCCGGTTTCACCAAACTGGAAAGAAATTTGAACGTGGTCAAATCTTGTACGCTTTACAAGTGCACTGAAACAAT
The DNA here is from genome assembly GCF_014356525.2 of Nilaparvata lugens. Lineage (NCBI taxonomy): Eukaryota > Metazoa > Arthropoda > Insecta > Hemiptera > Delphacidae > Nilaparvata > Nilaparvata lugens. The sequence continues at coordinate 78,110,378 of NC_052505.1, read as the reverse complement.
ATTATGATATCTATGGCAGTAGTTAGTCCAGTCCACACATGATCGAACCCGGATTTACCATGTGCAAATGTCTTGATAGAGCTTGGTAACCGGGCATTTATGTTGTAATTCATTGAAAAGTTAGCTAAATAGTAAGTTATATTGAGTGTATAAATATGAACCTACATGAGCGAGTATATAGAGTAAATCTGCATATAGATGAATCTACATAATTATCTGTATACTACCCTATAAGATCTGCATAAATAAACGAATCTTCAAAAAATAAGAGAAAAAATCCAAGTACGCTTTTCTAAAATTGTTTACTTATAGCATGCTTTACCATATTGAAAAATTATAATGTTGAAACATGTTATGAGTTGAAAAATGTTAAAAAGGCACTTAGATTTTTCCTATCATTTCTTGATAATTAAGAGTAGCCCTAATCAAAAAGTTGATAAATGAATCTACTTGAATGATGTATCTTATTCGGGGCTACCATTTTCTCATATCTCATTTTTTTGTGAACTTGTTCAAGTTCTCTCTTGGAATAATAATAAATGTAGAATAGAATTGTATAGAAAAGCCAGTATATACGACTCAAAGTATATTCATATCATGAAATACAGCTTCATAACAACTGAAAATAGTGTCCAAAAACCAAATGTGATTTAAGTCAATTTCCTCCATCAAGTTGGAAGAAAATCAACAGAATTACTAATCCAATTGGTGGCGTATGGATGACGGTGTTTGGGATGTGATTACTGGAATGTTTGTAGGAAGAGTGAGCCAAGTTGATGCCTTGAAGTGAGTGCCGCCGGACTCAGAGACATTAAAATCGTGTTTACCGACGTAGGAGGAAGTCTTGCAGCTGTTTGTACACAATAAAACAACATTTTCAAGAGGATTTCAAACTGAAATGGATGCAAAGAACTGAGCCTCTCGTTCAGATCTGGTCTATACATAGCAAACAGCATATGGCGTCATGGAAGAGTATCGTCCACGTTCGTGAAAGAGAAAATTGTTTGGATGCAACGAGAATGCTTTGCTTAGAATATGATATTGAAGACACTTTTCTTTTTGAAGTTGAGTGTACAGCAATGGAAATTAGGTGATTCTCTAAATCGGAAAAGTTGAATGTAAATATTATGAAAGAACCAAATCTAATTTTCAAAAGCTCAGAGTGTTTTCATGAAATTTCAGTCCTTCATCGGCTCCAGTGCTCGAAACCTATCATCAGAAACTATTTTTTGACCTAATATAGAGGTTGGAGGTTGATATGCTTGAAATATGATTGATATTGCTTGGAAATAATACTATTACTCAATCTGAGTGCGCTGGAGTTTTATTCGCATGATTATGCTTAAGTTTCCCACTGTTTTAGTTTCTTGTTAAGTATCTTGTTAACAGAGATGGATCAGATTTTGGTTCAAATTTGGCATGAAACACATTACAATAAATGCGACCATATACATTCCATGGAATCGTAGATTAGCTTTACACGCGAAGATGGTGCATATAATATGGTATTCATTACTTCAAAATTAACAATAATTAGACAATACTAACATTGTAATTTTCCTCGATATACATAGCTTATCCTTCTATAAAAAAATAAATTGAATGTTAATTAATAAAAAATAATTACATTGTACCCTTTTGTTTATATAACTTCCTTATATAAAACCCAACAACAACAACCAGTTCCGGCATTTCCAAGTTTTTTTCTAAATTGCAGTTTGGAAATGCCGAAACTAGTTGTTGAGTTTTATTTAAAAAGTTTTGAAAAAAGGGTATTATGAAGTTATGTTTTATAAATTAACAAATCAAGTAGCCATTGGAATACGTTATTAGAAAATTGAACGTTTGTTGACGGAAAACGGATAATGAGTTAATGATGTAGGATTGAGCGTTTTATGTGCGAGGATGGTGAGATGAAAGGGAGCCGAGAGGCTGTGGGAGGGCAGAGTGACTTGGAGGAGGCGTGGACCACACAGCTGGGGCGGCTCACATCAGCGGAAGGGCAAAGGACCGCCAAAGGACCAAAGGATGCTGGATCCTGGGCCCATCCACGGAAGCTGCTCACCTTCTTCTCCTTTTCCTTCTTCTTTTCCCTGTTTTGCCTACTCTCCCGATCAGTAAGGTCCACCCGACGTCCTCATAAATCTTCTTCATCCATGGCGAAAGCATATTGTTATGTTTCCAATTTGTTCGAAACCAAACGCTTGCTTTCTGGACACACATTTGAGGGTGGAGACCATGAAATCAGGGAATAACTTACTTTCTGTGATGATAGACTATTTTATTCCTAGAAAATATTAGTTGGAAAAATATTTTCGGACAGTGACCATGAAATGAGTAGAGCATTTTTATTGTCCTTATCTATAATAAAATAAAGGGAAAAATTGGCTTAAACACGTAAGGGATTGGAAATTCACGAATCATCACGTCTGAACTATTGAACTGATTAGCTTGAAATTTCGCATATATATTCCTAATATTTACCAAAGATGGTTATAGGCCTATTTTCAATTCTTCAAGATTACATTACGTCAAGTTTTCAGTTTGTCAAGTTTTTCATAAGACTCTTGGAGAGCATGGGTTACCTGCTAGTCAATAATAAGGTATATCGTATCCATATAACGTAATACAAATTAGAAGAGCACATCCTATTCCTGCTTCAAAATGAATAGCAAATGGAGCACTGCATTGAACAATGAATCAGATACTAATTTATTGCCTAGTATCCTGAATCACACAATCCAACTCTTATTCAAAAGTGCATATGTTGCACAAGTGAGAATGTTGAGTCTTGTTTACATGCAAACATGATTTACATGTTTGTTTTTTCAGATTGATTTCTACATTTCGATGCAGGTTTGATGCCTAGTGAGATCGGACTCCCCACATGTCTGTGAAATCAATGAGAATAGTTTGAATTATTCAATCTGTTTGGAATCTTTTATAGAATCTCTCTATGGAATTTCTTTCACATACAAGAGACGTTTTTTAATGAATAATTCAGCTTTTAAGGACACATTCACGGAATATCCAAGAAATTAATTTTTGACATGCTCATTCGTAGGTCTATTATTGGGTCTTATACTGAATAAATCTTACTACTAGAGTACAAGCACATCTCAAATTGAGTTGTATTTTGACAATGTAGATTTATTCTTATAGATGAAAAATACTTTGACTAAACTCTGTAGTAGTAGTATGGGCATTTTGACAAAACCACAGTTTAATCTGCTATCACATTATTTGTGGTTGAGTCCATGACCATATGGGGACTCTCTTCAAACAGCAGGCATTTTTTGAAAGAAGCCTCTCAAGGCTGCTCAATAAATAGTAGCAGTTTTGAAAGCCGACAATGATGTGTGTAACGGTAAAATGGAGTCGCTGAGTCATGAATGAAAATCAGCTTATACGGAAGGCTTCATAGGAAGCATTCGGCGGAATTTTCGGTGGAAAAGAGTTGATGAAATGGTAGAGAAGAAGAAGCCACAATGCAAGAAGCGGATTAGAGGCTGTGCGGAGAGATGAGCGCGTATAAATGAAGGATTGTTGACAGGATGTTTTGCCAAGAGAAAGGATGTTTGGACTTCAAACGGGCGGCCGCAGTGGAAAGTGCATCAAGCGAAATAAATTGCGGACCGTTCTTGCTGAAAACGAGCTCCACAGGGCACAGGCTTTACAGCTTGCCGGCTTGTGGTTGCTGCACAGGTGTACTACCCCTTCTCTCTCCCCTTACCATTTCACCCACACCCCTATCAACATCAACAGGCACTTGACAATTTTTATCTCTCATCTAGTCTATACCGGTTCAAAAAACAACTTGATGTAGGGTCAAGTAGTAGTATGTCCGATAGAGTAGATTATATTACAATATAATTATTATTAAACGAAAATCTCAATTAAATGCTGTAAATCACCCCGAAGACTTCCGCTACTGCAAATATTGACAACAGGGTTAACAACTAGATGGAAATTCGATGAGCGCCACTTAGTAGCTGTTTCCATGTTGTCAATATTTGCAGGAGCAGAAGTCCTCGGGGTGATTTACAGCATTTAATTGGGATGTTAGTTCAATAATAATTATTCATTAATTAGCATTTGAAGAAATGCAACTTCCAATTTCTTTCCATCTACATTACAGTATTTACACTTAGTAGCGCTCATCGAATTTCCATCTAGCAGTTCACCCTGCTGTCAATAATTGCAGTAGCAGAAGTCTTCGGGGTGATTTACAGCATTTAATTGGGATGTTAGTTCAATAATAATTATTCATTAATTAGCATTTGAAGAAATGCAACTTCCAATTTCTTTCCATCTATATTACAGTATTTACACTTAGTAGCGCTCATCGAATTTCCATCTAGCTGTTCACCCTGCTGTCAATAATTGCAGTAGCAGAAGTCTTCGGGGTGATTTACAGCATTTGATTGGGATGTTAGTTCAATAATAATTATTCATTATTAGCATTTGAAGAAATGCAACTTCCAATTTCTTTCCATCTATATTACAGTATTTACACTTAGTAGCGCTCATCGTATTTCCATCCAGCTGTTCACCCTGTTGTAAATAATTGCAGTAGCAGATGTCTTCGGGGTGATTTACAGTATTTAATTGGGATGTTAGTTCAATAATAATTATTCTTTAATTAGCATTTGAACAAATGCAACTTACAATTTATTTCCATCTATATTACAGTACTTTATCAATTACATGCTATTAGAGTTACTTTATATTAGAGTAACTGTAGGTTATATATTAGTAGGTTGAATAAGAAAAGGTCACTCATCAATATAAAATGAAGGGTTCATGACCAATAAAGTTTAGCTGAACCATCATCATAGGCAAACGAATATGTCGAAAAATATTCCGTTTCTTATGATATCATAATTTTCTCTATCATTTTCAAAAATATTCCGTTTCTTATGATATCATCATTTCCTCTATCATTTTCTCGTATTATCCGTGGAGATTATGATACTTCCTGTTTTCCATCCTGGCGTACGTTAATCAAACAAATAAGTAATTGTTTTCCAAATTTTACCAAAAAATCAACTCAACTAACCGGATTACTGTTATCCAGCAATAATGTAGATGGAATGATGATGGAGATGATATGAATATACAATCTTGAGTTCTATTAACATAAAACGGTGAGTTTTAACCCTTAACTTAACATCCTGACATTTGAAGAAAAATGTCTTGCTTTTTCATCCTTGTAAGGCTGGATTAAGATATAGGAATGAATTCAACCTGGATTTTCCTTTGTCGGTTGTAGTGTGCGTTCGCCTTTAGCCTTCGAACCGTTCATGTCCTATGTTTGTAATTTGGAATCTAGGTGAAGGATGAAGATAGACAACATGCTAATCACGCCTTAACGTATTTATGTCATAATGTAGACTAAAACAGAAAACACCAGTTCCCATTCGAAAACAATAACTTCCAATAACATAAGGATTTCTTTTAAAGGTACTATCTTTCTTGAATTGCTGATCAATTATATTTTCTCAAAGTCCAACTTGATTCTATCAATTTGGTTCTCTTTCGATAGAGCCTAATGGTTCTATACGATTCTGTTATTTGCAAACCTCGCGTTGTTGTAGAAGTGTAGTTTCACGTTTTGAATACGCATTTACTATTTGGAATTTTGATTTTGTTCATTCTACCCTCAAAGAGCTTCTGTTGTTCAATTGAGCCCAAATGGGCTTCAATATGAGTAGTTAATTTTTTTACAGTATTCGAATGAGTTATGGAGAAGACTTCATCTAGCTGTCCTGAGCTTTCAATAAGTTTGATTATACATCATATGATTTATTTGCTCGCTCATGAATAGGAAGTTTTGAAATTGTAATAATTTCCTATGTCGATTCATCTTCCAAGTAAAGTTTGATTTTACTCAGCAATGAGCTCATTATATCAAAACTTATAAGCACCACAATTATATAAGTGATCGTGTAAGTAAACGATGAGCTGCACAAGTGATGACTAGAAGCCATTATATAAAATTATTAGTTTTGGAAAGGAACTTTTGAGTTTGAAACAATATTGTCCTGCAACATGGGCTTTCAAGATTTACGTTCATTATTATAATTTTTTATGTAGTTTATGAATCCCACATCATACGGTAAGTGAATGATTATGAGTAGCTGATTGGGTGAGTAGAGCGATGATAGATAATTATTATGCCAGATGGAATCAAAATCGATTCTTTCGGCACAACGAAATTTATCTGAAATTGCAACGCTCCTAGTATTAATGATTTGCTGTCACACCAACTGTAGTTTTCTATGAATTAAATTTCAGATTTACTGAAGTAGAAGTATATTGAAGAAGTTCATTAACTATAATATAATGAAGGAAATAGCTGGCTTATTAAGGGATAGAAAAGGGATAGAAAAAATATTTTTGACGCATCATCACGTGTGAACTACTCAACTGATTATATAATTTGAAATTTTGTGTATAGATTCTTAATTAACCGAGTATGGTTATGGGCCTATCTTCAATTTCTTCAAGATTCCACTAGGTCAAGTATTCAGTTTGTCAAGTTTTTAAATAGACCCTTGCGGAACACGGGTTTCCTGCTAGTATAAAATGATATTTTAAAATCATTCGAATTATGAAAAAATAATGGAATCACATCCTATCGAATTATCTGCAAATCCTGCAGATTGCATTCTACCAGCCGCTTCTAATTTTTCATAATGACAAACTCTAAAGAAGGTTGCAGGGTGCAGGCACAGATTTGCAACACCAATTCTCATTAGGAAGAGGTGTTGTGGTGCAGTGGAGAGAGGGAGGGAGGATTGGAGCACAGGATGTAGGAGTGGCCGACCATGCCAGACAGCCTGTCGCCTCTTGCAGTTACTAGTTGTTTTACAAGTGACGAAGACGAAGAAGAAAAGGCAACCTTGTTGCTTGCAAAGGGTGTCAAGTTTGAGAAACGAATAGCAAAAAAAAGGTGAAGCGTTTGGGAACAGTTGGTTCTAGCCGTCAAAATCGACTAGCACACATCTGGACACCCTGCGACGTGTGGAATCCGTCTTCTTCGAGAAACTATTTTTGCGGAAACGTGTAAATTAACCAAACTGTTTTGTTGTGAGATGCCGCCGCCTTCCAAACGATCCCAGCTTAGCAGTGTTGGGGACCTTCTCAACACCCGATTGTTTTTTCAAAGCCGAACCGAGATAAGGCTGCTTCGTGTGGTCGAGACACGACACGAGAAACCATAAACCTCAAACTCTTTCACACTGCCGCTGGAAATATGTCAAAGGGCTTAGACTGTTATGATTATTTACTGAGTAATAAACTTGCTGAAAAGTTTCTTCTCTACTCATTATCACCCTTTCCTATAACGAGCTAACCTACTGAGCATGGAATCGCTGCTGCTGTAAGATTATAGCTTCTACATGATCAAAAGCTTCTTCACGTGTTTTCTATTCTCATTTCTAGGTTTAATAATGTTGAAATTAACTAGTTCCAAATGCTTAACTTAACTGAAAAGAACTTTACTGAACATCGTCCATGCTACTGTCATGGTTTCAATGAAAGTATAACATAATGACACCATCACATTATGCTTGTTGACTTATTGATTGGCTGTAAACTCATATACTCGTGATTTTCAACCTGAAAAAGGTTGAAAAGGTTTTTACGTAGTTCATCAGGCAAGAATTGAGGCAAGGTTCTCAGGCAAAAGGCTGCTTGCGGATCGTGAAACGGAACGACAACCATACATATTATTACAGTCTCTTGTTTGATTGCTTACAAATTATCTTTTATTATATTATGAATGGTGAGTTAGAGGCCACGTCTGTTCCTGGTTGAAACGACTTTCTTTTCCAGTTATTAATCTACTGATTAAGTGCATAATACGCTAGCTAATATTGTTAATAAATATTCACATTAAAGCATCAATATTTATATAAAATGAAATGAATCATCCAGTACCCTTTCATATTTCATTAATGCATAACATTCATATGAAAATGGCTCTCATAGTCAGAACCTGTAATACATCGATAGACTATAGAAGAGTACTGGATGATTTCTATTTTATTCCAGTTAATAAGCACTTGTTAGCATTCAAAACATAATTAAGGCACGAACTACTGTAGTTACAATAAACTCTTGTGAATAATGTAAATCACCAGATTTAGTAGACTCTACAAGATGAGTGCTTGACTCAATGCTCGGTCATCACCCTTTCATGTACAGCCACTATACTAAATTTGTAGAAGAGCATTATTTCCCACAAGTTTCCCAATAAATTATTCGGAAAGACATTTTTTGCCGAGTAAGTAGCAGCGGAGAGGCGTCTATTAGAAGAAGCACCAGTATATAGGATAAAAGCTGGACAAACTTTCGAAAAAGTGGAGTAAAATTGGTATTCTAGTGGCTGGCAGAAGGCGAATGCTGATAAAGGCACTTGTCTCCTTGTCTGCTCACCAACGGAGGGTGAAACATTTACATAATGCTGATAACATACTTTGGGCCCTCATAATGCGAGTCTCCAAGACTACGCCTTTCCAAGTGTTGCCTCTTTCTCCATCTCCTAAGTGCCTTTTCTCTCCGCTACCAAATTACCGTACATGTTTGCCAAGCAGAATATGAGAACTCCTCAGCGCTTATATCCCCTTTACTTTATTTCCCTTGTAAATTCCCTTCTCAGCTCGAGCGTAAACATCGAGCTATTATTTTCGGGATACAATCGAGCTAGTTAAAATATGAGAATTATTACATTGACCTTTTATTGTTTTGGATTTTGGATTCATTCAAAATGAATTTGAGTACTTCAAGTCTTAAAAATAGTCCAATTGTATTGCAGTAATCAATGGATTGATAGACCACTCTTGTATGCAAGGAAAATAAGATAAATTACTACATAAAAACCAGAATATTCAATCAAAAAGTAATAACATTCTCCGAACAATGCAACAGCTGCATACGATAGAATTCCATTATCAGTATAGAACTTAGTTTGCAATCAGAAATAATTTTGAAACTACAGTAGAACTCTCATTATCCAAAATCCGATTATCGGAATTGCCGAATATCTGAATCTATTTTAGAAGGAATTAGACAGAATTTCCACTAGATTCCCCAAATTTCAGATATGTTCAAGAAGCATAAACACTATTTCAGCAAAGTATTAGAGCGTTAATCGTAGTAAATAATACTATGATATATATATATTCAATGACGGTATTTTCTCTAAATTTCCAGTTTTTTATGGAATCCCCATTATCCAAATATGTGATTAACCGAATGGGGTTCGGCCCCAATTATTGATTCGGATAATTGAAACTCTACTGTTCCAAGAAATTATATACAATTCCCAAAGGAGCTTAGGCTAACCCCTGACCTATAAAATAGGAATGACATGAAACGTATTCCCTATTCACTTGCTGCAACTGAAGCAAGAATTTTTATTGAATTTTATCATAGAGAGAATAAAGCATATTTATGGTATCTTTTCTCTATGATCTTTTCTCTATGATCTTTTCTCTACTATCTTTATCCTCTGACAATGTTAGCTTACTGATACTACCATTCTACCATGCAGAATAGAAACTTTCTCCCTCACTTGCTCTCTCTCTCATTCTTTCTGGCAGAGAGTTACTGGGAAAGGATATTCTCAGTATTCTTTCCAAAGAATGGATATTGATATGTCAGAAGCTCCACCAATTTATGCAGATACAAAGCAATATTAGGCTATCTTAAAGGAATTTCTAAATTTCATGTTTTCTCATCATGTACAGTTCAATAATTATTATTTCAGTTTATATTATATAAATTCAATCTAAAACTGTATTGTAAGCTATTAAAATATAAGTGTATAACCAGTATATATCGTAATCTGCTTAAATCTCTCTTGCTTACTCTCTGATGCAAAATAAAAAATATTTTCATGGTCTTTTTGAGGTTTGCCTGAAACTGTGTTATGAATATCATAGAAATTATTTTCATTACAGTTCTCAGTGTAATTGTTGGTTCGGTCTCCGAGCAGATCTGATGGTGACGAAGTTTATTGAGACGAACTGCAGGGCTGCAGCGTTCTCTCATAAGCGAGACAAATCAATGTTTTCTCCATGCCTGAACAAAAGAACAGCTCTAATGCGGAGGGGTGGCGCGCAGAATTAAATCCCTCCGATTGAAGTTTGATGGTCGACTGGAGAGGGCTTGAATGTTGGTTGTTTAATAGTGAGGGGAAGAAGGAGAATCCAGCTCTCTGTGCTGCGAAATTGTAGGCGTTAAGAGCAGTACAGAGCAGAGCAGAGACTAGCAGACAGCTGGTCAAGTACTGCATCTAGTGCAGGCCCCGCATTTCAGGGGTGGTCTCCCTAATCCGCGTATAATAACCTCTAACTCAATTAGTTATTCAGCCATCAGTTAGCGTCTCTACTCTGATCCCATGTCGTTCAACTCCCGAAACACATTATTTATTTTCGCGCAAGGGAACAAGCACCTGCTATACTCTCATTATTTTTCTCCTGGCTCAGTTATAGACTACTACCACTTGATACAAGTGCGACCTGCTGTTCGTTCCGGACTACAGAAACAAGGCGATCTCATGTTTTGTTCCTGTGATTTTTGTGGCGCATGTGTTTCCTCTATGTTTATTGATTTTAGATTCATTTGTCTGAAACAAAACATTGTACACTAGAAGGGGTAGTAGAAAATGTTCAATTATGTACTTTACAAAATCAATGATCAGCTACAATTTAATGATGGTAGATTATCAATTCGTTCATATTCAAAAACTCAGCAATTTGAATCATTGACGTTCACTTTCCAAAACAGTAAAAAGCTAGAAATAAATGGTACTAAGATTTTTATTTTTCTTTCTATTTCTATAGAAGTAGCCCTATACAGGAAAGAGATAAGTAAAACAGCTGTTTGAAAATAGCAGGCACCTTGAAATCCTTGAAACAAATTTGACATAATAAACTATGATATTCCATTCATCTGAATACAACTCAATAAAATAAAACTGTGACTTCTGCTACTGTCTCCAAAGTGCAAGATGATCCGATTTGAGTTATTTTTCGAAATTGGAATAAATTTTCCCATATGATAATTGATACTCTGAGAAATCAAATCTGTCATGAGATAGAAAATATCTTGAAGAATGTATCTTGAAACTTTTTTGAATATATTTAATTTATTAACAATTCGGCCCCCAAGATTTCAAATTTAGACGATCAGTCATATCTCAATAACTGGAAACGATAGAAAAACATTCTCAAAAATGTGTTCCATTTAGGTAATTTGATAGTAACCAAATCGAAATACTTCAATCGAAAACATCACCAGTAAAAAGTTTCAAAAACTTGATGCACTGCCTTAAGAATATTCACCACAAACTAGGAAGTTTAGTTCCATTATAATTATGTTTCGATGAGTAATTGAGAAAACTCAAAGATTTACCTTCACAAGTAATAACTAGCTAAATCATGCTTATAATCACACTAGGAATTCTCAGGTTTTGGTGTTATTTCGTTTCATCAAACATCAGATGCTAGACTTCCCATCTTTGCCATAACTTAGAGGACTCTCCACCATTGAAAGCCTTGAAATGATAAAAATAAAACGTATTTTTTTGTTGGATATCAAATTCACATGCTTACTAGAATCGGACACCAGATAAATAGAAGCAATTACATAATAACAGGTATCGTAGGTAACATAGTGAACTTTCCATAATTGAAAGCACTTCGATGGTGATAATTGGGTTATTATTTTATAGGATTTCAAATTCCCATTTTTCGTTGGAATCGGACACCAAATGAGTAGACTTAAACGTTATTGCAGGTATCGTATCTGAGAACAGACAGGATCAATCAACGTCAAGTGGTGTTCGTCACCATCTTCACGTGGAAGTTAATATTGTGGACTGCTGGCCACAGTTTAATCCGAAAACAGAATCAGCTTTTGTGGTGAGTGGCCGGGTTCTGAAAAGGTTTTGCAAGGCGGCGGGTGGAGGAGGGGGTAGGACCACCCCTGGCGGGGGTGGGTTAGGCAAGGTGAGATTTTGTAATATGTAGACACAGAGAGCGATGACAATACGAATGGTGTTGTTGGGGGTTGGTGGATGTGGTAGTGATGAGGGGGAGGTTCACGGTTGTAAGGGGGCAGTTGAGAAGAGCAATCAGGATCGCTGTAACGTAATTGAAATCGGGACCCTCGAGAAGACGGAATCGTCGGCCGGAGAAAGTCCGTTGCAAGTTGTGAGAGTGTTGTGGGTTCGGGGGGGGGGAGGGAATGGCCTTAATCAACTTGTGCCTGCGATACGCTGTAGCAGCGCAGTCGGCAACTGATAACAATTTGCCCGAGATAGGTGAGGCGGGAGCATTGTGAGGGGGGAGGGGTAACCCAACTCTCGCGGCGAACAGTTTTTATCCGCTTCAGCAACTTTGTGTAGTTGGACGTAAATGTTCTTCTTCCCTTCCCCCCCTACTACCACCCACAACCTATTCCAAGAGAATAGGCTGACGCTGACGCCCCCCCCCCTTAGCGTCGCGGTGCCACAATTTATCACTCGACACTCTTCCATTGTCCTCGGTTCCCTGTCCTCTCGTTCTGCGCCCTTTTTCGACCTCTTCTATTTTTCTTTTTTCCTGGGAAGCGCCTTTGGATTCCCCTCTCGCAAACTTCAGCATGCGCAATAAGTCCTGCACGAAAACAACTTCCATTCTCTGTTCAATCTCCACCAAAACTTTGCTGCCTCAAACACATCTTCCATGAACTTTCTGTTAATCACTTTTATCCGGATGTTCTCAGTAACTGTGTTGCAGCTTTTTCGTTCAATGGCCTGAATGCTTCATCATGTTCCTCAAACTCAAGTTGGCCAAACTACTATACTATATACTATGTACTCTAATCTAACAAGGCTAAGTTATGAACTAATATAAATGGCATTTGATTGTACATAAATGCTATACAGTATTATAAGTATGTATATTCTTAAGTTATATTTCAAGTAGTATTATTGTTCAACCAAAGGAACTCAATAATGAACATTATCATAAATAGCAATGGGAAACCTTCCATCTATCCATATATATAAAAGCGAAATGGCACTCACTCACTGATTGACTGACTGACTGATTCACTCACTCACTCACTCACTCGCAGAACTAAAAACCGGACCAAAAAAGTTCAAATTTGGTAGGTATGTTCAGTTGGCCCTTTAGAGGCGCACTAAGAAATCTTTTAGCGATATTTCAACTCTAAGGGTGGTTTTTAAGGGTTTAAAGTTCGTCTTTTAGCATGTATATTCCAATATCTTGAAATTATAATTGAAATGTGCATACCATTTATGTTAATATAGAACTATAATCTAGAGAGAGTACCTCTTTAGAGAGAAACAGTTGTTCTGGTAACTAAATAAAAAATTTTGTCAGGTTGGCATTAAGTTGAGGTCTACATGCAGGCGAGCGAAGCGAGCCCGCTGATCTCATTTTTGGACGATCCAGTCGGGGGTCCAGGGGGCGGAGCCCCCTGGCTAGACGGATATGGCGAGCGAAGCGAGCCTGACGGCTTGTATTATATAAAGCATTAAGGTATTGTTATGCAATAAATTTGACTTCGATATCAACATAAATTTTGAAATGTTTACTGATGAATAACGACCAATATCTTTTTGATCTCGATTTACTATTGTATCCAGACGCATTTTCTAGAATGCATCACCTTATAAATTTGATAACGAATAAATAAATGCCGATTGACCTGGTTGGCTCAGGTCTGGTGGCACAGTTTTCAAGTCGCACCTGATCAAATTCAACGCATCTGACATGACTTGACGACTGCTTTGAGGTAGCCAGGAACGACGGTTAAACGTCTCCATCCGAAACATAGGAGTAGCCCGAGAAAACATTTGGCCTCGTCGAGATTCGAACCCGGGGTCTCTGGCTTACAAAGCCAGGGTATCAACCCCTCCAATGTGGCCAATCTTCATAATAGAATGGTAGAGCTTTCAAATTATTCTTATAATATATAGATTATTCTTTTACAGAGACAGCTGTGAATAACAAATAGTGAGTAGGTTTTTGATTTTGTATTAAAATTTGTTAAATAAGTGCAATATTTCTTAAGTTTTTAATTTATTGTGATACATTCTGTGATTCATTTAGAGTTAAAAATCAACCCTCAAAATTCAAAATTTTAAATCATCATTCCTGGACCGAAAATCAAGTGACGAAGCAGTGTGAGATTACATTACCTTATCTTTTGGACAACATTAACATTAATTTTATCAAAATTTTTGGAGAGAAATAGTACAGGCTCAGCCTAGTTTTTCCTCCAATGTCATAATTGTATTATGATTATAGTATTTTATACAATAAATGGAATGAAATGAAATGATTCGTATTCTTGTGCATATTTTCAAGCTCTCACTTACGTTGGAAATGTATTGTTCCAACATGAGAGCAAAAAGCGATGAAAACAATATTATTAATGGAGGGCAAGAGATTGCTTTCGCCGACAAATAAATACCAGTTTCGTTCTAAACTGTGGTTCTTCATTGTATTTATCCGCAGCTCCTGAGATGAGAGATAACAATGGCTGAGAATCTCCCTTTGAAATGCTGATAACAGGGGTTAGCGCGTTAGGCAGATCGGTTGACGAAACAGCTCTCACCGAAAGCAATAATAGTCATCCATCCCCCTATACCACCTTGCTTTGTTTCAAGCACCCCCCCCCTTCTCCATCAGCTCTTCCCTTGAGGCTCTAAAATAATAATAATCTCCTTTCTCCCTCTATTTACATACAACAAAGGCATTCGCGAGGAATTAATAAACAGTTTTATGATCGTTAGAAACTTCCTATGTTCTTGCATGCGGGGAGCTGATTCCAACATTTTCTCTTCTACATTTACAAGTACAAAAAATTACATCAATTTTCTTTTATCTTGAAACCATGTTATTATGTTAATACTCAAATAGAATTGATCGGATGAATATCTAGTGATATGGCTGGCTCAGATCTGTTAACAGCGTTCTTAGGTCTGTTGTCAGAGATCTCAGGTCGCAGCTGATTGATTTCAGGGCCTCTGATTTGACTTACTGACTTAGCTCTGTCGGCCCATAAATGTTTTTCGGTGTGAACACATACTCTGCGGACGCTCAGATATCTGTGCTCTGTTGCTCTGCCGCTCTGCAGATCAAAATAGGTTGGTCTGAACAGACCTTCAGACCCTGTTCATGCGAACTGAAAAATTTCTTGGTCAGACCATGCAGTAGCGAAGCGGGATTTTGAAATGGGGGAGGAGGGTTGACCAAAAGTTTTGGGCCCCCTATAGGCTTCATCTAGTAGAATTTGACGAGGGAGGGGTGTGTTATCTTTGATTTTTGGGGCTATTTTGCGGGCTCATGGGGGGGGGTTTCCAGTTTACAACTGGCAATTGAGACCATGTATCGAACCTGAGAACCTTGGAATTCAATATTTGAAGATTTGCGTTCCATCCCTACCAATACCTATTATTTTTACTAATTTATTTTATTATACCTATTTATTCTGTGCTGGGGGTGCTTGAACAGGGCCCAAAACTTTTGGTCAACCCTCCTAATACCTAAAACTCAGATGCTCTTCATCCATGCGATCGCAGTATCAATATAACTATATGAACAAGGATAAATACACTCCATAGGGCTCTACATAACTTTAAATATTCCTTCATTTTCCTGATCAAGAGATTGTACATATTCAATTTACCCCACTCTACACGACTACCTCGAGTCGTAAAGAGTTGTGTAAACAGTGAACATGGAAAGAACAGTAGAAATGGTAAATTATTGCTCTCTTCTGTTTACTTTCGGAAAGCGTCGTCCCCGAATCTACTGTATGATTTTTTGTTGTTGGGAGATATATCCCCCTTCCTGTTATCTTGCTCTTGTTTGTAATATTATTGTTCGCCCTCTTTTGAAGAGAATATCTTCGAACTCTTCTTTGTTATTAAAAAAACTAGACACGAATGAAAATGTATTAAGTTAAGTTACTGTGAACCAAATTTCATTCAAACCCTTTCAAAAGTATTTGTAATATCGGTCTATGATCTTATGATGTTTTATCTTAGGATTATTTTTCCCTACTGTATTCAATTGAAATCTCTGTTGATCACTCAAATAAGAAATTTTCTGCTTCACAGTCATTCAAATAGCTAGAGTGTAGGCTACATATAATACGATGTAGAGCAGTATTTCTTGTACAGTATATGATATAAATTTCTATATGTACCATGAGAATTACTCACTATTTGCAACCTGGTTCATTGGTTTATTGTAATCTATTCGCAGAGTATTCAGCTCTACTTCTTCCTCTTACAAACAAGTACTAGGCAATAGCCTGTTTTAACTCACATATAGCTAATTATTCAAATAAACCGAAACTATTGCAAAGTTTCCTATCATTTTTTTAATATCTTTATTGCCCATAAAAACAAAATAAAAAAAGCTTACAAAAGAAATATTCTAGATAAATATTATGCTTTTTACAAATAAATTAAAATTACATGGCACCACTGCTGAGTGAGAGTATCAGCTGTTTAGACAATATAAAAATCTATTTACTAATAATCAAAGCTACAAAAAATCAAAGTTCAACAATAAATTACTAGTAATTATAATATTTGACTGATGTCGAAGAGGAATTTTTGTATCACCCACTTATTTATCTGTTCCATCCTCTGTCTACCCCTATTAGAGAGAGATTCTGACAATTCATTTGGCATGATATTTATTATTTTTGAGCTAAGATACCCCAATTGTCTTCGCACTATTGTCAAATCTGAATAGTTAATATTATAAATGTTATGAGATGTAACTCTCAGGTTATACATAGAAACGTTATTATTCACTGTAAATTCATCCTTCCTTGAATTGATAAATAGTTTGAACAGATAAGTTCCAAGAAAGTTGCATTCATTGCCACCGCTTGCGTTGTCTGCCAACATCTCTTTTGCCTACTGTCTGATACTTATTCTACTTATTCTACTTATACTTATTCTTATTCTCTACTTATTCCTTCTGTTGGTGTTAAATCTACCTTACAGACTATTCTAGATAAAGAAAGCTCTGCAATATTAGCTGTAGATGTGCTACAGTATCAGAAGTTCTCTGAAATGAAAAGAGGATATTCAGTTCAATGAAGTAAAATACTATCAGTGCTAAGTTTTCTTGTTTCTGGGCATTTGAGATTAAATGAAGAATCTGTTTCGGAACAAACCGAGAAAGAAAAAACAGATAAGTTCCAAGAAAGTTGCATTCAAAATCGTTTTCGTACCAACTTACCACTTCATCGTTGGTAAAAATACTACAAAGTGCTTAGTAGCAAATGGAAAGTTAGAAAGAGGCAACAGCCGCAGGGTCAGTGGCGACTCGCTTGTGTTCGCAATTAAAAAACGTTTAGTCCTCAGGCTTTTCAACAAATCCACAATTCGAAAACTTTACTCCCTCATCTTCTTTCATTACTTTGCATCAAAATCTTCTCCAACTAGATTGTAATCTCAATTTTCTCACAAAGTTCAACTTACAGGATTAGAAAAGACTAATTGCTTGTAGCTACCAGTTTCGATGAATCAGGTTATTCGCTCTAATGAACATGTTTGACAGAAATCTTCTCAATTTTATCTTTCATCTTCAGTATAGCTGACAAAAAAATAGTTGTCACAACTTCATTACAAATAATATTTTTTGTATTGCACTAAGAAAAGCTTGTGCAGAGAACTACTGTATCTGTGTGGAACTTGATGATACCAAGAGACTAACTATTTAATATATCGATAATTGATCTTATTTCAAATACTTGTGATAAATCCATTTTTTTTTTGAATGTTGAAACTGTAAGATACTGCAAGTGTATGTGCAAAATTGATTATAACTATTGGCTTGATGGTTTAATTTCACTCTTAAGATCACTACACGTAATAACTGCACGTAATTGATTTATTCGATATTCCGTATCTAGCAAAAAATACGAGCAAAATTGCCACAATATTCCAATACAGTCTATCATGCTCGTACCAGTTCACATGATAGGGAGTTATCTAAATTTAACTCCATCTTCAGCGTACTGAATCAACTTGTGATCTGAATTTTGTGACTTGAATCTGGATTTTGGTTGAATGGAGCAGTATAGAACAGTATAGAACAGTGAGACCTGTATAGAACAGTATAGAACTGAACAGAACATATAATGAAGTACAAAAAAACGACCAGGATGTTTCTCTTTAACACGAAATGTGTTATGAAAATATTTTACAGAGATATCTTGTTTGTAATAAAACTTCTACTACAAAAATAACAATGATGATTTCTCAACTGTTTGCTCAAGATAAAAACTTGATTCAAGAACTTGTCAGTTGTGGGAGATTGAAACAATAGTTTACTCAGTGAACTGTTTAGACATGATTTATTCACCTGTGTTATAAATAACTTGCTTTGCCGTATTCAACTGGATCTCTCTGTTTGTTTATTATATCATCATTGTAAAACGTTTTGTGATAAGAGAAATTTCTAAGTTCCAAGGTGAGCTTTATAAGGTTATTAAGAAATAAAATTGTGTTTGTTGAAACAATCCATTCAAGCTGAGAGAAGAATAGGTTTATTCCATGTCATAAATACTGAACTGCAACACATCTTGACTGAGATAAAACCAACTTTGTCTATCAACAAAACAAGAAAACTCGTATGTGTACTTCAACTATACTCGTATGGAACGTAACACCTTCTGTTGGACTTGGTAGCATTTACGGTTCAATGTTTCTACCTTCGCAGATAAAAGCAGACAGTGATCTGACCGTGAGTATGAGAGTCAGTGCAGGGACACACGATCCGGCGACATCGCCGTCCGGCGTTTTCGCCGGACCCGGCGGCAATTAGCATTCAGAACACACGACAGACGGCGAAGCTGCCGTCCGGCGTTTTTGCCGGAAATCACCATTTTTAAAATCTTAACTTCCAAATTGTTTTGGAATCGAAAGTATTATTTATTGGAGGGGGACAATATATTTTCACATTCTCACTAGATTTTGAAATTTTATCAGAAGTATTTCACAAGACATGCAACTTTGAATATAGAAATTGGTCATTTTCTGTGTATTGGAATATGGGCTTAAGTACCGTACACTCAACAATAAATTTTCCATTTTTCGACCGAATTTGACTTATTAGGCATGATTTTGAACCGTCGTGACGAACCGAGAAGGATGAAGTGTAGTACGATGAAATCTGAGCATTGTGTCGAAAGTTATGTGTTTGAAATTTTGATCCTTGAGGTGTCCTTAAGCGCGCCTCTCCACTAGGAAATACTGAAATGAAGTGTATCTTACTGGTAATTCTAATAGAACATAATCTCAAGAACTTATGTCGTTGTGCAAAATATCAATGTGAGGACAATGTAGTTGGTGATGATGCTTGAAGCTGAAAATTAGGTCTTTTTCATAATACAAGGAGAATTGTTGTCAGGTGTACCTAGAATATGAGATAGATCGCTATACCTGAACATCGATGTATCGATACCCATCCCTACTTACAACCCTACCCTTGTAACCCTACCCTACCCATTTGTAACGTTACAAATGTTAATAAATAAAGAAGTGGCATGGGTGGGGACAGCGCCGTCCGGCGTTTTCGCCGTGTCGTGTGTTCATCTCCATATAGTACAATGCCCTGCTACTGCTTTCCGGCGGCAAAACCGGACGGCGAAGTAGAGAATACCCGGCGATATCGCCGGATCAATTTCTCGCCGGGCCGGCGTTTTCGCCGTCGCCGGCGTCGCCGGAGTCGTGTGTTCTGCCCCATGCCTTCCTGTGTACTTCTTGCAACCGGACGGCGAAGCTTCGTCCGGCGAAAACGCCGGACTATATGAGGATATTGTGATGATTACTTTGACTAAAACTGTGACGATTAGTTCAGAAAAATAAAATTAATTCACATCAGTGTATATCGACTGACATTACCATCTTTCCCTGCCACTAAAATGATCACTCCACCTTGTAAGCAATTCTTCGATGAATCCTATTTTTATTGAACTAAAAATCGACTCATTCCGTATATTATGCGAGGGTGCTCTCTGCTCTTGAAGGTTCATATGCTGGAGAAGAGTATAACTTTTACAGGCTATTTGTTCCTTTATTGAGTGCCCAGTTCGATTTGATTAATCTAGCAGTCAAGTCCTCAAGTCCAATCAGTTATGTCAAAAAGCCACTATTCATTTTCATTTATGTTGCATTCTCGGTATAGCGTGAATAGCTGGCCTCGTTGAGCAGATTAGACTACTGTTATTATTATTATTATTATTATTATTATTATTATTATTATTATTATTATTATTATTATTATTATTATTATTATTATTGTTGTTGTTATTTTATCGTATAAAACCGCATATGATAAGCACAGCTCAAACGGTGTACGACATGTCAAATATATCAAGTACAGTATATGGTTTCCCTCCATTGAGGGAAAGTTTTCCATTTTACAAAATCGTCTGGATAACTTCTGATCTCTAGGATTTCAATGAGAAGATCTCATAACATTTTCTTAATGAATACGGGCAGCGTTCAGTCAGTATATCTTTGAGAGCTGCATAACATTTACCATGACTGTCAACACTCTCAAGTTCGTCCGTCAAACAGTTGAAAATTCTGAGCCCAGCATAATGTGGTCCCTCCTCCAAGAGCGAAAGTCCATGAGTGGGGTACTGGAGGGTAAACATTTTATGTCTTGTGGGGTATCTGTGTGAAATGTTATCCTCCATGAATTTCTGCTTATTACTGTTGAATGATGATAATTATTATTATGTTATATCGACAATACAGTAACTTCTCCAATACTGATTTATTTCAATCTGATTTGCTATCATACATGTAGCTAGTGTTACATGTATGGTTTCAATTCAGATTGGGATCAATGATCGGGCTTTTGACCTGAATCTCGTTCAATACCAGTCAGTTTGCAGTGTAGAGATGAAGAACAGATCCTTTCACAACTGTTATTTATTTGTATACATTTGTGTAGATAGGCTGTTGTCATGCATGAGCAGGCTTTGAGTAGGCAATAGGAGCAGCGACCACAAAAGACTCAACAGTGCTTGAAATGAGCCACTGGTAATGCCACAGACAATTATTGGGACGCTGTTTTACTGAACAGTAGTTGCGAGTGGAGGGGGCGTTCTAAAGGGATCCGATGCTGTTAAGCCAAGCCTCTTGTGATCGGCGGGGGTTTGATTAGATGCGGTTTAGTGATACCAAGCTGGCTCCTGGGTCATGAAATTTATTGATACATCAGGAGGATCAATGTACCCTAAGCAACTGAAAGAATCAGGGTGAGATGATTCGCTAGGTTTGGTATATGGGGTGGGGTAGTCTGAAGCGTTCTCATCCCTTATTCTGGAGCAGACTCCTACCGCGTTGCAAACAGACAGTCTATATCCTGGCACTGCAAAGAAGCCTACAAACTTACATTGTTTTCTTATTCTTCTGTTCCACTGGAGATAATCGAAAATACTAATTTGTAATATACTTGTCTACAGATTCGCATCATCGCAAGACCCAAGTTATCCCAAACCTTAGAGTTTTTCATTTTGTTCGACTACCATATTATACAATCATACAACAAATAACACATATTTGAACTTTTGAGGCATTTTAACAGAACGTTTGAGGCATTTTAGTTTATCAGATTCCATTATGGAATATTATTATAATATTAAGTACAGTACTGTGCATTTACCAAAGCTGAAAAAAATGTAAAGCGTCTACATATTATTTTATTCGGGCTGATGTCGCGTACCCCTGAATGAGAACCACTGACATTGAACGGAGAGACAATTAGTTTGATCTTATCGTACCTGAAAAAAATAGAATGTAATCGTGTAATCCATTATAATCTTTACATGCCTATACAGTTCATTCCATAAAATTAAACATTCAGATTTCGGACATTTTCCATTTTTTTACATTTATTTTCTGCCTATAGAAACTGTTACCATAATACTAGTTACAAGACATCACATAGAACTGAGTGTATGTATCAACGAAAAACTATCCGATTTTATCATGCTTCATTCTAAAAATGTTATGACTCATTTCATTTTCCTGCATCTTTGAGAATCAGTACTATTATTGTTTGACAATCAGTCAATTTTCTTAGTCTTGAGTCAATCTAATTTCCCCTTTACTATGTAGGCCTATGTAAGTATGTATCGTAGGCCTATTGTTTATGACTCATTTCATTTTCCTGCAACTTTGAGAATTAGTACTATTATTGTTTTGACAATCAGTCAATTTTCTTAGACTCAAGTCAATCTAATTTTTCCTTTACTATGTAGGCCTATGTAAGCATGTATTGTGAAGGCCTATTGTTGAAAAAACTGTATATTTGTATAAAACTGTATTTTTCTCTGAGGATGATGCCCAGATGACCTCTAAGATTGGGCGTGAGTAAATTGTATGTATTGTAAATTTATTTATTTATTTATAAACATTGATAGATACAATATCATTCTCAACTCATGAATGATTGGGAAAGGAACAACAGGCTTGAAGCCCAAAACTGTTCCTTCCACAAATTAGATTGGAAATTGTCCAAAAATAGGATAATATGAACTGTATTTTGTATAGAAACTGTATTTAAAAATACAACTTGAAAATGACCTAAGTAATGGTCGAAACTAGTAGTTGTAATATTACTACTAGGTTACTACAAGTTTTCATATTGTATTTATTAAACTGTATTTACTAACATAAGACACGTTAGGTTTATTAAATTTCTAAAATCATATTTTTAAATCACATAGCTGACCATATCATGATTGTATCATTCGTATTATATACGTCTGGTGCAAGGGAACAAGAGTTTAATATTCAAAACTTCAAAATATTTCATATTAAAAAACTTCAAGGAAAACTGAATATGAGGAATAACTTTTTGAGAGAATAATGAAATTATTCATCTTTAATTATTATTGTTTTTTCTCAATTTCCATAATCATAGCTTCTTTGTATTTAAGAAGATGCTAAAGAAGCATCATATTATATATTAAGTAGTAATTGGAATTCAATATTCTGAAAATAAATTAAATAGGCTTCAAGCTCTTTTTTGAGGCAAAACTTCCAAAAGTGAATACAGTAAAGTTAATTTTCGATGACATTCCGGGTGGATTGTAATGAAAACAACTTGAGTTTTCACAATAACTGATCCACTCACTAAAATCTCAGTTTCCAATTAGCAAATCCAGAATTAAATATTATTAGAATGCAGCAACTAAATTTAGGATCTGAATCCTTGAAATAATTGATTCAAAACATTTCAAGAATTCTTTGATAACTTGATCGAGTTTAGAAAAATCTGATATACCAGAATTTTAATATAATATAATATAATCTCCTTTTAAAACAGTTACATATTGCATTTCATATTTGAATTGAATCGATTAATTTTTAATAACCAGGTAACGTTAATCAATAATTTTATTATTGTCAACATGAAAAATAAATTACCGATTGAATTTTACTAAAGATCAAAATATTTCTGGAAGTAGGAGTGTGTAGAACGATGAGAGCATACAAGTGTGCGCTAGGAGTAAACGTGAATGAGGGACTAATTTAAACGGAAACAGCGACAACATAATTTGACATGGGAGTTGTGGTCGTAAGCGTTCAAGATGTTGGGTCTGTATCGTTGTGTAGCAGAGCAGAGCACACAGGGATGAGTTTTTGGAAGGGAGGGCAGGGAAAAAGGGCGACGGCTATTGGTTGACGTTGGGGTGAAGGGGCGGCGGAAGTCCCGCCCCCTGGCGAGGAGAGCGCAGCAGTCAGTTACCACTACAGACGATTACTGAAATTTCAGTCAGTATTGTAATGTTGTTGACAGCGTCAGTGGCTCCCATGTGCGTCGCCATGCAAGACCGACATCACCGCTACGAGGTGACGCCGCTCGATCTGCGACCCGCCGTCACGACGCCACCGCACTCCGACGACATGGACGAGATGGACTCCGACGAGGATATCAACGTGGACTCGGACGGTGAGCCCGACTCGCGTCTACTCGGCTCGGATGCCCTCGACTTCCATCGCCGCTACATGCAGCAGCAAGCCCAGCCGGGTGACGACTCTCCCGGGTCGCCGTCACGCGGAGGCGATGACTCCTGCTCCACTGACAAGAAGTCTTCGTCGTCGTCTCTAGTGAAGCCTCCCTACTCCTATATTGCGCTCATCACGATGGCCATCCTGCAGTCGCCGCACAAGAAGCTAACGCTCAGCGGTATCTGTGAGTTTATAATGACGCGTTTTCCGTACTACCGTGAAAAGTTCCCCGCCTGGCAGAATTCTATCAGACATAACCTGTCACTCAACGATTGTTTCATTAAGATTCCACGTGAACCGGGAAATCCAGGGAAAGGTAACTACTGGACCCTGGACCCTATGGCGGAGGATATGTTTGACAACGGCAGTTTCCTGCGTAGGAGGAAACGGTACAAGCGACAACCGCCCGACTTTCTGTTGCGGGACCCGCACGCAGCTATGGCTTTCCTGGCACCACCCGACCGCTTCAACCCGCTGCATCCTCACACGCTTCACTACCCATATCTGTCGCCGCTGCCTCCAGCCGTGCCTCTCCTGCCTCCCGCTGAACTCGCCCGCCTCTCGCTCGGACTCAACCTGCTCTCGTCGTCAGGGCCACCCCCGACGTCTCTCCCTTGCAAGCCGGTCCCAGTGCAGGCGGCACCTCGCTCAGCAGCCGGCTTCAGCATCGACTCCCTCATCGGCAAGAACCCTCGCCCGAACAAGCCTTCGCTTCCGCCGCCTCCACCGCCTCCATCCTCGCAGCACTTCCACCACCTGCCGACCTCGTCGCCGCCGCCCGTCTCCCGGAGCATCGAGTCGGCTTTCACGCCCCTGGCGGCCGCCGCCTGGGCCAGGTGAGTGACGGGGCTCACGCTGCCACCACCTTATCACTCCTAGGTTAACTAAGTACCGCGCCTGATCTACTCATTCTGTTACCTCTATTTTGTTCAGAACTTATCATTTTCCTTACTAGATCGAATTTATTTTTCAATTCATGTAAGAGTCATAAATATTGAATGAGACCGATTCAATTCATATAGTTCATGAATAAACTACATTTCTTGACTTGTAAATCATACCTTCAAAGTAGTTGTCATATTCAATCGCAGAGAAGGCTACATAACTTACCCTTTTTTTCTTTATCATTATATTATAGACTACCTACAATCATGATATTAGATTTAGTAGTTTCAACTTACTTAACTTGAAATCAAAAATTAATTTTGAATATAAAAATTAATAATCCAATAAGAATATCATATATTCATGATAATCTTCAAAATAGTTTTGTTTTTAAGGAAGCTACTCCATTCCCGTTAGTAAATTATTGCTCTTTTAGCGTATATACACTAACATGTACACCCTATACATTACACGTAGTGTGAAAACTAATCACAATGATGTCATGTTATAATAATTCACTACAAGTAAATTGTTCATATTCAAGTTCAGTCCCCGTCAATATAAACCTTCAAGAATCGATCAATCGTTTGAAAAACTCTTCAGATTCATTCAACGTTGCTGGTTGAACTAGAAGAGAACAATGTTAGGCTTCTTCCTTCCTAATTTTAATTTTCAATGAATGAACTTCAAAAAATAATTCATAATATCATATCAACATGGGACTTGAGTAATAAGTTGAAATACCAAATAGGCTAGTTCATCCCCTTAGCTCCATTATTTTTGTATTATCTTTGTTCAGCTTGTTATAAAGACGCATATTATACAATTTGGCAAATTATTCCATGTGAGATACATTAGGAAGAAAATGGAGTAGCTTCCACAACAAGAAAATCAATTGAAGTTAGCTTCAACTACATTTCTCATGTGTTCAATGCTCAGTATCACACAAAACATTATTATTATAATTGGTTTGCTTCACAACCACATTTCTGGTAATTCACAGTTTCACTATTAGGCTATATATACGGGTTTTAGTTTTCTTTTGTTACGATATTAATTTATATGAGAGTTAACTGGGAATAGTTTTGTTATAATTTGATCTATGACTCCCGTTAGACTTTTATAAATAAGTATTTCTCCATTATTGAGATTTCATGTAATTGAATCAATAAAGAACATGTTAGTTCGTTACCAGTTAAGTTAGGCTAGAGAGATCAGGCCGGATTTGAGTGATGCATTTAATTGTTGAAGCAGTGTGAGCGAAGTGTAGGCTTCTTACCTCTATTAGATTGGTGTATTTTATTCATATTGGAACTCTATTTGAACTGTACAGAAATGTTAATGGTGACCCTAGTTCTTAATCATCGTTGTACCGATCTCGTTGGAGATTTCGCTGTTTATCATATAAACGTAATAAAGAGGCTAGTGATAAGTATAAATAGCTCAGCCGTATTATTAGAATTTAAGAACCTATACCTGTTAGCCAAAGAAAATTTTATATTAGGTTTAGCTATTTTGTATTTAAAGTGAATGGTGATATCATAATTAAATGTAAATAATAGTAATTTCCAAGTATTCTATCAAATACATTGAATGAATATGCAATTCCCCATGAATTTTCCATCAGCAAACTGTACTTAAAAACTATTTCTTTAATTCGTTTAGTAATCAAATAAAACAAAAATCCGAGTTGAATCATCTTAAGAATGATAATTCAACAAGATTAGTGAATATGAAATAATTGAACAATACACAAATAAACTGTTTCAGCTTAATTGACTGTCAAAATTATTGTCATAATAGACTGTCATAACTTCTTTTACAAAGTTGGAGAAAATTTTCAATCTTCGACATAAATCGAGAGATTTTGATATTTACTTTAGGAGAATATTGAGGACTTTCTCGAACAAGGAAATACTTTGACGTTTCATGAAGAAATCAGTTTTGAAGTTTCATATAAAATAAAGTTCACCAAAGAAGTATGATATCAGTAGAGCCCCTGAATCTACCAAAGCTTTCAAAGTTTATGGAAATGTAACCACTAAAGATCGGTTTTATTTATTAATAGTTCCTTTATTTGTTACCTGGAAAGCCGTCGATAACCTAGATGCGCAATTGTGTTGTAGCCTGAAGAACAATTATTATTCTCCATCTGACGTGAAACGATTAACAAGACATTATTAAGATAGAAGTATTTGTTCACGTTATTCTCTTTTTTAATTATTTTTGACAGTTCAATGTTGCAAGGTTTTAATCGGAGGCGGTATATAAAGTATAATCCATATACACATCCAAACTCCAAAGATGCACTACAACTTATTTAGTTTGAGATGAGTTGAAAAGTTAATAAGTGCCAAGAGTTAATGAAGTTTAGTTCCTAACTGCTAGTCAGAATGATGTGTTTAATACTTCAAAACAGCAAAAACAGACATTCTTCTATGATAAGATTTCAATTGAAAGACTTTTTGAAATCTATGGGATTTTTGACTCAAGACAATTTTGACTGTGAAATTTCTGACAAACCTGAATGTTGATTGTACATGAAGTTAATAATTTATTTTCTTGAAACAGTGCCCTTTACATAATATTTCGCCCCCAGTTTCCTACTCAATTTACTCTACCTGAACTTTAAAAACATGTTATCAACAACAATAATAATTATTATAATTATCACTCTCTTCAGAATAATCTTGTAATGTTTATTGTTACTTTAGAAACAATTAGCCTACTCGTACTTCAAGATCTCTGTTATCTCTGTATATACCATGTACATAAATGTAGAATCGTCTATACTTCGTAAATATATTTATAAATGTATACTTATGTAACTATGTACCAAATAGCTCAAAAGTTTAGATTATACCATGTAAAAATCATATATGTATTGTAAATAGACGTGAATGACTGATTATACGATTAATAACATCGGAAACTTGCTGTTTTCTTGCTTTCAACACCTTTCTCAACTCAAGAGCATTCAAAACTTTCAGCTATCTTATTGAATAACCGTGCTTAATAATCGAAGTCGATGTGACGATGACTTTCATAAAACATGTGATGTTTAAGAGAATCTTCAATAGTACAGTAAAGTAATATAGGTAGTAAAGTAATAAACAAGAAATTGGTATTACAATATACGATGGCATAATAAGCAATATATGACCAATTTATTCATTTCATAAATCAAAATTTGATTCTGGGAGCTCATCAGGAAAAATCCAATTTTTGAGAATAATGTTATTGTTCATTACCTACCCTAATCAAAATGAACTTTTAAATCCTCAAAATTCTCACTGAGAATCATATAGTCAGGAATAATATATTATCAATAATTTTTATTGAAAAACATATTCATTAAAATAATAGGTGGAAGACCAACAAGCACTGCCCAGAACTGTCTCTCCCCCGAATTTTCATTCATATAATTGTCCAAAAAGTAGGTTATTATTGTGTTTTACTTTGGATAATGAAAACACTTCCAACCACAGTAACTATATAATCATTATATTGTTCATATAGTTACTGCATTTCTAACTAGTGTGATAGTCTACTGATCATGGCCATAGTAGATATTATACCAATATTAGATGTAACTTGTATTTTTTCCTTTAGCGCTGCTCTTGAATATGAATAAAAATAGAAATCTAACTACCATTTTTAAAATTATTAAGCTACAAAATGTTTCGGCTATAAGATGTCATTGTAGATAATATATGGATAATGGCATCATATAGCCGAAATATGTTGTGACTGAATAATTTTAAAAAGGGGTACTTAGATTTCTAATTCTATTTATAGAGGCAACTTGTATAATTAAGGGTAACTAATATAATACCAATTAAATAAATTTTAAAAATGGATGAATCAAGGTGAACCTAGGTAAATGTCCAACTTACAAGGTACAAGGTCGGAGTTCAACTTCAGTTCAGGAATACGTTTTGAACAGCAGTTTAAATAGCTGTATGAAATTTGTTCTAAACCAGAACGAATGGTTTTCCAATAGTCTGTTGATTGTAAAAATGCCATGGAAATATTACTCAAGTGAAAATGAATATGAAAATAATTTTCATCAGGCAGAGTTAAGACTTTGAAGTCTTCTCTACCATTCAATGACCTACGCCTCAAAATTATTCTGATTTTAAATTCAAATTCACAATATTTACAATCACAAACAATAAGAAAACGTAAACACACAGCTCAGGAAGATGAAAAATAATGAATAAAAAATAAATACTAGTATGTTTTATTAGAAATTCACGTCGAATATTATTGTCATAAGTAGATGAGAAAATCGGGAAACTACAACGATTCCTAACAAACACGGACAATACAAACATGTTCATCCATTCTTTCCAAATAAAGTTTAAAATATTTACATTTACTGATGTACCGACTATTACATGACTTCTAAATGTCGAACTCTTTTCAAGACGCAGGTCTTTTTCTTCAATGTAGAGGGAGTGAACTAAATTCACTCAGGAGTTTCAAAGTACTTGTAAGTTAGTAGTAAACTAGATTTGACTCTTATGAGTTACAAGGTAATTCCTGTAAGAAGACTGTGGGTCAAGTGCTTTAAAATTTTAAGTTTCCATAATATACAGATCTCAGCTCCGTGATTCATAAAACATATAAAGTACTACTTGAAATGTGAATATTTGTTATATTCATCTGAAATTATCTATCTCATTGCAATCCATGTTGTGGCATTGAAAACATGTTCCTGTTTTTCATTAAATCTTAGGCTTTGTAAGTTTGTACTGACTTGAATGAAGAGGCAAACGCACACAGTATGCCATTAACAGACGAACGTATGCATATAAAGATAAACGGAGGAAAAATCCCTCCCCAGGTGTTCGAATGTTGCAACGCACACTGCATAATATTATATCTACTCACGTCTGCATGCAGACGTTTGATTTTTTCTCCGTCTGTCTGTTTTTGTGCACGCTCGTCTTTAAGGCATGTGTTTGTAGCACGCAGTCTGTACACAGCGCATTGTTGATGCAGAACCAATTTTCTAAAAACAATTTGAAGCATCGAATCATCTCATAAAATAATATAATAGAACGAGATTTGTAGACTACTTTTTGTCATGGATATTACCATGTAAATATCATATAAATTATGATTGTACATATTCGTGAATTAGATTCGAAAGTATAGTATTTGATTGAGAAGTGATACAATTGAAAATTATTCTTAACATGATCATCCTGCCCCTGTTGGATGAAATTTTTCAATAATTTTGAATCATCAATGATGGTTTAAGAGAACACTCTTCACCACTTATTACAGTACAAATCAACGGCAGTTGATCATTTGAACGGATTAACGGTAAATGATATGCAGATGTTTATTATAGCGATGGCCGTATTATTATAATAGAGATTACAACTTATAAGATAGGCGGTAAGTGATGAAGGTTGATGGGGCGAATGAAGAGGCACTCGCACACACATGCACACGCACTCGCAGTCACCACCCCATGAGTTTGGTTCACCAGATGCAGCTTTCTGACGGTGAAGCCTCCATGATATTGGGTTATAAGGGGCAGCAGTTGCTTTGCCACTCATCACCATTGTGTAGCGCGATCATATTTGACAGAGATGATCTCACTGAGTAGTCGCGCCTACTTGAGGCGGTAAAAAAGGCCCCAACTTGCAAAGGGGTCCTGCTGCGTCTCTTATCGCCTGCTATAAACGCGGATATCGCTTTAACAAACCGTGTTACCAAACAGAGTTCATTCACAAAAACACTCTGCCCTTGCTATCTCTATTCGAACTGTCAGCAAACGCCAACAATAATAAGCGACATTCTCATATCTGGATGTCATCTTTGTTATTAGTTATGTTGTTTGTATTGTAAAGAACTGATCAGAAAACATTTGAGTATAATAAGTATTATCTCATGCTCCCGATCTCAATAAAGAAGACTTTGTTGTCCCAAATCCGCCTGATAAAGGATTCTGTCAATTATATTAATACACGCAATAGTAGTCTCATTGCTTTTCCAGTACATAGACACACAGCTCTAGAAAAAACTCCATTCTACTCTGGAATACGTTATTTTAATAAATTACCTGCAGCCATCAGAAATCTAGATTCAATAAACAAATTCAAACTAACAGTCAGAAAAATGCTAGTAGAGAAAGCCCTATACTCTGCTGCCGAATTTTAATTTGTGAAAAGGGGCTGTAGAGTGTAACTTAACTTTTTGTGACTTTCATTTCCATGTGAATTTGATGAGATACATCATAGAGTGTATTTATTTATTTTACTTTTAAGAAGTTAGAACTAAGTCTTTTAAATATAATTTTGTTCTAGTATTGACATGTCACCAGTCAAATGAGTGTTACTCAAAAATTGATGTAATGTGACGATAAATAAATGAAATGAAAAGACTATATCTGTATTTCTACAGAAACGGTAAGATACAGATATAAAAAGCTTGGCATCAGCTGATTGAAAGTGAATATTGCTTATGTTCGCGGCGCGTATATCTGTACGCACCTTAATAATTATTATTAAACGAGAATCCAATTAAATGCTGTAAATCACCCCGAAGACTTCTGCTACTGCAAATAATGACAGCAGGGTAAAACATATGACAAATCCATATACAGATCCATATCCAAAACATGGTCGAATTTCCATATAGCTGTTCACCTGTTGTCAATATTTGCAGTAGCAGAAGTCTTCGGGGTGATTTACAGCATTTAATTGGGATTTTCGTTTAATAATAATTATTCATTAATTAACATTTGAACAAATGCAACTTCCAATTTATTTCCATCTGTAGAATGCTTACTAATGGTTGTGGAGATTGAATAGGACCTGTA
This sequence comes from Nilaparvata lugens, assembly GCF_014356525.2. Lineage (NCBI taxonomy): Eukaryota > Metazoa > Arthropoda > Insecta > Hemiptera > Delphacidae > Nilaparvata > Nilaparvata lugens. The sequence goes on along the minus strand of NC_052505.1, from coordinate 78,078,570 downwards.
GAACACAATCCTAACTACAGTTTTGTACTTAGAAGTTACACAGTTAGATTTCATGAAAATCACCTTCAGTCATAGAATGAACAATCTTCTTTTTGTATAGGGTCACCTGAAGATTAATTGAAAAACTTTGATTAACTCGCTTCATGCTCTTGATTGAAACTGGTTTGTTTTAAGACAGCATTCAGCACTGAGCTTCAATTACCACATTTCGATAGAAACAGTTTTCTTCTGTTAGATTGCACTGAAAATAATTTAATTGTAGGCAAATTTGTAAGCTGTACAGTAGGCTAATCAGACAATATTGGAAATTGTTATATTCTTGCCGACGTTGAACATTTTTGATAACTCACATTTCATATGTTAGTATCCTATTATATTAAGCGAGTAATTTCTGTATTTATATATTAGTCCAGGCAATGTATGCTCAAAAAAGGGTTTAAAGGGAAATGTTGGGAAGACAATTTTTGACCCCGCAGTTCTGTTAAGGGTAGTAAGAAGGTAAACTATCAAAAGTCCCCATCCCTACCCCCTGTGCTAAGGAGGTGGGGGTGGTTCAAAGGTACAATTTTTTGGTTTCTCGCATAAAACTGAAAACTATGTATCCTAAGGACTTGACTGTCATATAACAAAATGAAGCTTACATAATTTCCTACAATATTCATTCCACAACTTTTTTCATATCTCCTCTAGCTTTCGAGATATCCGCTCTTGGAGGTGTGACATTTTTGAAAAAAAACACGTTTGCCACCAATTTTTTTTCTATTTTTGCTCTTATAACTTTCTAAAAATCGATGGGAGAAACTCATGTTGATCATGAGCTTATAGAGCATCAAATTCTCTTTAATTTGATGTATAATTTCACACTTTTACAAATTTCCCTACACCTTTTGCAGCAGCTAGTGTTGAGTGTGAAATCTCCATTTTCGCAACAATAGACCAATATTGACAAAGTAATTTTGAGGGAATGTTTTAAACGTAAGTTTTGACTTTACAGCTTTGTTGAGTCTAGTTGGAAGGAGAACATATCAAAAGTCCCCATTCCTAACTCATGTGCTAAGAGGATGAGGGGGTTTAAAAGTTTCATTTTTTAGCGTTTTGCTTCCTCGCTCATATCTTTGAAACAATGAGTTCAACCGCCATAACTAACTATTTAAAAATGAAGCTTGATAAATTCCCTACACGTTTTGTTCGGTAGAATTTTGTGATATTCACAACAGTTCCCGAGATATTCGCTCTGGAAAGTGTGAAAATGTTAAAATAACAGGTTTTTATCCAATGTTCTGCTCTTTCAGGGCTTATAACTATCCAACAACAATGCTTAATAAAAACTGATGCTTATCGTAGGTTTGTAGAGCATTGAATTCTCTTTGGAATGGTGCAATTATTTTACTACTCCAAGGTTTCCTTTCATTGTTATAGCAGCTTTAATGTAGGGGGTGAATTTTTCACTCAGTTTTTAATATGCATTGTTGAAGAGTTATAAGCCCTGAATGAGCAAAACATTGGATAAAAACCTGTTATTTTAACAATTACACACTTTCAAGAGCGAATATCTCGGGAACTGTTGTGAATATCACAAAATTCTACTGAACGAAAAGTGTAGGGAATTTATGAAGCTTCATTTTTAAATAGTTAGTTATGGGTACAAAGGAGTGTTGTGAAATTATTCGTTATAATTTTATAATGAAATTTACACTATGAACAGATATATTGTGCAATTTCTCCATATTAAGGTAATATCAAAAGAAATATGAAAAAGACAATGGCCCATATGAATAAAACCAGAGCAAATGCCATGAGCATGGAGCATAAGGTTTTGCTCATGAGCAAAAGGTAGAAGCAAAAGCATTTGCTCATTTTCATATGAATACGCTTTACCTTATACTCTTACCTTATGCTCCTGAACTCTGGAGCAAATGCTCACGTATTTTAAAGATTTTTCATCAGCTGATTCGCTTTTGTAGCCCTACTATGTTTTTATAGCTAATGGAAGTGCTAAATATGCAAGTAGGGGGCACCGCTTGTGTTTGCGTCGTCTGCTCTGTTTTCTATTTATGAATAGAGTTTTAGGTTAGTTCAGTTTATAATTTTGGAACAATAGCATGGAAAAATGTAATCTCTATAATAATCTTTAGCATATTCTTATAAAATATCAATAGCCTTCTTATAATCGTCTACACTCTCATCTTCTTAAATGCCTATTTCCTATTTTGTGATGGCTATTTTTCTATAACAGATAGCTATCTTTTGTATTTATTCTTTTGTAGGGATAGTGGTGATATATATTATGGTTGAATCTAAAAAGAGTTTTCTAGTTCTCAACTATTGGTTGTGATCGTATCTGGTATAGTTTCCTCTTCCTCATACGAATTAGTTGAGCCATTTTACTATGAGCAAAAGGTGATAAGCTGCTCTAGACTAGACTCACCTTTTTTTGAAGCATTTGCTTCAAAAGTTGAGCAAATGCTCCAGTTCATTCATACAATTTTGAGCAAAAGCTTTTACTTTTGAGCAAATGCTCAAACTATTTTTTTGATGAGCATGAGCAAAAGGTTTTGCTCACGTTTATTCATAGAAAATGAAGCAAATGCTCCATATTTTAGAAGAGTATAAGCAAATGCTCAACTTTATTCATATGGCCCAATAAGTTGATATCGTTTTCATATTTCACCTCAATTTTATAATGAATCTGCATCCCCTGAAGTACGGCTTGATTTTTACTCTGCTTCGAAGCTCTAAAGGCTAACTCACACAGATGTAGACAAACGGAGAAAAAAAACGTCTGCATGCAGTCCTGAGCAATAATAATTATATGCAGACAGGCGGACATCTGTGCATGCGTTGCAACATTCGAACACTTGTGGGGTGATTTTCCCTCTGTCTGTCTGCATACGTGCTGCTGAGTGTGTTCGCCCTAAATCGTTAAAAATTCCACAAAATAGCGATGTATTTATTCTACAGATATTCTAATGAAGTTTTATGAAGTTTAAAGTATAGAGTTTGTAGTATAAAGTTATTACAGTTTTATTTCTCAAAATCAGTTATATTATCAAGGGGCTCACACGCATTTCCTGCATTGAGTGTGGGATCTCCAGTCTTCTGAGTACTGGAAACAGTAAGCATTTCGAGACCAGCTTCACTAATGGAAGGCTCATCATGATTTTAGACCAGGTCTGGAAAGAAATGGTCTGACCAGATCAGAAAAGGAATGATCTCATTATTGGAGAGTTTTGTACTTGTTCTATAGTTGAGAAAAATACCATAAACGGTCAAAGCAAATCGTAAGTGCTGTTAGCAAGTTAGCTGCATGCATTTTTGGGAAAAATCCAACACCTATAGCTTGAGAAAAATGTAAATCTAAAACTTAAAAAAATGAGACACTAAGGCTGAATAATGACCACTAACGGTTGAACGTTCATGCACACAAATGCATGTACATGCTAAATCAGCGAGAGGCTTCTAAAATAAACCAGTGGAACTGACAATTTATAATGATGGAAAAATAATTCAACCTCAAATAGGAAAAATGAACAACATGAATTGGAAATATAAAAACCTCACCTCTAAAAATTTTGCAAGAAGCGTTTCACTGGGATCACAGCTGTAATGACAAAACAATGCAAGTCGACTGTGTATGTGCATGCTCGTTCAACCGTTAGTGGCCAGCCTAATATAACATCAAGGTACGGAACACTCCAACTTATCTCTTATCATAATTCCTATAAATTTCGTTAATTTTCGAAAATTCTTTCCACAGATTTTTCCCAGAGCACATAGCTTTCTTTGCTGACTGAGCAGTAGCACACTGACAGACAATGCCGATGGGGCAACTACATCAGAGTAATGCAAATTGAATTTACAGAGGTGTGAAATATCCCAATACTTTGTTTTGAAGGAGGGAGAAATGAAATAAGAAGGTTTCGGCTGTGGTACACTCCGTTGTTATATAAAGGTTAAATAATTAAGATTGAACGTCATTCAAACCTTTATCTTACTCTTACTCTACTAAACATCACGGTATCTGAATATTGATTTATTGATTGATTGATTTGCTGCATTCATTTAAATCCTAGGAGGGCGCATCCGGCCCTCTTTTACACTTAACCCTCCTAAATTATAAGTGGATGTTCTGCTGCCCAAAATAAGCAACAGAATACAAATATTCTTTATTCATTTATACAATAAGTACATTAAATGAATACTCACTGAAGAAAAATAATAACTCTTCTTCTTTATTAGATGTGAAATATCGGTGGCTGAAATGAAAAGCAGTAGTAGCCTACCTACAACCATAGAGAAACAATAGCATAAGTAGATATCCCATGGTATAGGGAATTTATGTTGCAACTTTTACTGTTATCTCAAGCCGATTACTGTCGATTATTGTCAATTTTTACTGTTTTTTTGGGGGTGATAGTATATGAACGGCACAATTTGAGAGACTACCAGCGTCACACAGCTGCATAACAAAGAACTATGTGAGCTATCAGCTTGGGATAACAGTAAAAGTTGCGACATGAACACCCTATACCATGGGATATCTATGCTATCGTTTCTCTATGCTACAGCCTACAAGGACTGATAGACACGCTAGCCGAAGCACGGAGGAGAGAACACTGTTTCCTTCTTCTGTGGCCGAACTAAGAATTGAATCTTTGACAAGAGCTTTGTCTCTATCATTAGGCAAGTGCTCAAACCCAATCAAATCCCTGATTCTCATCCTCTAAACACACATAATCGTGCGTCGTTCAATGTTTGTAATTAACGGCGCATTGTAGCTGATCGCAAAGTAATCATGGGAATATTAGGGGACTTGTAAGAGAGTTTAATCATTGTCGGGGTGCGACAGCGACATCTGTAAACAAGCAGATTTTAAAGCGTGTTGAATTGAGAGGCGGCACTGCGTGAAATTGAAACCGGCCAACATTTGTTGACAAAACCCGGTAGTCACGTGCTGCATCTAGATGCACGCCTCAGGCCACAAGTTGCATGTCACTTTGCCCAAAGATTTACTTCAAATGATATTTGCATTAGTGCCGCGTCCACACGATTCAAGTGGAGCGTTCAAATGATGCAAGTGGCCAGAGAAAGTGTCTAGAGGATATCCGATTCCTGTTATTCTCATTTCTTCAAAGTAAAGACTGTTCTTTTTTGCTGAGGATGTGATACCCACATGAGCTTCAGGTTTGAGCGTGAGTAATAAGTGGTTGATTATATCATCAAAAACATTTGAGTTCATTTTGAACTCAAAATTGGACAAAAATCATGGATTGTAAATATAACCTATTTTTGGACAATTTCTTTCTAAATTTTGGAAAGGAACAGTTTTTGGCTTTAAGCCTGTTGTTCCTTTCTCAATCATTCGTAGTTGAGAATTATATTGTATGGATATATGTATAAATAAATGAATAATAATTTTAACAGATTAATTTTATTAATGTTGTAGGTTACTTTTGAATAAATAATTTTCTCATTGGACTTGAACGTTGCTAGTCTATGAAGGCTACTCAATATCTCTTGTTCCATCTCATTTATCTGGAGACATGGGCATTGCTCAATTAGAGCTATGAGGGAGTGATAAACCCCTTTAGTGAGAAACTTACTATCAATTCAAGCTAGAGTTATTGAAATGTTCATTAACCAAAGTCTTATATTGAAGTCAAATTACATAAAAAAATATCTGGAGAGGAGACTACCCTACTGTTCTTTATTCTTTTGAATAGCTATTTTCCGTCATGGAAACGCGATTACAGAGTTCATGGATAGTCTAGGAAACTAACATCAGCTACTAGTATCTTGTAAGCACTAATATTATTATTTGACAGTGAGGTGGTATAGCTAGGCTAGTCAAATTGACACTACGATATAACATAGTTATGTGTAGTACAGTTTTGATTATTTCCTATACCCAATTGGTGGATTTTCCTCTTAAAAAGGATTCTTCTAACGGAAGTTAGCCCGACCTTGGTCTTAGTTCATTAGAATGAGAAGAGTTTTTATGTCAGTCAACTTTCCCTATCATCAAAAATCTACTAAACATCTACAAAAAATACGATCATCTACCGAATTTTCGTTGGTCGAGCTGGTCTAATGGTAAGGAGAGTTACAAACTTCGGTCTGCTAGCACATTCGGGGGTTCAAATCCCGCTAAAGGCATGGAGGTTTGATCATTTCATCAATTCAGCAACGCACTTTACATTACTTACGCACAAGTAAACTGCTCATGTGAGCATCATCCGCAATAAAAGAGACTACTATACTATACTATGACTATGTTGTGTGAACGACTTCGGTTAGTCTCATTAGTTGTAATCTCCAGTCTAGTCTCATTGTGTATCTTGAAGCAATAAGACTACACTTCAAGTAACATTTATAGGCTGTAGCTTCCAGTCCAGTACTAGTTTGGGTACTATTATCGTGTAGAAGTGAAGTTGATGGACGTGATGAAACTAACTCCTTGGCGGTAAAAATAGTTCTCAGAGTATGAATAAGTCTTCTATTTATAGACTCATGGAAAAAATAATATGAACTAGAACTTGACTATTTTCCGATGATTTATATAAATTTTATTACACTTCTCCCTAGTTGAGCCTGAATGAAACCGATACGTGTAGTCACAAACGTTAACAACTGTCTTAATTTTTTACTAGCTCTCCTAATTCTGAAAACAGTAGTTAATAGGTTTAGACAGTTTGAAAAAACCCAACCGAAAACATTGGCCGATGCTCGTGAATGTTTTTAAACGTTTCCAGAATCCAATTTTAACGCTTTTATTTCTAGTTCTGTCTGCTGAGAGTTGAGTGGAGAAAGAAAAATAAGTGGACGAGGAAAAGTGGAAGGTGAGGAAAAGAATTTGATGTAGAAAAGAAGGGAGATGAAGAAGAGAAGGAAGGCGGAGAGAATTTAGAGAAATAAGAAGTTGGTCGTCAGTATGAGTCGACACTCGGATGACAAGTGGTAGCTGTGTGTGTGTGAGAGAGAGAGTGAGAGAACGTGAGAGAAGCTCTCAACTAATTTGTCAACACGAAATGATCCTGTCATCCACTCCTCTAATCTGCTCTCCCTGACTACTTTTCCACCCTCACGCGCATCACGCACGCACGCGTACTTCCGCCAAGTAAATAGTGCACGCCGCTCTCGACGCGGACCTTTTTCAGGCGAGAGAGAGAGAGACAGAGTAAGAGCGATAATAAATGAAGTGGGAGAGAGAGAGAACGTAAATGATAAAGTGCGGGAGGGTGTGAAAGATTCCTGGCCGGCACTCGACTATCCACTCCATGTCCGAATTCAAATTAAGCCTTTGTGCTGGCCTATCTTCACAAATGCCCTCCTACTCACAAATGCCTGCTGGCAAAAAAGCTTGCGGCCATCCTATCCTGTATATCCTTGATGACATGTTGACAAACGCTTTTGTCCGAAAAGAATAATCAAACACTTTGTATCTCGCATCTAGACAAGACTCTTGTTCACTCATCTCAATTGATCGATCGCTAGCGATCGAGCAGCACAGAGAGCATAAACTTGATGCTCTTCAGTATCTACTACAAAACAAATAATAAGTTATCCTTCTGATAACTAACACCATCAAAAATATTTTCTCTCAAATAATACTATATTTTCAAACAATATTTGTTTTGTAGTAGATACTGAAGAGCATGGTCATATATGTCATGCAGTTTAGAATTTTCTATAGGTACAAGTTTCTCTTATATAAGAATTCATTTTACCAACTTATGTACGATCAACATGTACGAACAACACAAGCAGGTAGCCAATTACTACTTGTATCACATATTAGATACCTTACCGTCAAACAATGGACACAATTTATTTTATCAAAGATTGAAACCAGCTGTTCAAGATGTATTGACCCTTGATGCTTGACTTGCTAATTAGGTCAACTATCGTCATTAGTAATGGAAAATGTATGTTCCAATTTGATAACACAGTCGATGCAGTGCTGTTTAATAAAGACGATTATCAGTAGAATATCATCGAATAAAGTCGTATGGGCTTGCATGAGAAGTTCGCGATTTCATATAATTTGGCAAGGTCGATATTAATTTGCTCATCTGCGAGCTGAAATCAGAACTGTTTTGTTCAGAGTACAGATTAATTGATAGAGGTTTACGTCTATAAAAATTGCAAGTTCAACACCATGAGCATCATGTACAATATTCCTTCTTCAAGAAGGTTTTTAATAATTATGAAAGATGTTCCACCGTACATAATCATCTAATAATAATCGAATAATCTAATATCAACCTTAGTAAAAACTACTTCTTCTTATGCAACATCGAATTCTAATGAATGTTATGAATGAATGTTTCTAATGAATGTTACATCGAATAGTGAATGTTATCGAAGTCTAAAGAATGTTATGTTATAAATTACGATGCTACAATATTGCTTCATAACATGCTTTCAAATATTGGTCCATTAAAGTAACTTTCATATTATTAGTTAATTACCTCCTCTAAGATATTCCTGATTTTTAGCGATATAAATTAATATTTGAACTCCTGATGAACATCACTACAGGCCCTAGAGGAAGAATCTACATCAGTGGACTAAATGTAATAGTCCCTTTAAAGTAAATTCTTTCTCCAGGGTATTAGCTATTTGCTTTTCAAGAGCCAGAAACCACAAGCTTTGAAAACATCAAATACACCTGGCACAGTTCTGCTTGTGGGCATTTGGCATTCGCCTGCTTGACTGAATTCTTCAAAGGGTTTTGATGTGAATAGTTGGGTCAACGGTAGGCGCATTGTCACTGAACTATTTGATAAACCGACCCGTTTTTTCAAAAGTAATCGTCTTATCAGATCTCTCCGAATAGTAAGGCTTCTGTGTATATGAGGCCTTGAAAATATCTTTACCTTTCCCACGACCAAGATTCAGCATGAGAAAAAACTACAGGTAAGACTAACTGGAATATATGCTGTGGGAGTGAGAGAGGGACTTTGAAAGTATTCTCTTCAGCCGCGGGCTCATGTAAACAAAAATGATAACAATGATGATAAGTGATAAGGGATCTACTAGTGGAATCTAATTACCCTGAAGCAGGATCAACCCTCCACAGAGTTTTTTTTTGCATCATGAAAAAAGACTTAGAAGTTGGTTCGACATATGGGAAACAAAATTGTAAGGAAAACCCTGACTTTTCAGTCGCAGGTGGAATGAAATTGTGAGCTAAAACTTAAAAATAATGAATAGAATAGAATAGAATAGATTAGAATAGAATGACTGCCTTTATTTTATACCTGGGAGGGCGAAGTTAGGGCGCAGTCGGCCCTCTCTTACACTTAACCCTCCAATACAATACTAAATTATAATTTAACAAGCAATACTCAGTAAAATAAAATAGAACAAACTATATTTAAATGAAAAAAGTAAAAAAAAAATTATAATGATAATAAGTGGAATAGTTGAATAAACTTAAAAGTAGAGCATTCTTAGAATGTAAAATAACGAAGATCTGTTGGGAAATAAATACAACATTTATGACGGAATATATATGGATAGGAGTGAGATCGACGGATATGGATAGGATGGACGGATAGGATCGAAGAAGCAAAAAAGAGCAATATGGCTACAAACCTTACAAGCAAAATGAGAAAATAAGGAAATTGATAAATACTTCTAGCATGAAATTAATTAATTTTGAGAGAGAAAAAGAGTATTTTTTATATCTGTCTTTAGAGTTTACTTTTAAAGTTGAACTTGATTCTCTTAGAATTACTCTAAAGAAATTAATTTTGAGACTGAATAAATGAATGTATCAATAACTTCTTATTACTAGGACAACTGAATCCTCGAATACAGGAACATACATATTCCTTTGGGAGAATTTCTTTAATGAATATAGTGTATCTCGGAAAAAGTAAAATTTAAATCCTAGAGATAATATCATTACATTTCGCATGTTTTAGAAATACCATTGTAATTCAGGATTTATAATTTCTTTTATTTCTTTTACCATCTGCGAGATGGTGAGATTAGAAAGGAACAAAATTGATTAATTTAAATATTCTGGTGGGATTTGATCATTTGATACTGTAGTTCGTAAGCTTATCTACTAGCTTGGAATTATTCTCCGAGTCACGTCAAAGAAAATTAAAATTTACAAATTCTCTTTTTAAATCTCTTGATTACCAACACTGATAAGGTAGTAGTACTCGTGGAGTGGCAAATGACTTCAAGAACTTAAAATACGATAGTCAGGAATTCCAGGAACGCATGGAATATTTTCTAGTTTGATCGAAAACAAACTCACAACTTTATTATTTATTGCTCGAGATGTCCGAAATAATTACAAAGATTGAATATACACATTTATTAATGGAAAACTCGTCTAGTTTTGTTATCTTAATCTACCAAAACATATTTTATACTAGTTGAAAATATTGGAAGTTTTAAAATCTCAGTTGAGAAATTTATGAGACGTTAGCCGTAAATCATAAGACAGTTGTCAAAGGTAGTTTGTGAGAAGATGAGGTCGTTTCGAAAATATTATTAAGCTAAAAGCGCTGCTTACTGGCGAAGAGAGCACAGCGCTGCTCGTATCAAAGAGGCTCAAATCGACTCAAATGTTGACATAAAAGTGATACATGTTTCCATTCATTTGTCTGCGCCATATTTTTAATGTGTTCTAGCTAAATGTTTGAAAGTATTTTGAATTATGAAGCCAGTGACACAGCCATAGACTGTACTAAAATATACTCGGCCAATAAACTTTGCTAAAGAGACTCTAAATAAACTAGTGTCTTGAGTCTACCCCTCATCTCTCCCACACATCAATGCTTCTGTTCTGATTTGATCTATTTGCGGTGTGGGAGCAAAGTTTCAACTTGTATTAGTTCCAGTAATTTGAACATCCTGATTAGGATGGGTTTAGATGCTAAGATACTGTAATACTTTTAATCCTACTAAGTTTCCTATCTACTTACAAGTATCTAGAATACAAGAATGTGGCACAGTTCAGTTCTCAGGAATTACCAGTACAACTAGAATTTGTCAAAATATATTTAAAATTAGAGATTCGAAAAATAAACCAATCTATTATTCTAGCTTCTCACATACACATTGCATTGTAGCAATTATTCAGAAATATGCTAAAGATCTCCTCACAATGATGAACCAAACTATAGTGAGGTCCACGTTATAGTCGCATTGTTTGATTACCAATGGTATTGCTATCCTTGTCTATCATTCAACAAAGCGGATAGCGCTATCTCTTTCTCGTTTTGCTCTGTTGCCAGATCGTCTTTAACAATGTAGAATTGATAATGAATTAACAAAATATTTCATCTTGATTATGTAAATTCACTATGAAATCATTGAGAAATATAATTTATTGCTTAATGGAATATAACTGATTATTTTAAACGAGAATGAACAGTTAATATTACATTATAAAACCTGTATCAGCTACCGTCTATAGACGTAATAGGTGTTGATCTCCTATTTTTCACCTATCTCACCCATCTCCAATGGGTGAACAATTTATCATAAAAATTCATCATTAATCCAAGATGAAGTTGATTCTGGTTGTTTTAGCTCAGCATCAATAACCCAAACTTCTCAAATGCATCAAGTCTAGGAATAGTAAGTATTCGGAAAATCCCTGACAATAATTCGTTCAATCTTCCCACACATCTACCTTGCTCTTCAAAGTAAATCATCACAATTTCCAATTTATTATTGTAATCCGTTGCTCTGGGAATCCTCGAAACTGGTTGAACCTGCTCTTTAAATTAGTGCATTATCATTAGGCTATGTTTCCATGAAAACTCTCAAAAATCATTCTTCCCCAACACAAATAAATATTTTCAAAATAATTAGGGACGAAAAGAAGTGTAGGCTATGTTATCTATTCACAGACTAGTCATAGGAGGAGCTCCTTCTTTTGTGCAGAGTGGATGTACTGGGTTGATGGGAGCCGACTGTCAGATCACATGTGTCACCACCCAGCGTTCAGCAAAGTTTTCCGTGCCACGAATAATGTATGACGATGGGAAAATAACTTTTTCCGCCGGGGAAAGGCAGAGTGGGTTTCGTTGTCGCGAGCGCTTCCCCAAAACCGACACTCTCACACCCTCACTCACATCCCCAGACACACACACACATCCACGTCATACAGTGTGTTTTTTGTTCATTGTAAAACAAAATGGTGAAATTTATTATGTACCAAGATGCAAGTTGCGTTGGAGTTTCAAAAATTATGGTTTTTCAGAATAGAGTGTATAAACTATAAATATAAACTAGAGAAATAAGTGTCTCACCATAGAGGAAATAACAAACAAACACAAGCTCATGATTTAAACAACCCAAGCGGTAAAAAGCTGCAAGTTACAGTACTTGGGTCACATTATGCGGAATGAGAAGAGATACACACTGCTGCAGCAAATAGTTCAGGGCAAAATTAATAGCAAACAAGGACGAGGAAGAAGAAGAACATGATGGCTGGCATACCTGAGGCAGTGGGCAAATCATCCGCAGAGCTGTTTCGCATCGCAACCAACAAAGTCAAAATTGCACTGATGGTCGCCAACATCCCTACCGGATAGGCATCCTAAGAAGAAGAAAGAGGAAATCATCTCATATAGATTCTCGTCTCACCTGTTGAGATAGATTATTCTGATACAATATTGCTATAATTGATCCAATCAACATTCCAAATGGCAACCTGAATAAATATTTGAATACTTTCCACTAGAAATTACATAACATATATAGAATAACCTTTTTATTTGTTGACTTGGCGAAGTTTGGACAGTAATGTTCACTCTACCACTCAACCACGTCGTTAGCAAAAAATACAAATACAATACAGATGATACAGGGATGATAAGAAAACAGAAAGAGGAAAAAATACATCCTTTGCTCTTAACTATCGCCACTTGGTTCAATCTTGGTAATCTGTAAACCATTCTATCAAAGTATGTATTAAACTATTTTTGATAATGATTTCGAGAAGTATATTCGATCCATGTATATTCATGGTCAATTCTCGATTTCATTCTCATAGAACATACTCTTCAGGAACGTTTTGTTAGTGATCAAGAACAATGATGTTGATGATGAGGATGATGTTAATGATGGTAGTAATTGAAAGAGGTGCGAACGGCAGCGGATAATTGAAAACGATAAAGCGGAAGAAGTCCTCTTGCCGTTGTCGGCAGCATGGACCCACCCTCGACGGGATGAGACCGTTATCCGATTAAAGGACAACAGAAGAAAAGAGTTGATCATTAAATGGGGAGGCGGAATTTTCTCCGGTATTTAGATTGGAAAACTTTATCATTCTTTCCGTCGACCGACATCCCGGATCCCGGCTCTTTCTAGCCGTCGTCGTTCGGCAGCTTTAATTAAGTCTTGAAATATTCTGTGAGTAATTGCGGGAGACTTCAAACAACTCTATGCCCTCTGACTCAGACTCCCACTATCTCTCTCTTAAACTCATTTATTTCATCCCCACAAGTTGGACAAAGTCTTCATTGCACGTCGTAGAAACTCTGTCGGTGCAATCACACCAGCTTTGTTCTTTCAAATGCATATTGAATTTGTGAGAAGTCTTACCTTAGCTTTCATGTCAGTTTGAGAGCTGAAAAACATTCTGTCTAATATATCATTGTAGGGTAGTTTATCTTATAGATTTCGATTTTTCAAACCAGTTTAAGAATTGAACATAGTTATAATAATTGATATTCAATCTTGGAAATTTTTGCAGTTCAGATGCATCAGGAAAATTTCAAACCCAGTAAAGCCATTCTTCTATGCTTGAGATGAGAAGTCACTCTTAGAGACAGATGAGCTATATCACGGTCGACGCTGTTAAGGAGATCTATAAGTCGATGGGAAAGGACTGCATTGGAGATTGCAAAAAAAAGATTGTTCCTCAGAGTTATAATGACCAGATCTATCCATATATTATACTAATTATTATCTATTCATATAGTATAATGATTTTGATTTATTTTTGATTAGGGTGGCTATAATGATCGCCAATCTTAGTTTGAAAGATGGTCTGGAAGAAGGAGAAATTCAATTGGAATCTATAGTCTCATTATTATAATATTATCCCAAGTTTGAAGTATACTTACGGTTAGTATATGATTGAGTGTGAATTCTAATAATCATTTTGAAACATCAAAACTTTTGTCTAGACTGAACAAGAGCCTGATAATATAAGAACTGTTTATTGCAAACACAGTTTGCTGGCGAATGTGACAATACACAGCAAATCAACAGTGGAAGTGGTTGAATTGGACGTTGAGTGCGTAACGAGTTGTGCAAGTAGGGAGGTTGGTTTGGGCGTTGAACGTAGCAGTCGTCTACCTCCAGCAGTTGTACGTAGCAGCAAAGCGTGAATTTGTTGTCAGCTTTATGAAGGAGAGACACGAGCAGCGGTGAATAGGAGGGCATAACAATAGAGCAATTCAAATAATAAACCATCGTCAAAGTGTTTTGGTGGAATAGGTTGGGTGAGGGAGGGAGGGAGGGGGAACGTAGAATGCGATGAGTGTGGTGTGTTGACGCGTTGGTGCGTCAGTATGCAACTCTTCGCGTCGCGTCGTCGAGGTTGGTTGGTTGCACGACGAATAAAGCAGGCAGACCCTCGAAAACGCCCATGTCAGTGTGTGTGAGTGTGGGGGTAAATAACGCCATCAAACGCCGCGCGCAATAGAACAAAGGACGTCGACGACTGTTTGTACGCCAGATTACGGCTCTGCTCAGTTAGGCTCGCTGCTGCAAAAAGCAGAAGAAACGTGCAGAGCAGCACTGAGCACCGAGTAATCGCCCCCGGCCACATCAAGGTATTAGTGGCAACTAATAATCGACACATCAAGCCCTACATAAAACTACACTTACATCTCCCAACCCCTCCGTCACAAAGAACAAACCCGGCCCAAGTGCGCTTAGAATCGTCGTCACAGTCATTGTCGATAGGTCGTCGACGGAAAAAGCAGCGCTGCCATCGAGGGGTCTAGAGCTGAAAACAAAACAGAAGACAACATTTTCCTCCACTCCACCCCTCCAATCGTTAATATCTCAAGCGGAGGACGAATCTGCACTGAGATTTTCCCGGGAAAAGGTTTTAAAAGCATTAAAGCAATAATCTATCCAAAGGACTTGGAGCTCTCGTACAATGCACACAACAAACTAGTCCCTCTCCTCCACCCCCCATACATTCAAAACTGGAAGCGAACACTTGAATTGAGCCAAGGTATAATGCTTGCTCTGAGTAAATAATGCACAGAGACTGATTGTGTTCCAATCTTTCCTTACTTTTACAGCGTCTATTGGTAACTCCTCGTCAATCGGGACAATTCGATGCTTCTTTCAATTCGAATATTGCGACTAGATTCAAAAAATAATGAATGTTGCTTTACCGTAACTTTTTGATTTTTCTTCTACATGATATCAATGGATGGCTCATCCATAATGTGTGATTAATGGATGGCTCATTAATAATTGAGAGGTCAAAGTTGATAGAATTACATAGAAATTACGAGCTACACATGATTAATGGATGGTTCATTGATAATTAAGAGGATGGCTCTTCTACATGATTAATGGATGGCTCATTAATAATGTGTAGCTCGTAATTTCTATGTAATTCTATCGATATTTTTGTCTTGTATTTCTTAGTAGAATCTTGTAACTATCCCATGATTTGTATGGTCAACGAAGGAATAAAGATGTCTCTGAAGGCTGACTCCTTGATAAACATACAAAGAGTATTTTGAAAATCCTAAACATATTGATTATATTGTTACTAGACCATCTATTTAAACTCATAAAACCGGAAAATCAATTCCAAAGTCCTTTCAAAAGTCAATCTCAATTCAAAAGTCTAGTTTCGTTTTATGATAGACTTCGTTCATTATTTGACTCTGCAAAAACTGTTAGGAGAAGGATTAGTAATAATACAAAGAAAATCAAACCTTGGGTGACTAATGGTATTCTTCGATGTATGAGGCGAAGAGACAAATGTCTCTTAAGGTTCGTAAACAACCATTTAATGTACAGCTGATGGATTGTTTTAAATCATATAATCGAACACTGAAGTCGGCATTGCGAACTCTAAAGGAACAGTATTTCAAGAATAAATTAGTTGAATGTGGAAATAATCTAAGGGCTGTATGGAAGGTTGTGAATGAAGCAACAGATACCCCTTGTAAAACTAATTGTTCTATTAAAGAGTTGATTACCAAGGATAATCGCATTTTGAGATCTTATCAAGTAAATGAAATAGCAGAGGAGCTTAATGAACATTTTGTGAGTGTTGGTAGAAGAATTTCTGAAAAAATTACTAAGGTAAAGGACAAGATTTTTAGGGAAAAAACTAATAGATTGTTTTGTAATTCGTTTTTCTTTTTTCCTGTCATAGCAGAGGAAATTGATATGTGTATTAAAAACTTGAAGAAAGGGGTAGCACCAGGATTTGATGGAATTTTTTCTAAATGTCTGAGTTCAAATTCTCGCATAATTTCAGTTCCTCTGGCTCATGTAATAATTTATGCTTTTTGAATGGTGTTTTCCCCGACGAGTTGAAAAAGGCCACTGTTATTCCTTTGCATAAGAATGGTAACAAAAGTGATCCAGGGAACTATCGCCCAATTTCTCTGCTTTCATGTTTGTCAAAGGTGATTGAGAATGTGTTAAGACTCGTTTGGTCGAATTCTTGGAAAAATATGAAATTTTATCTAATTGCCAATTTGGTTTTCGTAAGGGTGTAAGTACTTCTGATGCTGTATATAATGTTACTAAGAGAATTATTGAAACACTGGACAGGGAAGAAAAATGTATAGCTGTGTTTTTAGATCTCCAGAAGGCTTTTGATACAGTGGACCACAATATTTTATTTAGAAAGTTAGAAGGTATTGGAATTAGAGGTGTTGCTTTGGGTTTCTTCAAAAGCTATCTCAGTTGTAGATCACAGGTGGTTGGTGTTAATGGTATAATGAGCTCAGAATTAGAAATTACGATGGGTGTGCCACAGGGAACTGTTCTGGGTCCAATATTATTTTTGATTTACATTAATGACTTACTCAAGATAGAGCTTGAGAGCTGTTCTTTGTTTTCTTTTGCTGATGACACTGTTGCTATTTTCTGTGCATCAAAATGGGAAGATGTTTTTTGTAGAGCTAATGAGGGTTTGAAAGTTATAAAAAACTGGTTAGATTTCAACTTAGTTAGTTTAAATATAGCAAAAACTACTGCAGTGTCATTTTCTTTGACCTCAGCAGGTCAGCCAGATAACCAGGGGAGTTTGGCTTTTCATGAAACTGGATGCGATGATAATAGTTGTCTATGTCCTATAATAATATTTAAGAACAGCACCAAATACTTGGGAATAATCATTGATAAGCATTTGAAATGGAGAGACCATATTTCATATTTATGTTCTAGTTGAGGAAGACGCTGTATAAGTTTATTCAACTGAGAAATATTTTTACAGTTGAGCAAATTAAAATGGTTTTCTTTGCGCTTGTGCAGTCAGTTGTGCGATATGGTATAATTGGCTGGGGTGGTTGTGGTGTTACCGTTCTTAAGCCTCTTATAGTATTGTATAAGAAAATTATTAAAATATGCTTGAAAGAACCGGTTAGATATCCAACAAATTTGCTCTATAAAGAATTTAATGTTCTCAGTATTGAGCACTTGTATGATCTTGACCTAGCTAGTTTTGTCTATTCGTGGCCCAATAGATTCCCTATAGCCCCTCATGGCGGCTATGTTACTCGTAGACAATCTGAGAGATTTTTGCTAGAACCACCTTGTAGAACAGCGGCTGCCAGTGCTCATGCAGCGTATTATGGTCCTAGACTTTTAAACCGTCTGTTGCTTGAAGTTTCTGGAGCATCCCAATGTATACCAATTTGTTATTATTCTTTCACTTTCAAAACTTTTAGACAGTATCTTCGACACTACTTATTAGGGAGACAAAGTGAAGACTAATTTTGATTTATTTCTCAAATCTGTTTGTAAATCTCAATTCTATTCTTAGAATGCATATCTTACTTAGTATAACAGAGCAGAAGAGAATTTGTTGTTTTATTTTCAAATATTGGTGATCTTTATCTTTGATGTAGAACATATAGTTGAATCTCAATTAGGCCTATACTGATTACAAGAGCAACATTTGTATGAAAATAGCATAAGAGAATGGAATTTTCTTTTTTTCTTGATATTGTAATGTAAATTATAAAATCTAATTATGTTATTAATATTACGATGTATATTAGTATCTTATGCTATCCAACATTCTAGAGATACACCATCCCTCATCACAAGCTTTGCTTAAAGAGGGATGCAACAATATTATTTAGAATATGATATTTTATGTAAATATTCATTATTTTATAAAGAATTTGTATTTTATGTTTGTAAGTATGAATTGTATATTAATTTTTTGTTGACATTAATAAATTGAATTGAATTGAATTGAATTGTTAGCGGCATTAAGAATCAAGAGTTTCCTGCATTGAGATACTGCATCATTGCCATTCTAGAATATCTAAATTTTACCATTTGTAAATTATGACTGAATCA
The DNA here is from genome assembly GCF_014356525.2 of Nilaparvata lugens. Taxonomy (NCBI): domain Eukaryota; kingdom Metazoa; phylum Arthropoda; class Insecta; order Hemiptera; family Delphacidae; genus Nilaparvata; species Nilaparvata lugens. The sequence continues at coordinate 78,060,009 of NC_052505.1, read as the reverse complement.
AACAATATATAAAACTTATAAATTATGTAAGTCTATGGTTCTACTTCGAATGAGTAAAGCTCCTGTAATCTTGAAGCTGCATTGCACTATATTGTGTCGTATTGTAACAAGTTGCATATGCGCTGTTATGTGTTGTATTGAGTGTGGATAAGAATAATATTAAATTTCTTGGTTCTCTTCTATCGCGAAAATACTCTACTTTAAAACTGTGGTCAATTCTCATTTAATTATATTCCTGAGAGGAATTATTCAAATTATTATTATTATTTCATCTTCCAATGTTATTACATTAGTTTCATTTGTATCATGAATATAAATTAATGAATAAATAAAAAATGATTTGATAAATTCAGGTTTCTGTAACAAAGTGAATGCCCAACCGAATGCTCTTGCTGAATTGGGTGGGAATGTGAATGTGGCAGTTTATATTTGGAGAATTTCGAAAAAGTAATTATAGTTATTTCCATGTCTTGATGCACACCCACCGCAGAAAGGATACAAATTCGCTCCGTTGAACAGCAAACATACTAATGTAACAATTTGCAGAACTGTATTTCGCGCTGATGGAATAAAATTGAAAAATATTGTTCTATGCAGTGGAAATTTTTTTCTGCTTGTTGAAACACACAGCCAATAATTGTTCGCGATCCCGCAGTCTTTTTGAATCCGAATATGGACGTGGTCAACAAAAACTTTTTTCCCGACAATTTGTTCGTTTTCATTCTGTACTAAAAACGTGGATTTTCACACGCTGCTAAACAGAATGCGGGCTGATACGAGTCACAGATTCGCGGTGTTCATTGTTTTTGCCGATGGAAATAACATGTGTACAATCATCGTCAACATCATTATCATGTAGTCAATTGAAAACATACGCAAGTCCCCTCAACTGGACTACATTCGATTCTAAATTCTAGACTATGTGATTCGCTTCTAAATTATAATAAAAAGTTATCAAATGAATTAGTTTTATCCAGGAGGATCTAACTACAATTTGAAGGATAACCAGATCCTCACACTGTCCAGTTTTTATTCCAGTCCATATTCAGCTACTGCTGGATCCATGAGAAGAGTTTTGGATGCCATCATTTTGGAGACGAGCTTAGATGGGAAACAAATTGAATGAGGATTGAATTTAAAGGTGCGTACAGATTTACGCACCGCGAACATGAGCAATTCACTTTTAATCAGCTGATGCCAAGCTTTTTATATCTGTATCTTACCGTTTCTGTAAAAATACAGATATAGTCAGCTAATTAAAAGTGAATTGCTCATGTTCGCGGCGCGTATATCTGTACGCACCTTTAGACTAACATACTACGGAGTAAGGAAGGTATTGAAATAGGTACGTTTTTGATTCGAACTAATTCTTCGCTTTTGCTCTTAATACAATTAATTTCGTATTCAGTTTTCTTTTTGATGAGCGAATTTCAAGTCAGACTAAAGTTAAATGATATCGATAGTACCATAGATAAAGGATAAGCATAAGTTTCTATATTTCTTGTCTCTGATAGTAATTTTCCAAAAAAATCTTTTTAGCGGACTCTTCATCATAAATTTTCAACACCTCCTAAGCGAATCACAATTTTGAGTATTGATTCTCAACGTTTTTTGTTTGTGTGAATTTCAATCATAACATTTTCTCCACCATAAATATGCGACATCTCTATAATCAACCCACTTCCAGTCTCGTGCTTTCAACTTTAATTTCCCATTTTCACGCTCTCAACCTCTTTCTCTTACTCACATTTTCTTCCCTCTGATTTCTTAGTTTTCCATTTCCACACTACCAATAACATCCTTTTTTCCTTTATCTTCTCATATCCTTGTTCTCTCTTCCTTATACTTCCCACTCACCAAACCCTTCAAGCCACATTCTAGCCTAAAAAGTTCTATTCTTCTCTATTTCTTCATGCGTAAATGCTTTCGATCATCCGATAATATTATTTATATCTATTCCATAAGATTTCACACCTGAAATTTCTTCAACTTTTCATATTCTAGTTAACCTTGTTCTCTCTGAACTCTTCCTCTCTCACTTATCTTAGGCCCAACTTTGAGAGACCTTTTCTTCTCTACTTATTCATACCTGTGTCCTTTTGCTCATTCAATTACATTATCCATATCCATCTAATAACATTTCACATCTGGAAGTTTTTTAATTCTTTTCTTAATTGACCAGCCCTTCTCCTTTTCAACAGGACTCCACGTTTGGAATGACCAATAGGGAACAAACTTGAGCAAATACATTTGATGGAGAAGTAGCAATAAACTAGAGCTGGCAAAAGCCCTGTTGCTCGTTACTATTGTACACTCGACCAGCGCACTCGCATGTGCGAGCAGCCGCGGTGGCATTCGGCCGTCACAAATATTGTCCGAAACAATTGTGCGTGTGTGCCCGTGTGTGCGCACACATCCTCCTTTGTGTGCGCCACTTGTACCGCGTGATTTAATTCGCGCGCTTCGGTCTCGCGGCGGTGGAGAGGCGCGCAAAACTGCTGCTCATCTAAACAAATTCTAATTGAAAGCGTCGACTGTGCACATTTTGCACCCTGCCTAATTGCACTGCTCTTCTCCACGTTGAACAACATTATTTCTGGCCGGTAATTTTCACACGCTCACTTCCATTTGCTGTCGAAATAGATCTCCATACTGCTCTATTCTCTATTTCTCTCTTTGTTTTCATTTACTCACTCGCTGGTTCGAGTCCTGCTCGATTCGTTAGCGCTCGAGTGTTTGTGTGTGTTTGCGCTCGATTTCGGTGACTTATCGATAGGTTTATACAACGGACAACCACTGTCATTTTATTGCAGTTTCAACACAGCATATTGAAATTGACCAATGTATTCAAATGTAATCAGAATTAAATGTTGAATATATATTGATTTATTACTGAAATCGTAATCAATGAATGTTTGGTTGACGATTCTAAAGTTGCAAATCATGACTGTTTTGATGCAAAGTCTTCAATGTAACTCTGTGAGAGTTGTGATTTATATAAATAAAGGAAGAGAAAAGTGTATATCAGAATTGAGATATTCTTAATTTTGCACTTTTTCACTCACATTCTTGCAGATATGTTTTATTGGAAATTTGAAGAATCAAATCAAATAGATTGATCAATTCAATCAGATGAAGAGAACTTGAAGAGAAGATGAAGAAATAGTTTACTTTGTTATTAACTAGCTCAATCAAAACTAAATTCAGATTGTAGTAGACAAAAACTGAACACTGGACGTTCGATTATTTGCCAACTCATAAATTCTGCCAGGTGGATGTGCTTGTAACACATGATGTGTGCATGATGTTTTCTATACACATCATGTGTTATAGTAAACGCAAATTGCTGAGGCGGGTGATGGTGGCACCATCTCTGAGTGAAATTGATAAATTTCAAGCAGTAACAAAAGTTCGTCTGCTTTGTGTTTGTTTACTTTTGACATGTCATCATAACCTGACTTCTCATTAAAAATATTTTTATTCAAGATTTTTCAAATTCAGTTCTACATTTTCACATTCAAGTAAAAAATATACCTAAAATAAGAAATCAAGCCTTAGCACCAATTCAAGCCTTCACTGAACCATTATAATTGGACAAGTGACGAGTATTTGTTTTTTTTTCCAAAACATAAAAATAAAACCTGATTTTAAAACTGTCATAAATGATTGATACATCTCCAACTTTTGGAATAACACAATAATGTAATTTAAAGCTTGAAATTTACCTATTTCACTCAGAGATGGTGCCGCCACCACCACCCGCCACACCAATTTGCGTTTACTATAGTCGAATTGTGTTCAATACAATAGAATTCATAATGACGGCAAAAAATCGAAGTTTTTTGTAACTGGCTTTACTATTGAGTAGACTGCTATTTTTTAATTGCGGATGATGTTATAAGTATGAAAAGGATGAAAGTTAGGGTGAGCAAGGATTTAATTCATAGTATTTAAAGTACTAAACAATTTTTCATCTAGTCTTGATAAGTATTACATTGAGTACCTTACAAGCTTCGTCCATTGAGGGAAGAATTCTACAAAAGTAATATTTGATCTCTTGCTCAACGGAGCCTGCAGGTTTATAGTTATGCAATGTGCAAGACATGTAGGACCAGTCGGAAGGGGCAAAGCCGTCAGAAAAGTTGCGTCGCGGTCGGTTGAAGGCGATGTCAAAGCCGCTCGCAGTATGGAGAGTGTGATTATGTTTTTTCGCCAGGAAACGATTACTGAAGGAGGTTGAGATGTTGCAACAAAGACGCCATTGTTCCCCTTCCTTCCCATTTAACTTCTGATTGCGGTTCTGAATGGCTCAAATTATCATTACTTTTGTTTGAGAACAAACCAGGAGGGAAAAAGAAGTTCTAGAGGGCGAACAGTGAAAATACAAAGTCCTCTCCTCCCTTGCACGGATCTATCCGAGTTCTTTTCTGCATGGAAAACGTTTGGACGGCAGATTTCATTCTCTAATGAGTTGCTTTCTTTTCAGATAATGATGCTCTATTATCCGGCTTCAAGACACAGCTTTTCTTCTTTTCTTCCTACCAACTCTTGAGAGTTTTTCAGAAGCGATCTGTAATCACTCTCCACATTCTTTTGTCGAAACTACTGATCAAGTAGAAACATTTGCATCGTGCTTTGTAATTGTTCTCCGAGTTGTCTTCTTCTGATAATTTTGTGGAGATTGGTGAATACTATTCATGGAGAAAGTAGTTTAAAGATCAATATCATTTGAGAATTCATGAGAGTGTTCCAGGAGAGAACAAGTTTATTCCTCTCACCAATCAAACCTTGGAGATAAATTGTGTTACAAAAATGCTTTTAAAGTAAAATGCAATCAAAAACCCAAATTTCCTCAAGAAACATTTCAAAGATGAAAAGGATTCTCACTTGGACAAATATCTCCCATTACAGTGGGTCCTTGATTTAGTTCATCTCAAAGCACCGCTCAAAAAATGTACTATCACGAGGTCTGTACCGAATCGGGGTGTACCATATCAAGGTTGGAAACTATATATGAACGTATCAAGAAGGGACTGCAGAAAACATGTACCAAATCGGGGTGTACCATACCAAGGTTGAAAACTATATATGATCGTATTATGTACGTACTGCAGAAAACATGTACCATAAAGGGGAGTACTATATCAAGGTTTCACTGTATTTCATCTACTTGTTACTAGTATCAATAAATATTAGATAGGTTGAATCTGAGTCGAAGGACTTGAAACGATAATACCAAGAAAGAATGTATTTCTGCCTATACCGAGAAATGATTGATAGTTAAAGATAATCATGATATCCATCAGTGATTGAACCACTGAACTGATTGTTGCTCAACTGATTTTACCAGCTCAAATCAAATCATACAGTTCAATAAATTATTTTGATTAGAATATTATTAATTAAGATTGATTGATGAAGTTGATATGATTGTTATGATAAACACATGGCAGCAGGGAAGCTAGTACAAAAGGAAGCGACAATGTTTATTGCGTTGAAGTAGGGCGCGGCCGCCGACGTTCAGATGCAGGTGAACAGAGCAGTACAAAAGACCGCAGCCAATAGCTGCTCCCCTCCAAACAACGTTCAATCACAATAATAGTGAAGCAGGCTCAGTTATTAAACACTTAATACTTTTCTGGTTCGGCAATCGCTCCCTCTCCCTCTCACTCGGCGTCCTTTTCATCCACAATTTCGATTTCAGCTCGTAGTTGATTGTTGTGAGCGAGAGAACTGGCTGCATAGTTTCTCTGGATCAATGTTTATCGAACAATGCACACACACGCACACAAACACTGCACTCAAATACGATAGAGAAAGATGGGCCTCATAGTGCACATGTGTGTGTGTATTTGTAGAAACTCGTGAAGAGCATTCATATCGACGAGCCGGGAGCTGGCGATTGTATTCAGCGCTACCCCTGTCAATACATCGCGAATAAAAGAGACCCGACTACCCCTTTTTTCGACAATGAACTCCCTCAGGGGTTCTCACATGGACTGTACCCAACACAGTTTTGACTAATGATGCCCCCCAAATAATATGAAAATGCTTACACTGGGACCAAATCCTTTATCCATGGTCTCATTATGAGACTCACTTATCACATCAATGGACGGAACATGGAAGGAAATGGAACAGTATTTTGCCAACTAAAAGCTGGGAGTGTGGACCGTCCAATGGCCTGCTACAACTTGCTGTCCAATAATAGTTTACGGCTATTATTGTGGCTGTTGAATGGTTGTTTTGAATATTGTTGCAATCAATATTATTCCGATTTGGATCGAGAAACTAGAAAAATAAAGCATCGCAAAAATACACTGTGAACGTTGTTGATTATACGTCGAACTCTTCAAGTCCTGAATTATTTGATATTGATTATTATTGAACGAAAATCCTAATTAAATGCTGCAGATCACCCCCGAAGACTTCTGCTACTGCAAATATGGACAACAGGGTAAACAGCTAGATGAAAATTCGATGAGCGCTACTTTACAAAAATTATTTGTCAGCCCGGGAATGTTTGATAAATTGATTTATTATGAATTGCTATTCAGTATTATTATTCAGTATTTATTGCCATGTCAAGTTTATGAATGCTCATTAGTGCTCTGATAATTGTTTCTTGAATATTACTACAAATCTATGACAATCTACAATCTACAATCTATGACACTTTCAAGTCTTATCAGAATTCGTCAAACTCATTCAATCATACTCATATTATTGATATAAAGTATTCAAAGTAATAGGTATCAATTGATAAGGACTGTGCGCCTGCAGTGCAATCTATTTATATATTTATTAATATTTTTCTCGTTTTTGTAAGGCTTGTTCATGCATATTTTGTATCGTGTATAGTAGTATAATGTTATGATAGTTGAATATCTTTAATTTAATCATTATGATGGGCCATGGTTTGGTGCTGGAACTAAATCTTTGGCTCGAACCTTGGAATTGGAAACAGGAAACCATGTCCTGCGAATAAAATCTTTCAGTATTGTGGAATTCCTAGCTTCATTAACCCATTCCAATATTATAGAATTCCTTCATTAATAGGCATTTCTTGATAACAAGTACAAAATCGACATCCTCAAGTCAAATGAGTGCGAGTAAGCCGTCACAATCAGTGAAGTTTTATTTGTCCACAGGAAGTAAGACTACACATATTACAGATTACAGAGACTCAAGGCACAAGGCACAGACTGGAGGAATTGATTGAGTTTTGGGATATCGGAGAGAACTCGTTTGCAGAGTGTGAGGAAGACTGTTCCAACTCGAAGGGTGTATTTTAGTTTGGTTTCTTTGCACTTTATTCGGTGAAAGACTGTTCCAAGTCAAAACTCGTTCCAGTTATTCTATATAAAATAACACGTATTCCTAAATGTGAATGTTCAGTGTTCCTATTTTGAAAACCGATGCAATCATTCACAGGAAGACTGTGCCATTTCGATTAGAACGGTCTTTATGAATACAAACATATTATGAATACAAACATAAATACAGGCCACTTTAAAGAAGTAATAAGTAAACTAAAACAGTTGGAATCAGAGAAATTGAGTGATTCTAAGAGCAGAAAATCAAGTTTGAATACCTATGAAAACTTTAAAACTGCTCTCCTGAATAAACTACTTTTTTGAGTTGGACTTTTCTGTGTGAATTTTACATATTTATTTATTAATTTATTCATTTATTTATTCACAATGCCAATGACACTAATGTAATAACATTGAAAGATAAAATAATAAGGTAGTCCTTGTGCTATTAATTTTTCTTCCAGATTTATAGGTGACAAAGTCCAAGATAAGGTTAGAATTTCACTTGTACAATTTTTATAAAATTTTAGTCCAAAATAAACTATAAATGAAACTATACATTTTGAATTTAGATGGCTTAAATTGATAAATAAAGATATATCACATATGCCTCTTTTTCCTCACCAATTTTTGAGTTTATGATAAAAGGTATGTTGATGCTTATTGTACAGAATAGGTACAGATCTGAAAACTAATCTTATACAATTGTTCAAAAATGGAACATACCGAGTTGTAAACTACGTACGAAATCAATGTCTATCCTCCAAAGAAGGGAATGTAAATAATACCATTTTCCGATTATTTCACAGTAGCAATTTGATGTTTCAAACACTATCATGATAATATATTAACAACGGAAACAGCAAGACATCTGAACTAATGTTTTCTCATCCTGGTGGTGAACTTTGCGAAAATTGGATAAACAGGACGGAGCTATTAAATTCGATATATCCATAGCTCTTTCAACAAGATAATAGAAACAGGAAACAGTGAATACCACAATGGGGAAATATTTATTTATTCCCGACGTACAACAGTGGAAGAGAGGCCAATGGATGATCACGCTCCAAACGAATTGTAAATAAATTCATCTCAGATGAAAATCATCGCAGTAATCAGTCACAGGCACATCAGTAATATACCAGTGTATTTCTTTTAAAATAGTACTGCGAGCAGAATTTTTTGATAGTTTAGAGATCTTCAGATACATGGCTTATAATATTTTAGTACAACAAATCTAGACCACTTTGTTGAATAAAGTATTCAAGATTCCTTGGGTAAGATTCAGTAGATCAATAACATAATCCACCTGGTTTATCAACATCTTTCTACTGTCATTCATATCAATTCAGGCCAAAGACCTTTAAGATGCATAGACTCACATGCAGCGCTAGTGTCGTACTTGGAATTGAAATCGGCCATTGAGGGGGCAACCTATAAGATTATTACATACCAATGTCTATGTAATATATAGTATTACAAATATATAGATATAATATCTCGTGCTAAAATACCCCAATGGCGGCCTTCAATTTCAAGTGAGAGCTATCATTGGGAAGGCATAGGCATTGTGGGTCTATATCTCTTTAAGGTCTTTGATTCAGGCAGTAGGAAAAACTTTGTCAATTTTCATTGTAGGCCTATATTTTATTTTACTTATTCATGGACAATAGTGAACAATCCAAGTGTAAACAACAGGCATTCGTCCAAAACTGCTTTCTACCTCAATTTAAAATAAAACAGTCGAGTTTATGTAGAGTCCATGATTTGATTTACACACAATTTTTATTCCAAAGACATGTATGTTTTGGTAATATGTTATGGGTTAGTGCTTATTATTGGTTGAAATTGTTTTGTTTTTCAATTGTATTGTATCACTGTCGTATCTATCATTGTATATTTAAGTATATGGAATTGTAGAGAACTCGTTCCTCGCACACAGGCTTTGCCCATGTGAGGAACCTTCTTTAATTTGTGTTTAAGTTTATTGTATTATTGTTTGTACTTTCTAAGAAGAAGAATAAAGATAATAAAACTTCAACTGAGTTGTGGTCGATGTTGTAGAAACGTTCCATGATATTATTGTTTTATTTCATCAATAAAGATAATTTCAATTTCAATTTCAATAGGTCTGTCTGTAGTTTTCTGCTCGTAAGCAGGTCCTTCTATATGGCAGCAGCCCTCCACTCTCTTCTATTCTCTGCCAGTCGCTTCGTTGCATAGTAGCTCTTCCCCTCCTTGAAGGTATCAACATGTATCAACTATATTGATGTTATTATGTTATTGATGTTATTATAACAGCATTTGAGAAAAACACATTCCAATTATTAATCATTTTTTGATGTTCTACACGTGTAGCTCACTGTCAGGGAACTACTTTGTCAACTGCACAAAGATAGAGCAATAAATTGAGTTGAATGAGCAAGGACACTAATGACGAGCGCTTGTTAGTTATGTGATTGGGTGGGGTGACGGGGACAGTAGTCGTACCGCAACATTTAATCCTAGACCATGAAAATTGAAGGATTAAAGCGCGTCGGACCTGTTGAACGCTTTATACGCTGTCGGCGGTCGGACCCTATCTTTCTGTGTGCAGATGTTTGTGTACACAAACACGAATAACGTTGAGCAGCGACCGCTAGCGGCGACATCGCTCGCTAACGCCGCGTTTTTCGACCGTCGAAACGCAACCGCACAACCGCTCCCGCTACACGCCGCTGCAACTATCTCTATGTGTCTACTTAGCTATCTATATCTATCTCGCTAGCAACTATCTCTAGTGTCGTTTGATTATGCCTCTATATGACGCTATGTCTCGTTTCACTATGTCGGTTGATTTGAAAGTGGCCAGCAATTAGTGGTCACCGTCTGACGTCGCTAATTGAGTTTTCGTAAGTCCCGCATTTAAGTCCGCGGGCCGCAACTTATCAGTGTCACACTTTTCTGTAAGCCTTCAGCCGCCACCCAGTCAACAACATTACAGCTGCTGCCTTGAAACTTTGCAGTGGTGAGAAAATTTGCAGATTCAATCGAGTAGCTACATGAACATTCAATTAATATATAGAATATTAGAAGCTATTACAGTACCATTTTGCGTCTGACGAGATCGTTTTTTATTTCAAATGATCTGACAAGTACTATTTTATTCCAGACATCTGCCAAATTCGTGTAGTCGAGATTATTGATTTTCATTACAATTTTTGTGTATCAGTAGCTCATTCTAGGTATTTTCATTGAAATTGTGTTGAATTTATAATATATTGTGTTTCAATAATAATTGGAAAACTGAGGGAAAAGGTTTTAATTGAGTACTTTCCAGGAAAATATTTTGATTCAAACATCGGTATAGTTTGATGATTTCAAATTATCTAAACCGATTAGTTCTCAGTTGAAGACAAGGTTTAAGAAATTATGTGAAAAAATTATTTGGAGGTTGAAACATGCAAACTTCATTCAATCACAATCTGTAATAATGTTGTAAGAAATAAAATACGGTTGAAAAAGGTACTTTTGTCTTTCAATTTTCACATACCTATATGAACAGATTATTATGTCAGACTAGCTGACTCGATAGTAAACTCTTCTAAAGAATGTTTTTATGGGTCCATAAAACATAATATCAGGGAACCGAGCTTTGCTCGTTATTTATTTATTGATAAACAAAACACAATTCTTTAAATTATTGACCAAAACTGTTTCTTCCCCGAATTTTGATTTATACACTACAAATAACTACAGCTGATATCCAAGGATGAATTATCCTTTTCATGTCCTTCAGCGTGTTTTCCCAGGGATGAGACCTAGTCCAATCGAATTTTTATATCATAAACCTACTATGTTCCAAATTTCGTGAAAATCGTTAGAGCCGTTGGACATAAATGACCATATAAATAACCATATATATAAATATATACATAAATTGCTCGCTTAATATAATAGGATATCTTCCAATATTCTGCTCTGATACCATTTTCCAATAATTTCACATTCCAATAGAATCATAATCCACATAGTTCCCATCCCATTTGCGAAGAAAAAGCAGCTGAATGAGATAATCTCCAATAGTTTTCAACTCCAATATGATCATAGCACAGATGATTTCCGAAAACTAGTGGAAAGAAGATGAATGAGATGAAGACAAGGATTGCAGAGAGAAGAAAAGAAAATCGTGGGTATCTGTCGGGGTGGCATCATCATCGGCAAGACATGAGAAGAGAGCCGCAAGGAGCAAGAAGCAGACGGAGAGTCGAGAGTGTAGCTCAGTAGCAAGCGAAACTTCTGCTTCGACGAGCTTATAAACAAAGAAGAGTTTGACAAAAAGAAGCTGCTTTCTTTCAACGCTCAGCACCCGTATCCAAACTGTTTATAAGAATTAAGCCGGCACAAAGGAGCGGCTATTGAGCCGGTTGTGGGCGTTCGCCAGCCCTGCTGGAGGTCCCTGCGACCACCGGCGAAACAGCAAACTGTGCAGAATCCGTCAAGCGCACAAACATCGCCCTTCTTTCAAGGATCATCCTTTTCTCATCTCTCAAACAGACAACGTCTTCAAGACAGCTACCTGTCTTCAGCCAGACTTATTTCACAATCAAGTGCTCTTCAACTTGTGTGTTGTATATATGTTTTGGTTCAGTCGGACTTTTTCACAGACGCAAACGCAACCTAATGATAACTAACAGATCAGTATCAGCCTCCTATTCATAACAGAACATTCATATCTTATCTCAACCAAACGATAAAAAACTTTTGTTGTATTTTTTAGCACATCAGTGAGCCGTGTTCCACCATTTCTGCTCAACTTCCTTTGAAAGTATGTACAAGTACACTATGTAAGGGAGGAAACCTCGTGGGGGGTGACCCGCTTCTATTCCCTCAATATGTACTTTGGGGGTATAGGCCCCATATTTCTCCCCCTCTTGAACTCTCACAATATTTTTACATGAGATATATTACTCCAGCAAAATCAATCGTTTTCAAACTTTGATTATGGTTTACATTTCTAGCCGTTATGTTCATGACTTGTGTATCGGTATCCTACAAATGATGTATTTATAATCTTATTTAGACTGCTCTGGACCCTATACCAAGTCTGTAGTGATCCCGTTTCTGCTTTCCATATCTATGAAACCAAAATTGAAGTTTTTCTTTTGTCAACCTCTATCTAAAAAAGGTTGGGTTCGGTTTTTCTGTAATAAAATTTGCAAAGTGTATACTCTCATCATTAGCAATAAGGTATAGAATTCGATATTACTTATGGAAGAAATTACAGAATAAGTCAAGTTTAATAATGATATTGTTTCAAATTTGTAAGCACTCTGGCAGACTTCTAAAGCTATATTAATTCTAAAAGTTTCTTCTGATAATATTCTATATTCTCTAAATGATTGCGAGTGCTTCCAAAACTTAACAAGATTGCCTGGTTTAGAACACAATTTCCCTACGCAAAGTCACTACCTCCGTAAACAAAACTGTAGTGCATTCGTGTGATGTCAGCACAGGTAGTGCTCCTACACCAATAAAATTCATTGATTTCAGCTGATCTATATCAGCTAGTGTTTTTATTGGTGTGGGAGCCCTACCTGTGCTGACGTCACACGAATGCACTACGGCTCTGTTTAAGGAGGTAGTGGCTGAGTACGAATATTTTTTACTGATAGATTTCTTGATAATTCTTCTCATGAATAAGACTTCTCTAATTCACTGAACATCAATTGTTTGGCAGCATGTATTATGAAATGAATTGAAGATATTATTATCCAACTGATATAAAAATCCAATCGCACGAGAATCTGAATTTATCTGTTTCTGTGATCTGTTATCATTGTGATTTAATAATATACGAGTATTAATAGTGTATTTAAAGTATATTTGAACAATATGTATGAAGTGACCCTCTTTGACGTCTGAGTGACCTTAAATGATCTGATTTAATGCTAAATAAATAATGTGATGTATGAGATATGAGTTGTATATTGGACAGTTACAGTTTCACAGAACATTTAGCTTGGTTTCGTTTATGACAGTCTTGTTGAATGTTGTAAATGCAAGTGGACAGACGAATAAATTAAGAGGAGAAGTTTGAAAAGTCGAATATCAGAAATAGTGCGAGAGTGCTGAGTGGATAATAAAAGATTTTTTAGAAATCCATGATTGAAAATTGAGGTTGATTTGACATGTGTGGGATCGGTTATGTTGTTTGGGATGAGGAGAAACAGCAATTGAGAGAAGAATAACTAGAGAAAATAGAAATTTCAAAGGAGAATTAGTGGAGTGATGGATTTTTAAAAACACTGGGGAAAAAGTGAAGTTAGAGGAGAAGTGACAAAGCAAACCGTAGGAGTGTAATGGCTTTCTTGAAGAGAGAAAAGAGACAAATATATCATACGGAAGGAACCGCTTGAAATCACCGTATGTTTGAGTGCGCGAGAATTTAATTAATATAAGCAAGAGGAAACGTCTCTCTTAACGCTTGAAATCATATTAGCTCGTTTAATCTTGTCTTAAACATATTGGGACATTAATAAGCCGCTATTTAGGATGAGCGAACGTCAGAAAGGGGACATATCGCAAGGTGGGCTTCAAAAACATTTTTGAATGAGTGGAAACGACTCAGTGCTAGTAAATTTGTTCTAATTAATGGCACCTATTTTGTTCCTTTAAAAATAATATCTTGTGATGAGGGAAGAGGTGGTGCTGGCGTTACATCAAACGAAAGAACGAGGTTCAAAAATAATAGAGAGAAAGAGATAGAGCGAGAGAGAAAGAGACAGAAAGAAAGACTGAGAGAAAATGATTCCAGTGTGGTGGAGAACAATTTAGCATTTTTAATATTCTATATAGCTTCATAATTAGTATATTCTCCTGGATTCGTTGATTAACTTATTCAATGATCATCCACAATAATCAAATTAGACAAAAATGTATCGAAAGTCATAATTAACATTTCTTTTGAATGTTGGTTGAACCTTTGAAGATTAATATTATTTAGGAGTACAATGAACAAGCATATATAGGCTAGACGTCCTCAGTAGTTGTTATTTTTGCTTTTTTGACCTGGAACCACAATAGCCTGGATTGCTTTGAGATGAATCATTTGAATATGTATATACCAAATTACTGGAAAATATAGCTTAGTATTTTATTCGAGAGTATTGGAATTTTTATATGGTTTTTGTGTATACCATATTCTCATATTCTGTGTAGTAAAGCAAACAAGTATTAAATGAGAAGATGTAATTTATTCAATATGTGATATAAAAGAGAGGATAAATTATGATCTTGATGAATGATCAAGTAAAAACAAAGAGCACAACTCATAAACATTCAGAAATGTTCAAGGAGTAAGGAACATTTTTTACACATTACATCTTAAGGACGGCTATCACACAGCCGTACAGATAAGAAATAGATACGTTTATGGGATAGAAGTATATGTCTGTAGATAGCCTTCTTCCTTCATTGAAACATTTCTCAATTTCTAAAAACCGGCTTCAAATGTTTAAATGCTATACATTTCATTGACGTCCCTGTACTCGAACAGTAGTACCATGAATAGCATTTATATCAGAAAAATTATTTTCACATACTACATGACTATACCAATAGATTCATTACATGACATACCCTACTATGAACTATACTAACTTACTGTGTGAACGGCTTTTTTATCGTAATGCAAGTCTTTTGTATGAAATTTTAATTACATTTTTATTTTAATGATTAACTAGGAGGTAAGCACGAAAAAAATAATGATACATTGATTTTGAAAAATATCAATTTATTAGAAAGGCAATACTTTTCACCTTACAGTAATAATGATAATTTTATACCTAGAATCATTCTCAGATCCTTAAAACAGAACCTTATTCACTAATAATTGCGAAATACTAATCATAGAACTAAAATCCGTCAACTAAATGAATGTGTCCTATATTTTATTATCGTATGCTATTTTGTGCTCACTATATCCAACCCTTAATTATGGATAAGTTAAAGTATCCATAATCAGAGATCAAACTTAGCCATATTTAAAGGTCAAGATCTCTATTCCATGAATTGATAGATTGCTAGAAGCCGTAAAAAATAATTAATTGAACATAACTTATGTGAAAGAAAAGTGAAAAGTCCATAATCTTTTAATTGGGTTTGGTCCTCTATTATCTTTGAGTTATCCCATCTAATTTATTTGAACATAATACTTTTTTTTAGATTTCCTCATGAAACTTTTCAGAAATTTCCAGTGTGTTGATTCATTCAAGAATCTGAGTCTTAAATTCAAATGTATCAACAATCTAAAGCAGTTCTTATGTTTCAAGTCTTATGTCAATATCAAATATATATACTGATTCAATTTTCATGGATCGAGATATACATTTGAGTATTAAAATAGAGAATTGATCAAAATCGTATGTAGATTGTGAATATATTTTCGTTGTGAATCTTGAAATAAATAATGATTATTTATCAAAGTGGAGAACTTTGAATATCAGTACATTTGTGAGTGAAATATTTGTTGAAATGAATTGTTTGCAGGTTGCATTAATCATTTCAAAAAGACTTCATCGAAAGGAATCTCGTTGACAACTCCTTTGAGTATCACAGTGAATATTTCGGCAATGGGAGCTGCAATGGGATCTCCAAGCTCGTTCAAAACTTCACGCCAATTCTCGTCCAAGAACTGGTTCATGTTGTCACCTATACAGACAACAAAATTATTAAAATCACTTCTAAAGAAATAAATGTTCAAAATTTAGAATGAGAATATAATTATACTATATACCAATTGGATAGAACATCTATTTCATCCAGAATCATAATATGAAATCACAAACCGTGATCTCACTTCCTTGAAAGAGGAAACAATACTGTAATTACAACATTGTGAATGCATCTCCATTATTGACCATTGTAACTTAAACTTATTCTGGAAGAAGTGCTCCACTACAGTTGGTCACAGACTTGTTATTGAGAGGCAATTGTGTTGATGTTTCGAGCAATATTTCATGATCTGCAGTAATATAGGCTTTAATAATTTAATTATGGAACAGTTAACAATGAGCAAAACTGGGAATCAATTTATAGAACATTACTATAGATTTTAGATCGACAGGTACAGTGGTTCATTGTAATGTTAGTGTCCAGCTTCACCAAACTCGGTCGAGACATTTGAACATGGTCAAGCCGGGTACGCTTTACAAAGTGTGCAATAGAATTATTGATAGAGAACAATCGCCAAAAGAACCATGTACTAGCACCGTACCTGATTTTACCACGTTGAAATGTCTTGACCGAGCTTGCTGGTGAAACCGGACATTAGTTTATTCAAATTGATTTATGATGCTTAATTGATGATTCATGATATAGCTTTCTTGAGTCATATTAATGTACGTATAGAAAGAAAAATTAAAATCTAAGTACCCTTTTTGAATAATTATTTAATCACAACATGTTTCGGATATTGATCAAGTGATCACTTGAAAATGGCATCAATGTCCGAAACATGTTGTGATTAAATAATTATTCAAAAAAGGTACTGAGATTTTTATTTTTCTATCTATTTCTATAAAAAGTAGCCCTATACAGAAAAGAGGTAATGTAAGTATCTATGCACCTCTGTAATTAAAAATTTATGATGTGGGTGCCTAGTGACTTTTGATCCTCTTTTTATAGCAATGAGTAGAGAATTAGGAAACTTACCAAGAAGTTTATCTCCGTTGAACAGATTATCGAGCTTGAAGTACAATCTTGAACAGTCGAACTTGATTTTGCTTGACATAACTTTGATGTAGTCCTTGCCATTCCTCTTCTCTTTATTGAAATCGAACGAGTAAGTTGCATTCAGGTTAACTGAAAAAGATTGAAAATTTCGTATTAGGGTGAGCTTGAAAGTTGTTTTTTCTAATTGAGCTACTAAATGAACTTTATTATCAAATTTATTGATTTGATCTATTTCTAAAATCTTAATTATGACAGTAAAAAAGTACAGAATTATCTTTTGTTGCTTTTACAGAGCTATTAATGTATTCGTCAGTGATGAAAAATCATAATCATAGAATGATTGGGAACGAAAAAAGGCTTAGTCCGAACTATTCCATTTCCGAATCATCAGTTTTCAAAAATAAGACTAAAGAAGTTATCAAATTTTCACCTTCTGAGTAGTTGTGAAGGTAAAATTATGGTAGTTATCATATATTCTAGATAAAAGGCTGAATATTTTCCAACCACAGATTTATTAAAAAATCGAGATACCGGGTTCGGTTTTACACTATTTTTAATCTTTGGTAATTTCTTCTTGGAATTCTTTTTTGTTTACCAGAGATTGATAATGGTGTAATAACCAAGACCGGTATCTCGATTCTCTAAAAAATTTATAGTTGGAAATGTCCTAGTCCTTCTATTCAGCATCATTAAGTTCATCAATTACGTTTACAAATCAAATACACCAGCAGAATTTTAAGTGTATGAATTACATTCCAAACCTATGTTTAGTTGAGATAGTTATTTTTGAATTGGATTGGTTGATGATTATTTTCACATATCTACTATTTTATTTTTAAATTTGTACTCACCCAGTGTTATATTTCCGTTTCCGTTTCCAACAATTGGTAGAACCAAAATTTTGCCATCAGCCTTGTACTTTCCGAACAGCTCCAACTTTGGCACAAGAACATCCCATTCAATGTGCCTCTTCTTCATGTCCATTCTGGAAAATTAACGATTGCAATACATATTAATCTATCTATCATGAATCATGCGTGATTAAATCATGTATAAAGTACAATATGCACTATTTCTGTTGTGTAATGAATAACATTGAACAATTTCACATACATGACGACTATCTATACAATCATAGATTTTTTAATTGCTCCCTGAATTAAAAACCTGACTACAAGATGTGAGATTATTCTCACATTTTGCCATTGCTTATTTTCTGATTTTCCTGACAACACAATATTCATGAAATTATATAAAAAAATAAAATTAGGTAACTATAGGTGATGTATTCAACTAAACTATGAAATTCAAAATATGGTTTATGAAGAAATTCGAAATTCAAAATCTCCAAATCGTTATTACTGGACCAAAAATCAAGTGACGAAGCAGTGTGTGATATCATAGCCTCAACCTTTGGACAACATTGCCTTTTTATCAAAATTTTTGAAGAGAAACAGTACAGGCTCAGCCTAGTTTTTCCTTCGATGTCATAATTATATTATGATTGTAGTATTTTGTACAATAAATGAATAAATAAATAAAGAGTCAGTTTTCTCATATTTTGCTCTTTTCCATTTTATATGAGTATGAGCAACACGCATTACCATACAACAAGCTGATTATTCAAAATAAGCAACTATTCATTAATAAACAAGATGGAGAAGTTGTAGCTCACAAAAAACTTACCGGGAGGCAGTAAATTTGATATGTTTCAATCCCGTCAGCAGCGAGTCGATCATTTCCAGTTTCAGACCGATTTGTTTTGAGCCATGATCGACAGTCAAGCTTTTGATTTGGAAAGGATCCAATTTTGGGATCTTGTATTTGCTGTCACCTATGAAAAATTACAGGAAAATAAAGTGGATTTATGAATACACGTTTTTCTAATAATAATTAGTATGAAAGTATTGAATTAGATTCTATAAAATATAGTATTTACAATTTAAAATCATCATTTACATTGCATATTTGCAGTACCTGTTTTTATTGTCTGTACAACAGCTAGAGAAGCGTGAAAATATGTATTTTTGAAACTGAGAGGACAGGCTTGAGAGATTGAGCTAGAGTCAGAGCTTGAGAGATTTAGCTTGAACTCTACTTGATCACATGAAAACTGTGGAGGTTAAGGTGCGTGAAGACTTATGCGCCACGAACACACGCATCTCACATTTCACAGAAACAGTAAGATACAATAAGCATAGCTGATGAAAAATTGAAATGCGCATGTTCGTGGCGCATATGTCTGTACGCATCTTACTACAAGGTAAAGTTCTATTTGAGAAGTAGATATTTCAGCAAGATGCAACTGTGATTTGTAGGATTACCGGCAAATTTCTCAAAAAATTAAATGCAGATAGAGAAAACAACAAATATACATTCTCCAATTGAAAAGTTTTGTTTGTGTTCCTGTTAGTGACCTATGTTAGCCGTAGCTCTGTAGTTTTACGTACCTTATGTGCTATCGAAGATAAAGGAAGATCTAAAGTAGGGACTTTATCTAATTAAATTCTAAATGTTTGTTTGTATGTTTCTGAATTTGGAATTTTATTCAAAGTGAAGCAACACAACCTACCTTTTAGACATTAGCTTACTACTATCAACATTCGGAAAGGGAACAGCTTTGGGCTAGGCCTGTTGGTCCTTTTCCAATCATGTATTTTATTTGTGCATTGTTAGATGTAAATGAACTAAGGAACGATGTAAGGTAACTTTAACTAGGGACTTCAACTAAGGGAAGATCTAAGTACCGACTTCTCTCTGGTGCTATGTTCTGGTGCCAAGCTATGTGTTTATATTTTATGTGTTCAGAAGCCAAGTTTATAAGGAGTCTACCCCATAATTCATTTGTGAACTACTTGAGCTACTATTGATATCACAAATCACCGGAGTGAGGAATAAAATTTTCTAATTGTCAAGGTGCTTATACATTGAAATTACATAATTTAACTATTGACTAATGATAATGAAAAGCCCACTCACCATTCAGTAACTTGGGAATGGCTATTCTTCCATTTTTCAATGCACAATCGTCAAGAGTTGCATCGATTTTGCAGGGCTTTATATATTGAGCTGAAAAAGAAAGAGGTACATGATTAATCAAATTGTTCCATGAAGGTAGCGGAGTTTGATAAGATGATTCACAGATGGATTTGATATTAATAAATCAGCAGTATTGGAGCTTTTCAATGATTCAAATGATTATGGCACAAACAAGTATACTCGCAATCAATTTTCAGTATTTCAATATAATTTTTAGCATTGTCTTTTCTATAAAAAAATAACATTCGAGGTTCTATTAACCTTGGCATGGTCAAATAATATTTATTATCTATTGTAACGCATCTGCGTATTTGCCAATTTTTCTTGAGCTGCATCACATGAGGAGTAATGAATTAAAGTATTTATTGATCGCAATAACAGAATATTTTCGGAAATGCCAATAAAATACTATTAAGAAAATTGGATTGACGTGATGGGTGATCTACGTGTGCTGGGAGTGACAAACTGGTGTCGGAGAGCACAGGATAGAGAGACGTGGAGGCGTAATGTTGAGGAGGCCAAAGCTCATCATGGACTGTAGAGCCACATGAAGTATAGTAGTAATGGAATATTTATCAAGGATGTTCTCATCCTCAATAATATAGAATATTTTGCTGGGAGCAAACAAAAGCACTTGAACAATTGTTTTGCGGAGTGAATATGAATTATATAGGTTATCTAGCATTAATAAAGTAAAAAAATTGTAACACCGATGAACATGCCAGGTTTACCCAAGAATAGTATATAGCTATATACTATCATTGAGGCTTACCAGGCTATGGAGGAATAATTAAGTTCCATACGAATAGTTCCTACTTGAACAATTAAATTATTCATTATCTCACGCACCTCTAGTCATTAATTAAACTCATAACTATTTCCAAGATTTAGTTAACTAGTGGAACCATGTAATTTCACATGCGCTCCATTCAAAGATGTGTTTTTATCTATTTATTTCATCCTGCTTGTCTAAATTGAGCGAAGTAAAAAGTAGTTGAGCCTGGATCTGACCTTCATGAATTAAATAATTATAACTAGTAGTTACTACGGTTTGATCAATCTAAATACCAGATGACCTTCAGACAAACACCAACTTAGATTCTACAATGTGTTTTCTACGATAATATTACGAATACACTAGGACACGGAAATTTAAATCTAAATAATGCCCGTAAAAAGAGCTGAAAACTATGTAACCAGAGTCAATTTCTTGTAACTCTATATTGAGCTTTCATTGATCAATCTATTTCAGACTAAAGACTGGTCATTACATCACGTGTAATCCCATCTATTGGAATTTAATTTCAGATTTACTGCCTTGATATATATTCTAATCCACTCACATCCTGGTTTTGTGAAGCCTATCTAATTATCCACAATTACCTACCGAATGAATGGAGTTAATGTCAGTTAACATGTTTTCTTATCTTCAAAAACATTTATTTATATGATATCCTCATATAAGTATCATAAATATTCATAGATGTCTTTAAAATATCTTTGAGATACGGTATGTGTCTTCATTGAATGGGATCCCTGCCTTTATAAATTACCATACCGATAATAGTTTTGATGATCCAATATTTTTTCACTTCAGAACTATCCCAAAGATCAATGGATATTGTAAAGCTCGTAACAACGGTGAGTTTCTGCTACATTTATTAATTGATTATTTCTTCGAGGAGAACAATATCTCTAGGTTGGAACTGATCACCAACTATGACAATTGCTACTTCGTCTATAGTTGGAGCATTATATCTCCGGACATTTTCTCCAGCAGAGTTTTGTCTGCGTGAATAACAATTTTGTGGGTATCTGATGGCATCATATCAATGCTGTTTTGAACAAACGCACCAAACTGTTCCTTTCGTGAAGAAGCTCCTGCAGCTGCAAATAATGGATCTTCTTAGCGAGTTATGTATTCCACAACGTGCATCTACTTCATGTCATCATCACCATGAAGTACATTGTAGAAATTTATGGTCACTATCTGAGAATGGGAGCAGGGAGCCAGCTTTGTGATATATTTGCCTTTGATTTTAAAATTGGCATGAATTGAGCAGTCACGATTTCCGCATCCCTTTCGTTTCATTATTAAACTTTAGAGCCTGGCAGTAGCTACATACATGACTCATCTTACCAATGACAACATGCTGACTTGAACTATAATCAATAGCTGGATTGTACCGGAACGCAAGACGATTGTATTCCAGATGCAGATCAGCTGTTCTTTCTGTTCGTGTTTCAGCTATCCTCACCCTTTAGCGTTCATTGCGTTTCAAAACGAACCAAATCTGTTGCTGCAGAACGCGACTGACGTGCCGCAATCGTGCATCCTCAAGCCTGGCTGCTCGTCTTTCTGCTGGGTCCACGTACGTGTCTGGATGGTGTTTAGCTGTTCCTCTCTCGTAAAGATGTTTGCTCTTCCTCAGTGATATTCGAACGCCATCTCCTTAATCCTTCTGCATTGTGGGTGACGGCCCATTTGACTTTCTGTGAGGCATTATTTTGTTTTTACTGAAAGAGAAGAAAGGAAATATGGTTGTGTATTACTTTACACACGTAAGAAGTTTTGTTATTGTTTAATTAGTAACTAATATTACGTATTTATTTCGTAATATATTACTATTTATATTAAATAAATAATAATTACAAAAAAATAAATCACGGTTGTCAGCGATTCATTATTCAAATATAACTTATAATAGATATTAGAAATAATTGCATAGTTATGAGGGAAACAATCGATATATTCTCGATATTGAATAACCTTTTTGAGATTATAGGCCTACCAAAAAATTAATACCACCAAAAAATATATTATATTTTTTATCGAATAAAAAATTTTATATATTTATACTCAATTTAATGAAAATCTCACTATATCAGAAATAAAGACAATAAATTCCCTACAAAACGGGTGGTCAACGAAAATTTTCCGACCAGTGGTTCCGGAGATAGAGCGTTTTAAAGACAAAAACAGTTTTTGATGCGCTCTCTACTCGGTAACTTTCCAGTGGTACCGACGCGAGGATCTTTGATGCTGAGCCTCTGATGCAACGGGAATGAAAACTGACCGCTGAGCATTAAACTCTGGTCACATTGAGTGATCATCTCGCATTGCGTATGAAACTACTGTACATAAATCCTTTCCAACAATCAACTATATCAATTAGGTATTTAATAGACTAATATATTATTATAATCTATCCTTCATTTTGTTTTATGATCAAATAACAGCTGACTACTAAAATATTAGCCTACTTTGTATTTAGCATGCAACACAGCCCAGATCGTTTATCAACAACACCGTTGTCAAATGCGGTATGTTAGTAGAAAAGAGATAAGAATTTTTTTTTATTTCTCGTTGTTTTATGATAGAAGGAAACAGCATGAATATGAAATAGAAATAAGATATTGAAACTAAAGATAGCCGATCACTTATGAACTAAGGTTTGGAGATTATGAAACATTGACAATGAGAAATTATGAATACACAAATGCAAGAATAAAAGCCTCAATAATTATTATTCATTACAAGATTGATTTACATCGATAAGATTATACTCACACTATCGACTGAATCGCCAATTGATTGTAGCACGGTACCGGTATCGATCCATTCACTGATTGAAATTACTACAATAACACAAGTACACGATTATTTGCACTGAAACACGAATTATTATCGAAAAAAAAGCATCGGTATGCTTTCTTTGTTCTGAATTGCGAAAGTAATTGAATCCAATAATTGTACCGGAAACATACGGTAATCAAGAGTGTAGTTTACGGTACTCTATATCTCACGAACCTGTTGAAGCTGCGTTTTGAAACATGCGCGCTATCTAGCGGTCAGATTTTGCACTTTGATGCAGCAGCGCTCAGCTCAAATCTGGCCAAAAATGGCCAAATTTTCACCCCCCCCCGGGCCACCCTGCGAGCCCGGTCAATTTTTTTTTTTTAATCGACTTATTTTCGCGAGCTGACCCGAATGTGAAGTCAAAAATCGGAAAAATCCATAAACAAAAAAGTTACAAATTTTCGGGCGAGCGTAGCGCCCCTGAAAATTGTAAAAAGTAGATAAAAACCATCCTTGATGCGGATTTTCCAAAAACCTTGTATATCCGTCGACGCGCAATTTAAAAAGGAACATACCTGTCAATTTTATGAAAATCTATTACCGCGTTTCGCCGTAAATGCGCAACATAAAAACATATAAACATATAAACATTTAAACATTCAAACATAAGAGAAATGCCAAACCGTCGACTTGAATCTTAGAGCTCACTTCGCTCGGTCAATCAAGCTCCTCAGATTATGAATCTCTGAACTCAAAAAGCTGAACATCGTAGTCGTCCGTTAACAAAGTGAACAAAATCATATTGCTCTATTTTCCTCCTTTAATTCTGTATTTTTTTCTCATTCCGAATAGTTGAGGAGAAGAAAAAAGGATGATTGGCCATTAGAATGCTTCTTGTACGGTCATTAAACTCATCTTATTTCTCCAGCCTTGAAGTTGCTTACTCATTATAGTTTATATCTATATGTGTCTGTGCACCCTAGCATCAACTCATAATACTGGATGCTTCAATTACATTGAATCAGAGTTTCTTTCAGTCTTCTTCGCTTTTCCTCCGTGCAAATTCACCAACTGCCTAATCATTGCGATTCAGTGATTTTTTTGCATCACTGATTCCTGTCAAACCAGTTGAAGGTCAAGAACCAAACACCACCCAATAAAATTTGAATGAGCAAACCAGTTTCTAAATAATACTTAATCGAAAGTGCCATACGTTTTTTCTGTAAAACGCTAGGAGATAATAACAAGTATTACTCAAAGTGGGAATTAATCCGTCAATGAGGAACTCGGAAATTCATGTCCCAATTCTCAAGTTCCTCTACTCTTGTAAATCATTTTGTCTTCATTTACCCAATTACTTCTCTAAATTTCTCAGCCTTGACATTTCTTAATTTTTGTATCGTTTGTTTTTAATTTAATCCAGAAAGAGTACTAGCTGATAGCCTACTATAATAAACGTTGTATGGTACCCTACATCATTTATAATGATTCTCAGTGATAAAAAACAAGCAAGAACATCTTCCAAACCTTGTAATTGTTCAGTTTGTTTGATTTTTATTCTTGATACAGAAGTCGACACCAAGAAACAATCTATGATAGCCGTCATTTGTTTACTACAATAACACGAGTAATTTTATAGTTTACAGTATAATAAAAAACATGAACATTTATGATTGGCTTAGGATATTTAGTTATTCGTGTTAGAATATTCTTCCTAGATTTCTAACACGAATAACTAAATATCCTAAGCCAATCATAAATGTTCATGTTTTTTATTATACTGTAAACTATAAAATTACTCGTGTTATTGTAGTAAACAAATGACGGCTATCATAGATTGTTTCTTGGTGTCGACTTCTGTATCAAGAATAAAAATCAAAACAAACTGAAACAAATTACAAGGTTTGGAAGATGTTCATGCTTGTTTTTTATCACTGAGAATCATTATAAATGATGTAGGGTACCATACAATGTTTCTTATAGTAGGCTATCAGCTAGTACTCTTTCTGGATTAAATTAAAAACAAACGAATCAAAAATTTAAGAAATGTCAAGGCTGAGAAATTTAGAGAAGTAATTGGGTAAATGAAGCAAAATGATTTACAAGAGTAGAGGAACTTGAGAATTGGGACATGAATTTCCGAGTTCCTCATTGACGGATTAATTCCCACTTTGAGTAATACTTGTTATTATCTCCTAGCGTTTTACAGAAAAAACGTATGGCACTTTCGATTAAGTATTATTTAGAAACTGGTTTGCTCATTCAAATTTTATTGGGTGGTGTTTGGTTCTTGACCTTCAACTGGTTTGACAGGAATCAGTGATGCAAAAAAATCACTGAATCGCAATGATTAGGCAGTTGGTGAATTTGCACGGAGGAAAAGCGAAGAAGACTGAGAGAAACTCTGATTCAATGTAAATTGAAGCATCCAGTATTATGAGTTTATGCTAGGGTGCACAGTCACATATAGATATAAACTATAATGAGTAAGCAACTTCAAGGCTGGAGAAATAAGATGAGTGTAATGACCGTACAAGAAGCATTCTAATGGCCAATCATACTTTTTTCTTCTCCTCAACTATTCGGAATGAAAAAAATACTGAATTAAAGGAGGAAAATAGAGCAATATGATTTTGTTCACTTTGTTAACGGACGACTACGATGTTCAGCTTTTTGAGTTTAGAGATTCATAATCTGAAGAGCTTAATTTTTAATGACAAGATTTTGGCTCATAATGTGATTAGTGTGAAGACTTATGATCTTATGAGTTTAGATACTTATGAAATGATGATCATTGCGATATTTTCTAGCTTTCACATTCAAAAAATCAGTGGTTTCACTCTATACATCATGTAGTTGAGAATTAGAATATTTTGAAGTAGTAGATCCTCCCATTTGAGTTATTCAACGCTGATGAAAACTGATTTGAGAAGAGGTAACAATTCCATTGAAATAAAAAAGGCTCAAGTTATTTTTTAATTCTTCATGGAATATAAAAATTCCGATTAAAATAGTAATGTGTCAAGATGTCATTAAGAAATTCGAGTTTGAATGCGTTTAAAAATGTTAGAGCTTTTTAAAGAAGTCATTAAGTGAAGTAAACCGAATTTAGACGAAGGGTAGCTATCCATTGGACGGAGGAGCTGACCAAGCTTCGCCCCTGACCGCAAAACCTCATCAGCAACCTGTTGAATGTTGAGGGAAGAAGCGACTCATACCGTAGGCCTACTATTGCTCTAGACATCTTCTGTATCCGTATCAACTACAGTTGACTAACCTATATCTTGATTCTTTGACCACATTCTCATAGACGTTTTTATTATGTTTCTTTATTATGTTACATTCCAAATTCTAGGTTGATAATTGACTTTAAACTATATCTTGATTCTTTGACCACATTCTCATGGACGTTTTTATTATGTTTGATTTGGAT
The DNA here is from genome assembly GCF_014356525.2 of Nilaparvata lugens. Lineage (NCBI taxonomy): Eukaryota > Metazoa > Arthropoda > Insecta > Hemiptera > Delphacidae > Nilaparvata > Nilaparvata lugens. The sequence continues at coordinate 78,032,927 of NC_052505.1, read as the reverse complement.
AATTATTCTAATTTTAAGATTGATTCCTACGATTTTTGCAGATTTGCCACCTAGTGAGATCGGACTCCCAAACTGGACAAATTCAACATCTGTATGTTTATGAAGACGCTCATCAGGTTAAATCAATGCGGCGGTTAATGAAATTATTGAGTGTGTTACTCGATAGAGAGCAAATGAAGACATAACAAATTTGTTTTTAAGCTAATTTTAAATTTCACCTTATCAATTTAGAATGGGATAATAAATAGTTAGAACATATTAAGGGGTTAGAATACAAGGGGTCCAAGTGACATATTATCAAATACTTTTTGAATGCAACAAGATCTGTATAGAAACTTTAGTGAATAAAATAGATTTTAGGATGAGAGAGATTCAAAGAGTATCAAAGACTAATATTCTCATATACCAATCCTCCGTATTGACAAGCTTTGAAATAGTTCTCATAAAATTTAAGTTCCAATAAATATTTCTTTCACATTGAGAGATGTGTCTATCGTATTCTCCCAGTATCAGTCCAACTATAATAGTTCTGTTATTGTTAGTTCCTTTTGAATGAGAAATTATTAGAGAAAAAGCTTCATTGAATCATGTTCTTATACAAATCTTTAAAATTTGTTGAATAGTGAGGTAGACTCACTACTCTACTACTGAGGTAGACGCAGATTGAGTATCAATGGAATATTTCTCTATGGTTATTCATGGGATTATCTCATAGGATTCTTATAAATATGATTACCAAGCAATTAAAGTCAGCTGCGTTATTGAAGTAGAGATTGACAGTTTATCAGAGATTGACAATGGTGTAATAACCGAAACCGGTCTTTCTAAGTATCAATAAATCTGTGGTTTTTGACAATTTCTTAGTCTTTTTCATTCAATATTATACTCGAGGATTCTAACTGGAATATATTACATGGGTGTTGATACTGACATTCTTTTTAATCTGTGCCGGTATAAAAAAACTGTAGTAAATGAAATCTGCAACTAAATATCAACTTTATGTGGAATCAACATCAACTTGTTTACCACTATGTGGGAAATTCTAGTGTTGGCAAATATGATAGATAGATAGATAAATAAGACAGTTTTCCTTATAGTGTACAAATAAACATGCATGAATAAACATTTCCAGCTATATAGCCCAAGATCTTTATCAAAACAACACAACAAAAATTTGAAGCTAATGCGACTCAATTCAGACTTTTGAGCAGTGATATATTTTTTTATATGAACTCACTCCAGCCCCATAAGAGTATCTAGACAGACCCAGAAGGTTGTAAATCTTCAAAAAATATTCTGACAGGTGGAGGAAGCCTATTAAGATTATAATTACTGATAGAAGAGAAAATATCATTGAATTAATTACAGTTATTATAAAAATTATTGATTACTATTACTTGGATGAAAGGATATCTATATCATGTCAAATGTTAGGCCAATTCATCTCTCATTGTCACCCGCCTCATCACCGACGCACAAGCCTAGAGCTCATGTGGGCATCACCATCAGCAAAAAAAAAAAAAATGATTCTGAAAGTTTAGACTTTAGAGGATGAATTTATGTATTTTCAAATTTTAAGGATTTCGAGTGTGTACACATGTACTTGTGAACATAGTTTACAAGTTGGTAAACCATAACAAACAACTTGCGAATCATTTATTGATCTAGACTAACTGACAGGAGAAAAAATAGAACAATATTAGGAATAACATTCATCCAATTAATCCCAAATCAAGATTATTACCCGGACTACATTATTTGATAGTACCTATTGAAAATACATCACAGAAATTCAATTTCTATGATATTTGAAAAAAAACTGTTCTAAATCATTATTTGGTCTGTATCATGTTTCAATTTGGGGAGGCTCGACCATTAATCCAATAGTTGAGATTCCTGAACAGAGTAATTAAAAGTAGCTTTTAACGGTTCTAGACTGAATATCCTATCAAAATTTGAAAGAGTAGTAAATATCCGTACACATGAAAATTCTATAACATAAATATATTGAGTAATATCATTATCAGCGTCAATAACAAGATAACTTCAAAAATATTATAAGATGTTCAACTTACGTAGTTTGAGTGATGATGAGCCATTGATGAGGCAAAGAGTAACTAAACAACTAAAAATTAAGGTGCGATACATGGTGAGTGAATTGTGTCCCTACCCGGCGTCAAATTCAGAGCTGCTGAAGTGAGCGCTAGCTTTTATATAGCTAAGAACAGGTCCCAGGCATGATGGCCTTCACCTTCCTTCTCACTATCCTTAGCGTACCTTCTTCTTTTAACACATTATCGTTAGGTGTAATGGTGATTAACGTCAAATCTAATTAGACAATTAGTATTAATCAATCCCAATGTGAGACCTCATCCCCTGCGGTTGATGCCCCTAAAGGCATCGTCTCTCACAAAAAAATATTCAAAAATTAAGTGACTCCAACTCATTATCCGATTGAAATATATCAACTATTTGGTTTTCTCAAGTAGTACATGAAAACAAGTAGTGTTCTATAGGAAATTCTCAATAATGTACCAAAATTAAGAAATATTGATAATTTTTTCAAGTAAAAAGTGTTCTTCAAGAAAATGATTGTAAGCAATCATTGTATCATGCTAAAAAGCAGTGATTTTTTTCGATAATTTTTCAGGAAAATGTGAGAAGAATATCACACTTGAATTCTACTATATTCTCACTATTTATTTATCTATCTATTCATTGATAGATACAATATCATTTTCAACTATGAATGATTGGGAAAGGAACAACAGGCTTAAAGCCCAAAACTGTTCCTTTCCCAAATTTAAATTTTATAAGTAAGATTGGTAGCTTATGATACAGTCATAGAGACATATAACGCAAAATTCAAACTTAGAAGCTCTTTTCTGAGGCCAAGAAATGGTTCTTCAATAATAAGCTAAAGTTGAATGAGACCAAGATTCAAGAGATTGCATGTACTCTCAGCAGAACAGATACTTTTGATGCCGAACCTGTGACCATGTTTTTGGTATTGATAGTAAATTATCATGAGAGTCTTATATCACCAAGGTTTGAATATTTTCCCAAGCTAGAGAGTTCTTCGATTACGTTTTAGATTTAATGAGTTCTCTTTGCCAATAATATTTGCCGATAATTGAGTGGCAATAATTTTGAGTCTAGAAAGAATATTATAATACAATAAATTATGAATAAATACCGATTCACTAGAATTATTCTGGATGAGATACGTTAAATTAGTTTGAAGTTTGAATTCAGATATTTCGTTTCAAAGAATCAGTCTCGGAACTATAATTCGATAAATTTATCGTAGCTTGAAGGAGTTTCTTCACAATCCGAACTCCTAGAAGTTCTGGGATGGATGAGCATTTTGTGCGTTGAGTACTTGTTGAGGATCACGCAATATTTCTGCAAGGAAGCAACCACAACAATTCCCTCAGTATCTATAGAGAAAAATGAGAAAGATTAACGAAATCAACCTGAATGCTTTCCAGTCGATAAAGTCGTTGAGTGTAGCAGGTGAGGGGTCCTTTCATTGAAGTCTATCAAGGAGCTGCCGCGATATCATGCTGCGAACCACTTCACGGCCCGGTGCTACCTTTTATTAGTTCTATCCTGACATAATTTCTTGATTGAGTGTGTGTTGAAGATTGGAGATCACCTAATAATCTGCGGGATTTCTCTCCTCAACAATAATACATATTGTTAACAGGGTTAAGGCAATTCACACGAGTATTTGAGTGGCCATACAATACTTTGTCACCTCTGAGAACTTTCAATAGGAGGTGGGAATCTTCCAGATGACAATTTTGCTGTACGGATGAACTCAATGTCCTCATGAAACCGTTCAGAAGATCCTAATTTCATGCTCCTCTTTTTCCTCAATTACCTTCTGAATATCACCTCGTTCAAGGTCTTGGGAAGATCTATTTTTGCACAAACTTTTAACAACATTCTCACTCGGTTCTTGGAAATATGATTGAATTCATACATCCTGCGAATCTATCATGAAAATTGCTTGAGGAAAATTTGAAGCTTTATAAATTAGAGGAAATCACATTCTCTGAATTTTATGGAAAGAGATACAAATGTTGATTATTTGAAAATTGCGAGTTCGAAAAAATTTGAATTCTCTACTGTTCTTTGAAGTTTGATTATATCCACTACTTGATTCATTTGTGAGAATTATCAATATTATCAACCAGATATTGGATTGTTCATTCATCACTGTCTCATTTTCCGTGGAAATTGTAAAGTTGAAAATAGGATAAAATATCAAATAAAAAGTTAGGAATTGCCGAATGCAAGGAATCTTCCGTGAATCAAATAACCAATAATTATAGAAGATGTGATCTAGAATGAATATCAAATCCCAAAATGAGCATTAATTTTTAAATCAAATCAAATTTATTCACCAATTAACAACAGTATTACAAGGAAATAAATGAATAATTTTTTGTTAAATATTTGGCGTGGCTAGAAAAATAAATCTTGTGCTCTAGCCACGTGTTCAAACATTCCTCACTATATTATTTAACATGATTTTAACATTAATCATATTATATTGTAGCATAAACGTCCTATTAAATCAATGCCGAGTGACCTGTTTGGCTCAGGTATGACAGGGTTCTCAGGTCACACGTGTTTGATTTCAGGGCCTCTGACATGACTTAACGACAACTTATAGGCAGTCGGGACCCACGGCTGAACGTGTACATCCGAAACACTGGAGTCACCTGAGAAAAATATCTGGCCGGAACGTCTTATTACATTCTATTCACTATAGTATGCTGTGATATCACATTATGATTGATAATTAGAGGTATATTTCACGCTTTCTTGAAGAAGTTAATTTACAAAAAAATGTATAATCATAGTCCGGTTTTGAAAAAGTTGTATCCTTCCATGATATTGAAGAAATAAAGCAAAATGTAAAAATCTGGTGTGGGGCACTCACACAACTTTCCTTGCCTTTATGAAAATGATCACCTGACGCTAGTGTTCCCGCGCATCTCAAGTCTACTATTCAAAGATTTGAGCCAGCTGGTGACAGGGCAATAACGCTGGAGACACACGAGGTCTGCTATCTCTTCATAGTGAATCATTCAATAGAATCAACAGTTGCCAACAGTTTGCAATAATTGGATAATCACATTTTCGCTAATTTTGAGCTTATTTTTAACTTTAGGTGAAACTGTTACTAATCATCAATTGTAGAGATTTTCATGCTCAATCTTTTCCACTCAATTTTTTTTGTTTAAATTGTATCTGAAGCCTGATAATTGAGAATCTAAAATCAAAATTTGCATAGATGAGGCGGAGCTCCTGAAATTTTTACACATATGAGACTTGTGGTAGTTGATAGAGCTTATCAATGACTATTTCAGGTATAACTTCAATCAAAATCGTTGGAGCCGTTTTCGAGAAAATCGCGAAAAACCCTGTTTTTGACAACATTTTTGCCATTTTAGCCGCCATCTTGAATCGCATTTGATCGAAATTGTTCGTCGGATCCTTATATTGTAAGGAGCTTACGTACCAAATTTCAAGTCGCACACACACACACACACACACACACACACACACACACACACACACACACACACACACACACAACACACACACACACACACACACACACACACACACACACACACACACACACACACACACACACACACACACACACACACACACACACACACACACACACACACACACACATACACACACACATACAGACCAATACCCAAAAACCACTTTTTTGGACTCAGGGGACCTTGAAACGTATAGAAATTTAGAAATTGGGGTACCTCAATTTTTTTCGGAAAGCAATACTTTCCTTACCTATGGTAATAGGGCAAGGAAAGTAAAAAGGGTGGAGAGCATCGCCATTTTTCATTTTCAAATCATTCTACTGTATTTTATTCCTATTATACTCGTTTAAGGCACGGGTCTTATTGCACTGCTCTCCACCCATCCGCACTCTCGCTATCCGACAAGCCAATTCTTGACGAAGAAAGGTTGTGAAAGCATTTTCTCGTCGCTCAGCCTTAAAGTATATGGAATTAGTGTCCTGGAAGCTCTCACGTAAATATTTGATTTTTTCATAAAGAGGATTGAGCAGTGAGTTGGGTTTTGGGTTCTTTGCGGCGGCGGCTGCAGCTACATCTTCCAGATGAAGACGCTTTTGCTTCTGCTTCTGATTCTGCTTTTGCCACGTCTATCGATTTTGGCCGCTTTTTTGTGCCGAAAGGTAGTGAAAAATGTGGAAAAGAGAGAAAACATGCTATAGATACTGATAAAGATTGAGAGAGAGAGAGTAAATATATATACTGAGAGAAAGAGAGAAATGAGAGATTGATAGAGAGTGGAGGATTCAGATTCAGATTCCTTTATTCATGTGTTTAACAAAACATAATTCAACTTACGTTCTAGCGTTAAAAATAAATACCAGTAGCGATGAGAGGACAGAGGGAGAAAGAAAAGAAAGACTGATCGAAAGAGGGGAAGTGAGGAAAAATGATTGAGTAAAAGAGAGATAGAGAGAAAAAAGTGTGGATTGTAGAGAAGAGATGAATTCTGAGAGAGTGAATGGAAAACAATTATTCTGGGTTTTTTGAGGTAGTACAGTGAGGAGAGAAAGAGAAAATACCAAGAGAGTTAGAGAGAAAAACACAGAGACAATGATAGAGAGTGATACATAAAGAGATAGGAAGAGTGAGAGAAGGGGATAAGTGGAAGATAGAGAGAAAAATTAAGTGAGGGCCAGAGAGATAGAGAAGGTTTCAGAGAGAGTGATTGAGTTTTGAGTTTTTTGTGAGGTTTTTTGGTAGTACAGTGATAAGAGAAAGAGAAAACTCTAAGAGAGGTAGGAAGGAGGAGACAATGATAGAGAAAAATAGAAAAAGAGAGAGAGTGATAGAGAAAGAGACAGGGACAATGTTGGAGAGGAAAGTGGAAAATCAATCTTGTGCTTTTTTGCATGGAAGTAGTATTGAGAGACCAGAAGGAAAGATAACCGTGAAAAACAAGCAGGGATTAAAAGACAGAGGATTCCAGAGAGATAGATAGAGTGAGAGATAAAATGAAAGTGTAAGAGAGGAAGTGAGTGAGTGAGTGCGTGGTGGAGATACAGGGTGGAAAAGAGACAGAATGAGAGAGTGAGTAAGAGAAAACGATAGTGTAGGTTGAGGAGAAAGAAATGATGCGCGGAGGGGTGGTAGACAAAAACCGGTGAGAGGTAGTCCGGCGTGTAATTGTGTGGTGGGGAGGGAGGTAGGGGGGCCCTCGCGACAGAGATGACTACGACAACGACAATGGGGTAATTGATGTCAATATTTACGAGGGTTGAGTGCACCTGGTGCCTCACTGGGCTGGCAACTCCACCCGTTCCCACTTTTCACCTGATCCAGATCATCACCATTCAGGGCAGGGCATCCTCTCTCACACACTCAGTATATACTACTCTTCAGCATCGGCTTCTTTCTCGCTTTGCTGATCTCGCCGAGAAAATCGGACTCTGTTTTGTTCGGGCTGCGGTTGTAATCACGAACCGCACCTGGATGGGGAGGAAGGCTTCCCGCTGTATTTATCCGCCAGCTTCTCTAATTAGTGGTCTCCGCGCTCGTGGGTGCGCGTGTGTTTGATCCAGATCAAAAACTTCAATCAGGCTGCTCTCTATTGTCAGCTGAACCTATCTCTAGCAACCAATGTCGGCGACATGTAAATGTCTGATTCCTGCAGGTTATCTTCTGAATTGAAGTGTGCTCTAGTAAACACTTGAAACGTTTCATTCAATTCAATAATTCTACAAGATAATCTCTGCGATTGATTATCAAAATGGATTGAAGAGAGGATCAACAATATCAGTCATAACAGGGTGAATTTGAAGCGATATTATCAGTTCCACTTAATTTATTTGATAATCTACAAACACAATAATAATATTCTAAATCTAGTACAAAATAATCTACTTAATTTACAAGATAATCTCTGCGATTGATTATCAAAATGAATTGAAGAAAGGATCTACAATGATCCTTTCATAACAGGGTGAATTACAGTCATAACAGGGTGAATTTGAAGCGATATTATCAGTTCCACTTAATTTATTTGATAATCTACAAACACAATAATAATATTCTAAATCTAGTACAAAATAATCTACTTAATTTACAAGATAATCTCTGCGATTGATTATCAAAATGGATTAAAGAGAAGATCTACAATGATCAATCATAACAGGGTGAAATAAAAGCTATATTGTCAGTTCAACTTAATTTATTTAAGCCAAACTAGTTTCAGTCTAACCAAAAAAATCCCACTGATGATGATGCCTCAAGTGCATTGAAACTAGTTTGGCTCAAATAAATTAAGTGGAACTCACAATATCGCTCCTATTTCTCCTTAATATGGAGAAATTCCACAATATATCTGTTCATAGTGTGAATTCAAGATCATAACTTTGAGCTATGGGAGAGCTCAGAACAGATGAATAGGTTTAGGCAATGTACCTAGAATACATTGGGAATCTAGGTACATTGGGTTTATAGGCTACCTTATTTTTCCCTCCCGATCATTTTAATGGTGTGTTCATTCTTGTAAAAATGAAGAATAAATGTACATTCAGTGCAGATGGAAGATTCTAAAACTTATTGAAACACGGCTTTCGGTACTTCGGTAGGTCGTTTGTGTGTGAGGCTAGTTCTACTTACAGTATCTATATAACCATAAATGGTTATACAGTAACTGTAGTTCTATTAGATAACAGTCCCTTGTATTGCCTATATACAGCAAATCTCAAAATCATACACAATAAGAAAAGTAATTGAAAGGATGTTTGAATTCACCAATATGTACAGTATAGAAAATATCAAAACTTAAATTGGAAACTATATACTTCCCATACTCCAATACGTGATAGCCTACAGTTGTTAGGACAAACAGTTGCCTTCCATAGAAGAAAAGGAGAGTGTATAATTCACATTGTCAGTCACTTTGTCCGAATTCACATATGATTGTCTTAAAGTTTATAGTTTGAGAGATCTTCTGATAAAATTTGTTCACATATACTGCATTTGTGATGTCCATTCAAAGGAACTACTGTACTGAGTCCCTTGCGGGAAGGTCCCACCTCACCTGCATAAATTTATCATTTACAGCCCGTCAATGGGTCTTACGACTGATTACAGATTACTGATTATCCACTGATTACAGGAAAACTCTTATCAGCACTACTGAAGTTTAATGAGTATATATCATCAATATTATGAAATCAACACTATGAATAATAACGAATAAATTTCATAACTTGATCACTAGGTTGAAAATAAGATAACATAGTATACACTGTCTTAAGTCAGCGATTAGAGATTTTAAGTTTGCTAAGGTACGTTAGCCTATCAATATTGTAGTGATTGATGTGGTAATCATGTTGAAGAATTCGCAGGATGATTTTCAAAACGGAAGAGGTAATGGTTGCAGCCAGCTAGGAAGGTAAAAATGCGAGTTCAGTGAACCATGACAAGTTGATTTTATTTGAAAAATGCCGTCTCATTCGACAGATTCAAGATTACTGGCATTGAACTTGGGCTAAGAGAGTCTTCGCAACTCCTTCACAAGGAGATAATTCTATCAAAGTTGCCTTTAGAAGTTGAAACACACCGGAATGTTACTTTCATGCTAATTGCTTGCAACACACTTCAATGGGTGTGTGTTGGGGACTTGAACAATTTAGAATGATCAATTTCATTGCGATGCTCATTAAAACGCTAATGGACATTCTTTGCTTTTAAGTTATCATTCGAGGGTAATTTATTATACAACTAACAAAATATTCTGCTATTCTAGTAGAGGTAGACTGACAACACCAGCGTAGAGTCGTAATTCATTGATAATAAATCTTATTCACATGAAAAGTGTGAAAAACAAGCTACAGAGTAGCCACTTGGTTCGATTCATTTACTAAATTTACTAAACAGTAACAAATTTCATAGGTAAAGCAGGTTATTAACTTCGAAATCTCCATTTACACTGTTGATATCAAGTAATGAATTCTGGTTCAGTCTTGAAGAAGTTTTATTATAGCTCACTCATAGGGAATCATTATTAGCATAAAAGCTCTACTCATGGCAGTATCACAAAAAATGCAAGAACTGGTGTTTTTGGGATCATCCAATTTTTATTATTTTTGTGTTCGAATCAAAGATTTTTCGTAAAAAATGAACACCATGACTATTTATTAGAATAATTTTATGCCCAAAACAGTCATTTCAGCTTTTGAGTTCAGAAATTTAACTTTTTACCCTGAATTTCTCAATTAAATTTTCATATTTTTTCTTCATTAATGACCGAAAACGATCAAAACGGAGAGAAACGAAATAGGATTTTTTGACTTCGAATATGATTCTCTCTTTCTCTCTACTGAAAGAAAGAATATTATCACCACCCTCTGGCTAAAAATAAGAATAAAGATTAGGTTAAATTATATTTTATGGCCCATATATTTTATATTTAAATAAAATTAAATATAAAATTAAATATAAATTTAAAGATAAATTATAAATTATATTTTATCATTATCATTTTGTTGAATTATATTTTCCTTTTTTTAGATAACTAATCAAGTCAAAAGATTTTTTGTTTAGAAACATTTTTGATAACTGGTTCACTACTATAATTATAAAAATGTTCGTATTTGAACAGTAATGATAGGTCTCAGCTCAATATTCTCTTTTCCCAATATTTCACGACGCTCTCGCAATTGTGCCTTTTAAAAATTTCAGAATTGATGAACATTCATTACCTCATATATTGTAATTTATTACTTCAAATACAATACATTTTCAAATACCTATTTGTCCTAGATTTGATATTTTTTGTCCATTCAAATTCAAAATTTAACGTAGAGAGAATTCAAAAGAAAATTCCCAAAGATTCAGTTAATAATTTCAATTGTTCTATTCACATGGAAAAAAACTATTACGAAGCATAACATCTACTTCGCATGCGCTCGCACATTGTAATAATAATTTGGGTTGCTGATAATTATATCATGTCTCATCGAAAAGCTCATTATTTCAAATGTGAAAGCATCTTACTACATTACTTTATCTTACATATAAGCTACAGAAAATCAATTTATTCAGTGTTGGATGGAAGATTGCCTAGAATAACAATTTTAAGAGCTGGTCCTCCTAAATTAATAATAGATACACACTGGGTGATCGTTCTATTTCCAAAACATTATACTCGATTGCTCCTATTCTGTATTGTACCGGATTTCGGGAAAGAGACAAATGCTGTTTAGAGCTACAGCACATCCATTCTGACAGGGATAAGTCTCGCTTAATCAGTTCCTTTTGTTTAGAAAGAGCTGTTGGGGAAGAGTGATGATCGTTCTTCTAACTGCGAAACTTGAAAGTAAGCCAGGCCCAACCAGATACATGGCTCAGGATTACAAAGTTATTAATGAGTGAAAACAAGAAGTCTTTCGCTTGGTATCGAACAGTATCCGAAATTAATTCAGAAATAATAAATAATTGATTGTTGAAATAGGAAGGACATGGACCTATCCAATGGAAAACACATGTTGCTTTGTAGTGGATGTTTATTCACAAAATGCCCGGGTATCAAATTCAACGATTTTTATTTCAAATCTTCCAGAATTTTATTAAATTTAACAATTTCAATCAAACCCCTTCAAGATCTTAAATTTTTGGGTAAGTGTCAGTGCTATTTAAAAACCTATTCAGCCAGCAGTCAAAATCTTTTCATTTAAATCTTAAATTAGTACATGAGATACAGTACTTATCAAATTGATAATCATCTCATAATTCACCCTCGCACTTCCTATTACCTACGCACAAGCAAAAGGCTCATGTGGGCATCATCCACGTATTAAAAAATATGTAGTAATCATTTTGTGTAAGCAGATGAAATTCATCGTTTTCCCCCAAAATTTTCGTTCTCCCCAAAATTTCGAGCCGATGGTGCAACTTGCCCTGTGGGCGACCCTGAATGCATGAGAGATAGGCCAAGATACATGAGAAGTTAGAAGAGTAATTAATCTCCAAATAGATTAGCTTTAGAGGTTTGGAGTGCTGGCTGTCTTTTTTTATACTCAAAATTGATGTAAATCGAAAGGAGAATGGATATTCAGATCACCTTTACTCAGGACGGAAGCAGGAAGTTTGGTAAGCACTTGTACAGTAGAAGGCTAACTGAATCAGGTTTCAACAATAGTTCCAAAATTGTGATGAACGTGTTGAATTTGAAATTTATGCAAACAACCGGACAGCATTCATTATACAAATTTATTAAGAGAAAAAACAAAAACTAAAGGAACATTTTCCTGTCTATAAAGTAAATCACTTGTTCTTCCCTCCGAGATAATATTTGGCTTTTTTACTCAATTACCATAAAACGTTAATTTGGAAATAACAGATACCAGAAGCTCACCTCGAGATTATGTTGAAAAAATGTACTGGTCAGTTTTCAAGTGAATTATCGTTTATTGCAAATTATTGTCCATTTAGGAAAGGCATTAGAACATAGTGTTCAAAATTGCTGATAAATAATTGAACTAACCTAATAAGTCTAACCATGAGAGTAAAAAGAAAGACTTCTAATCATGATTCAAAATTTATTCAATGCAGACGACTTGAACGGAACTCGCTTTATGTTGTTCTTATATCAATATTATCGAGGATTACCTCAGTAAATTTGAAAACGATTAGCACCAGCTTCAACATGAAGATTATATTTTTGAAATTGCAAGACAACTTTTAATAGGTCCGAATCATTCATCATTACCTTACTCGCCTCAAGGCGAATCTGAATTAGGGCTTGCAAACCGTTCTACTACATCCATTGAATAAGAATGAATTTTTTCAAGTTAGATACAGAGGCCTACGTTACTTCATGCACGTTTTTGAACTCAGTTTGTCGTTCATGAACAAAGTTAAAGGATTTGATACGTGCTATTTTCTTTAAATTAATAGGTTTGAAGCAGAATGATTACGTGATTCACAGTATATACACTGAAATAGACAAAGAGCTTATTTCTATTATTGATGTAATCTTCATTATTTTGGATTTATCCCATGCACTATGATAACTTCCAGGAATAAGAGTTTGAAAATATGCTGACATTTTTTGATCATAGTTCTCAGCATTGACAACGAAGCCGGGGGTGAGAGGAGCCCCTTTGAAAATAGTAAACGTTGTCAAGGATCAGCTAACTACCCTTTAATATTAAATACTATCACATTTGCTTATGTTTAATGTATTTGCTATGAAGGAAATGCACAGTTTCGAGCCGAGCTATGATAAATAATCAGACTCCTTTCATGTACGGTAATGCGGATTTCTTATTAAATTATGCGAATTTACAAATTGACTTCTAAAGTCTAATTAATAGCTCAAACTCACTTGTTGGATAGACCTACACAGTTTAATTTTAGGAATGTCAAAATTGATTTCAATTTGAAGGACCACCATCCGATATGAAATCACCCCCCTCCCTCTACCTCACTTTCCAGCGCCCCCCCCCCCCCCCCGGAATAATCGAATAATTACCTCCCGACTGAAGGTTCAGGCTGGTTCCCAGGCTCATTGCACATTTCACAAAAAATACTAAATAATAAAATACTAAAATTGAAGATAATATATTCAATTTCGCTGCAATGGTCTTATATCATCAGCTCATCACCGTGATTGATTTCAGATACGGCAATGATTTCTCATATTTATTTAATGAGAATATTGTTACTCCACAAATTCTCACGGATACGTTTTCTTGATTCAATTATCAACCTACGTAGAGTATCAGATTCTCTGATAGTACTATCATATAACAATAATATTAATTACTTGAGTATAAATAATAATGATTGATTTATTCCCACCATGCATGGTTGAAAACAATTTATAGAGCGTAATTAATCTTCATATCTTCAATAAAAAGTTCGAAAATAATGGGAAGAGAAACATATGTACAGCTACAATTCAACAGTGGATTGAATGAATGAACAGTGTCAGCCTAAAACATATCTGAATGGTATCTACTATTAGATACTACATATCTTATAGGACCACTTATCGCCGTATCAGTACCGTATTTGAATAGTCACGGAGTGAATCGAATCATTAGAGAGATAATGTTCATAGATCTTATCGGTTGCATATCAAATTATTGTTCAATACTTTTTCAAAGGACCCAGGGAAAAATGTGTATTTATGTCCTCCTTTCCTGTTTCCTGGTAAACGGCGTATTTGCTATCCACGTGCACCTCGGAAAATTTGACACAATTCTAGGTAAAAATGTGAGCGTTTTATTTTATTTGCATTTACTTACTCGGTCGGGAAATTTGCATTATCTGGAAATGATACAGTATTTATTCATTGGATTGTAGGCTATATAAAATTTGAGCATTCACTACGGAGACTATACCAGAGGAAACGTTGAGATATATAGGTTTTATTTTTATACGATACGTTCATATTCATCAGGTACTCTAGGAAGAGTTTTACAGGGAGAAATACATTTCAGATTTTCAAGCGGTACGTTTGCCTATTCATCAGCTACTCTAGAAAAAGTTTTACAGGGAAAATATACTTCAGAAACTCATGTGTGAAGCCTGAATGGATTTCGAAATGAAACGAATAGTTTTAGAACTGATCGCAGTTCATCTCGATTTGTAACAGTCATTTGTTGCCATTTAGTGGAGTTTGGAAATGAAGTTGACAGCGAGTAGCCAGTCGGAACTGCTGGAGTCGTGAGTCGAACGACGTATGTGTGGACGACGTATGTGTGAACGACGACACAGTCGAGTTGACGCGACTAATTGGTGTGTCACACAAACCGTGTGTTCAACACATGTACGCTGCCGTGTCTTACACAAATCCTCCTCGCGGCTTCGTAACGAAAAAAGCTGGCCCGCAACATTAACATTTGGATAAGCTGTAGGCGCATTAATCAGCTACACTCTCCCAAAGTGTCAGCCCTATTTAAATTCCTCAGACACCTCCCATTTTCCACACTAATCCTGCTGAGAGTCTGAGTTCCCAAATAGTCAACATCATATCATTCGAAATATGCTTCTATGTGACAAAGTCACTATCAATATGTGTGAACCACTCATTCCGAGGTCCTCACTTGATTAAACGATTTTTCAACACTGGAATACCGGTACTGAAAATACTAATATACACTTGTGTTATGTTTGTATTGCAGACCAGAACCATTTGATAACCATATTATAACTCAAAATTGTTGGAACTACATAAATATGATGATACGAAATTCAGCTTCATTTTAAGAAGCTACTGGCAAAGAATTATCAGAATTATTTAATTTCGATTGTTTTTGATGAATGATCTGGAGCACTAATGCTAGTCAACTTGTACAGAGATGATTAGCCCTCAGTTAGAAGCTGACAAATGAATTGACTAAAATGCTCATCAGTTGAATCTCATCAAAACTGATATTAATCAGTAAATACGAAATTTCATTACATTACATGTATTATGAAATGTCTCATTATGAGATTAATTAATGTCCAATCAAGTAGAATAGAATTATGTATACCTACTCTAGATTTTGTACAATCATACAACCAGGATTCAGACTGAGCAGGTAGGCCTACAGCTTTTTCAGAACAAATTACAAATTCAATTCGAATTCCATGCAAAACGACAGTAAATTCATCAAGAAGAGGCTGCTCAGAAACCTGTTTTCAGTCGCATACATTAACTTATTTGCAACCTTAGAATGAATGCGAATGAACTCCCTTCATTAATTGGAACATAAAACGCTCTTTTTGAAGATTAGAATTGCCTACTAAATGAAGTTAGTGGAGATGAGAGGCCTATTGTTTTGAGGAATATACCGTGAACGAATATAATGATAACTAGATAAAATTATAAGACTATGAAAAAGAATATGATTCCTCTTATTTTGCGTTAAAACAAAGTTAGTTTTACTGTAGGTCTAACAGTAGAATATCATGAAAACTCTTGTTCGTCCAATCAGATTTATTATTACTAGTAGTTCTGTGAACAGTAGACCTCGCGCAATTATAATGACGTCCCAAACCATAAGCACATCCACACTGAAACACTAATTATTTATTTGATCAGATCATGCTTACACAAGATTTAATTATCATATAACGCTTTCCGGAATTTAGCGCAAGAAAACCAGAAGACATCTAGGCGCCCAAACGAGCTATTATAAGTTTTTTGCATCCTATTTAATAGTGCATAAAAATTGCATTCAATGAGGCATGCAATTTATAGTCTACACAGCTGTTAATTTTTTACCAAGTTACATTGAGATATTGAATTGTCCAAGTTATACTTTTGAATTTTAGAGTCCCAACGTGGTCTAGTTTTACCCTACTGTTTTAGATTTCGTCTCATATTTTAGCCAGTCTTATGGTCGTCCATCTTGTTTTTGTAGCATTTGAATCTACCGCTGCTACAGTCCGCAGACAACTTTCTCACGTGTCATGCGATCTCTGACGTCACAGTTTCATTGATCGCTTGATCGATAGTAGCGCTAGTTGTCGTCTGCTTCTTTCAATGTTTTCTAGTTTAATATTCGTCTATAAGTATTTTGAATTGTATTTTCATTGTTTTTGAACCTCCTTTGGTATACTTCAACAGTCACTTCAACCTCAACACCTTCAGTTCGCTTAATATCGATTTTATATTTTCACTTCATTCGTTGAGTTTGTGCTCATGACTGCCGTGGACGTCATGTTTCCGCTACGGGCAGTTCCTGTTTCTTCAACCAGTTTGGCAAGAAGACTCACTCTCTTTGTACAGTCATACGATGTAACATCTCAGTTTAACGCGTCCATCTTTGGAAAACTTTATCCATTTTCATCATTCATTATGTCCTAGTTTGTGTGCTTATTCAAGAACCATTCAACGCATTTTTCATCAGTGAACGTTTTTCAACCATATTTTCTATGAATTTAACTTACCTTTCGGGACTTTTCTACTAAGCGTCCTTTTTGCAAATCACGCCATGCTTTCTGCGTACAACGTTTTTCAATTATTCATCATATTATTATTATGAACTGTAAGTAATTTCAACATGAATTCCACATGAGCTTTCAACAATCCTCAATATGAACTTTTGATTTATTATTTATCACTTCAATTTTACTGAGCATCAGTACACATTTTTTAGCGGTTACATTCATTCATCTTGTATGCTCATAGGAGATACATTTTTCAACTTGGGAAGTCTTGTGCAAGTGCAGCTTACCTTATTCAACATTTCAACTCAGGAAATTTGCGCAAGTGCAGTTTGCCTTTCATTGTCAACCGCTACTCATTTTTAGCTACTCAGTCTTAGCTACTCATCAGTTATTTAGTCGAACTTTGTCAATCTCAATTCTTACTGATGCCAGTGATTTCATTCGTCAAGAACATTTTATCTCTTTTTTCAAATATTTATTCACTGCAATTACATCAACTTTAGGACATAACCTCAAACATTTATTCTACTTAACTCATGGTGGAACCTTTTTTCCAATTAACATTCAACCAGTGAAACTCATTCAATTTGTGAAGTGCCCATTCGTCGTTATATTCATTATCAATTTAATATTGGAACAGTCTCAACTTTCAATATCTCAACGTATTCAAGTCAAGTTCTCTTCCGCATCGGTCATCGTTTATCAGGATATAATCAAGATATCTTCATCGTTCAACTTCTATTAGCCCAGCAGCTGTCTGCAACTACAATGTACTTGACAGGAGTCAAGTTTCATCCTCGGATTTTGAGTCACCGTAGGCCTATCACTTTGGCAACACATCATTAATTATTCAGGGAAGTCTTATTCTATTATTCACATTTTTGTACTTACCCTCTCAGAGGCACTGTGTTTACTGGTAGTCTTCATCCCATCAATTTTGTTCCTGATTAACTTTTATTCCTAAATAATAACTATTTGAATACTATCAATCATTCAATTTTTTATCTTCTATTATTATTACTTATGTGTTCTACATATAGTAATATTCCCCATGTAACTTGACATGCGTTAAGCTGTCATTTCCCAGCCCGCTTATGTAATACAATATGCTGAGCTTCGTCTCCTTTCAATATTGTATTTGGTATTTTTCAACCTTTTCTATTTTTAATTATTAATCGAACCTTCAGTTCTGGACAGACTTTCTGCTCCTTCTGCTTACATTATAGCCAAGTTGCTATATTTGTCCTCTTTCAGTGTTACATAGTCAACAGCTTGAAAGCTTCAGGTACGATTGGATTCTACCTAAACTGAATTCCTAGTTTTCATTTTTTGTGAAATTAGGTAATTGTTCATATTCATATAATTTCTGTATTTTCATACCTTTAAGATTACTAAGAATTTTGCAGGACTTTTATCTAGGATTTTTGTCTCTCGACTGATTTTATTAGTCAGGTTAAGATTCTCATATTTACTATCATTTTTCAAGTATTCTAAATTTTATTCATTTTAAACATTGCTAAATTTTGTACGTTCAATTCAATCTTTACTCATTGTCATTATTGTTCTATTATTAGTTTCAGCATCAATATACTCTTTTGTGTATTTCAACATTAACATTGTTATCCCAACTTTATCTTTGTATTACTCAATCTTTTGCGCTCACAGAGGTAACATCATTTTGAAACATTGTATCAGTATTCTTAAACGTACTAGCAAAAGTCTAGGTACAATAAACAACTTGAGTGCATTCCTAATTCTTTTTATTTTAATTACAACTACATTAATTTTAAGCATTCCAATAGTTACATTCAAATATCAGCATTACATACGGATAATAAGAAACTTATTATCTATCATTCTTCAATTATTAGTCATCATTATTGCACTACCTTTGTGCATTCTACTTGTGCTCAGACGCACAGTAAACCAGAGGTATTTTTTCGGATCTACACATTCAAGGTTTGTAAATCCGCTCATAGCAAATAATGAAAAGCTGTCAGTGCCTAGATCAGATATAGATCTCATCTACACACTTCCACACAGTCCACTACTTTGCAGATCGGCCTTACAACCCGATCTACTGACAGTCAACATTATTTCTTGGTCCTCGTACGGGCACGGATCGTCTGGCATCCTGTGGTGATTCGTAACTATTTATTGGATTGCTAATTTTCAAGTTTCTCTTTGGGTACCTTAATTTTTTTCAAGTCCTCTGTAGTTAGTTGAATATACCCAATACAGGTAGAGCAGTCAGCGTCCATGTTTATCAACTGCATTCTAGCATACATTAGTCTTACATCATTCTAATAATACTCGTATATATTTCAGTTATCGAAGGGTGAACCAGCACTGTGGCCAGAAAGGTACACTACGTTGTATCGGCGCAGTGAACCAGCCAACCTGTAAACTGTTCGTGGACCCAGACCTGAGCGAGAGCCGATTCCAAGCACAGAAGCATTCAGAACACTGCTGCACCTCGCATCTTGCCAAGTCTAAAGGCAACTCATCTGGGGACCGAATCAGTCGCTGGCTATTCAATTTGTAAGACCGAACCATTTATCAATTCTGTAAATTCATTTTACCGACATACCTTTTGTAATATCTTTTCTCTGTGAGCGTCATAAATTTTTTAGGATTACTAATCAATTCTTGCTATTTCAAGAGACTTATCTATTCATCAATTTACTTAATATTTTTAAATGCATTGAATTCATGCAAATATTAATACTTACCACGCATTTGGTGCTATCTTGACAAGCAATTTTCATTGTGCAATTATCATTAATTTTTACGCAATTAGTCAACAAACCATTGACGACATTCATTTATTTCAAACAATCAACCGATTAGTTTCATTGACAATTTCTATAATCAACCATTGTGTACTTATTGCGCTAGTTATTGTGTTACATCGTTTTATTACGTCCATTCAACATTATATTCATATATCTATTCTTATATTACTCAAATATTAATTAATTTTTTTCAAGTCTATATATTTTGTACAATTCAGTATGGAGAATCCAAACGACTCGCTCGTCACCCTTGAAGGTGAAGTTTCTCAAGGTGAGGTCAGACAATGTCCGTCTCCCACCATTCCTAACAATCTTGACACTATCAATCAGCAATTGATTCGATTAATTCAAGATGGTGTTATCAAAGAAATTCAAAATCGTAATGACTATTTTTTTGCTGAAGATCTCAAACAAGAGATGTTAATGCTTAAGAAAAATTTTCATAGTACTACTGAAAATTTTTCCAACAAAGGTTTGCCTGTTGACATTGAATTGTGTCACCAAATTCGCCAGAATTTTGGTACTGTTAATTCTGTACTCTCCAATGCCATATATGAATATGAATTGAAAACTAAAAGAGTAAGTGAAGTCAGCTCCCCATCTCACTCAAATCACGTTGATTCTCCTCACATGGTGAGCGCTCGTCTACCGGACATTCCATTGCCAAAATTTGACGGTAGTCTCAGCGCTTGGCTCAATTTCAAATCGACCTTTACAAGTCTTGTTATCAATAACCGTAACCTTGATAATACATTGAAATTTCATTACCTGCGTCAAGTCCTTTCTGGAGAAGCACTTAATAGAATTTCTAATTCTCCTTCTGGAGATTTTGAGTTAGCTTGGGAACTCTTGACTCAACGTTACGATAATTCATTATTGATTGCCGAAACTCATATTTCAGCCATACTCAACCCTCCTAAACTTGACTGTAGATCATCCCAATCGTGGAGATTATTTATTGACAATCAAAAGACAAATATCTCTGCTCTTGAAGCCCTTGCGCTCAATATCAGTGTGAAAGATCTCATTTTTATTTTTCTCACTGTGTCACGATTTGACAATGCTACTATTAGAGATTGGGAGAGATTTTGTTCTACCAAATCTCAACTTACCATTGATTGCCTTTGGGACTTTTTAGAGTCGCAACATAAAATCGCACAAGCAATGTCGAGCTCATTCAACAACACATCAGTGCAACGCAATACGCCGGCTAATAACCAGCCTAGCACCAGTCGACAACCATCACAGCCCAAAGCCAATATCATGAATTTCAACACTTCAAATTCACCAAATGTTTTCAACAGAGCATCAACTTCTGAGTGTTATTTTTGTCGCAATGGCTCTCACAACATTTTCAATTGTAATCAACTTCTCAAAATTCCAACTTCAGAGCGAACCTCTGCTGTATTGAAAAAATCCTTGTGTGTCAACTGTATTCGGCCATGGGATCGAGCTCACCAATGTCAAGGTTCCTGCAAGACGTGCAATTTACGACATCACACGCTACTTCATGGGTCAAGTCCTGTCCCTAAGAGGTCCAACTATGTCACAACATCGAACCATGCGCGCAATCCAGTGAAAAATCTGTCGCAGAGCATGCCGTACTGTGAGTATAACATACCTCATCAGTCACAACAACAATTAAGGTATGATAATCAATACAACCAGCCATCGCAAATGTCATCAGTGCATCCAGCATCAATGAACTCCAATTCAGCAGTGCCAATGACACACATGGTTTCACCTGCGCCGCAAATATCAACTAGCCTTGTCCAGCAGTTGCCGACTTCTAGTGTTGTTGTCAATTCAATTCCCTCTAGACCTCAGTCATCAAATTCTGAGGGAAGTCGTCAATTTGATTCATCTCAATCCAGTTTGCAGCCTGCCACAAATGTTGTTGAATCTCACAATCAGACAGTCAGCTATGCCCACAGCGCACCACAAATCAAATCCATTGATAGCAGACGCACTTGCATCATGCCTACAGCCCAGTTGATCGTCTTTGACAAGAGTGGTCAAGCTGTTATTTGCCGCGCACTCCTCGACAGTGGCTCTGACAGCTGTTTTATTTCACGTCAATTAGCTACTCAACTTCAATTACCCACTATTTGTACTGGCAGCACAGTTCACACTGTGTCTGGCAGTAATGCTACCTTATTGAATTTGTCATCTTTGAGTATTCACTCACCTGACCGAACTTGGTCAACTCACATTGATTGCATTGTCACAGAGAAAATTGTTCCTAGTGTTCCACCATCTGGACTCAATTTTTCAGATTTCAATATTCCCCCCAATGTTGTTTTAGCCGATCCTACCTTCTTCAGAATTTCAGGAGTGGATATACTCTTAAACGTTGATGTCTACGCCATGCTTCATTTACCTGGTCAAATTCGCCTGTCCGAAAGCTGTATTCTTCAGAATACCAAGTTAGGTTGGATAGTCTGGGGCTCCATTCCTGCTTATAAATCATCTGTCACCCATCAACACATTTCCAATTTCGTTTCTAGCATTGAACATGTGTCCAACGCAGACATCTCTAAGCAATTGGAAAAATTTTGGCGAATTGAAGAAATTGATACTGAATCCAGCACGCCAGCAGAACACGCACAAATTGAGCAGCACTACATTGAGAATGTTCAACGTCAAGATGATGGCAGATTTTCTGTAGCCTTGCCGAAAAAGGATTCATTTCATTCGTTAGGTCAATCCTTCAGACAAGCATTGACTCGCTTTCACTCGCTGGAGAAACGTCTTGATACTCATCCTGAACTCAAGAAACAATATATACAATTCATGGATGAATATATTGATTTAGGTCACATGTCTCTTGCACCACCTTCATCTCCATATGATCCATATTATCACATTCCTCATCATCCAGTTTTCAAGCCAGATTCCACGACTACCAAACTTCGAGTTGTGTTTGATGCTTCAGCGAAGTCCACTTCAGGATTATCACTCAATGATGTTCTTCACATTGGTCCAACAGTGCAGCCTGAGTTGTTTGACACAGTGCTCAGATTTCGTATGCATCGTATCGCATTCATTGCTGATATAGCGAAAATGTACCGCCAGATTCTTGTTCATCCAAATGACAGAAATTTTCAACGCATCTTTTGGAGATCTGATCAGAATCAACCTATTCAAGAGTATCACTTGAATACTGTCACTTACGGCACATCCTCAGCTCCATACCTTGCTACACGCACGCTCAATCACTTAGCAGATGTTGAATGTTCACTGCAATCAGCAGTTCATCAAGCCATTAAGGAAGATTTTTACGTGGATGATCTTATCAGTGGTTCATCTTCACTCTCATCAGCCATAGAGTTGGCTCATCAATTGCTTACTACACTTAATAAAGGAAATTTTGAACTCAGGAAGTGGTTGTCTAATTCGTCAGAATTACTTTCAACGATCCCAGCTCATCTCATCGAGACAGCTACATCACGACCATTATCTGATTCAAACGACAGTGTTGTTAAGGCACTTGGTCTCATTTGGAATTCTACGGCTGATCAACTCACTATTTCATCCAACATTTCAAAAGTTGTTCATCAAACATCTTTCACTAAACGTCAATTATTGTCATGCATTTCTAGCATATTTGATCCGCTTGGACTCATCTCACCCATTGTCATTCGTCCCAAATTGTTATTTCAAAAGCTTTGGCTCCATAAACTTGATTGGGACCAAAAGCTACCATCTGAGCTTCTCACAGAATGGTTATCCATACTTCATGATTTACCAAACATTGCGAATGTTTCTATTCCACGTTGTGTTTTGCCACCCTCTTCAGAGGTCGATTTGGAACTGCATGCATTTTCTGATGCCAGCGCAACAGCATTTGGTGCTTGTCTTTATGTTCGCAGCTCATCATCGGACGGGGTTCAAGTTAGATTGCTTACGTCAAAGTCCAAGGTAGCGTCCATAAAACCATTGCTCACAATTCCTCGTTTGGAACTCCAAGCAGCATATTTGTCATCGAAATTAGTTGTGAAAACAATTCGTGCTTCCAAGCTCAAATTTTCCAGGGTAATCTTGTGGACTGATTCCAAGGTTGTGTGCGATTGGCTCAAGGCTTTGCCAAACAGAGCAGATATCTTTGTTTCGGTTCGCGTCTCTACGATTCAGAATCTTACAGCAGATTTTACATGGAAACATGTCACTACGAAACATAATCCTGCTGACCTAATTTCGAGAGGCTGC
The DNA here is from genome assembly GCF_014356525.2 of Nilaparvata lugens. NCBI lineage: Eukaryota > Metazoa > Arthropoda > Insecta > Hemiptera > Delphacidae > Nilaparvata > Nilaparvata lugens. Next base: position 78,008,932 of record NC_052505.1, on the reverse strand, counting down.
ACTCCAACAACACTCATCAACAGTTCACTTTGGTGGAACGGCCCGTCTTGGTTGTCCAAGCAAGAAGCTACATGGAATGACATCTCCTGTAATGTTGCAATCATCCGTCCTATCTCATCACATGCCACTAGAGTCACAACTTCAGTGTTGAACAATATCATTCATAAATTGTCTGATTATCATCGCATCACCCGTTCAACAGCATACGTTCGTCGTTTCATCCATAACATCACTCGACGTCATCATCCTGATCAGCGCAGATGTGGTCTACTCACAGTAGAAGAAATTCAAGAGGCAGAAATTGCGATCATCCGCACGGTTCAAGCAGAAGCATTCACAGAAGAGATTCGTCTTCTCCATCAAGGCAGAGAATTGCTTCCGTCTAGTTCCTTGAAAGCGCTATCGCCATTCATTGACAATGACTCATTATTGAGAGTTGGCGGCAGATTGAGTCAATCGGACTTGCCGTACGACTACAAACATCAAATCATCTTGCCTTCTAAGCATCGTTTCACTCGTGCGCTCATCATGTCATATCATCGACGTCTTTCTCATGATGGAGTTCAGAGCACCATGACTTCATTACGTCAGCGTTATTGGATACTATCTACTCGTCGTACAGTCAAATCAGTTTTGAAATCCTGCCATTTATGTTTTCGCTTCGCCAAATTTCGTTCGGAACAAATCATGGGACAACTTCCTCCTGTCAGAATACAGTCTGATTTTCCATTCTATAACTCTGGCATAGATTATGCTGGACCGTTTTCATTACTTGTTGGTTCCAAGAAATCACGCACATATTCGAAAGCTTATTTAGCTATCTTCGTCTGCATGGTCACGAAAGCAGTACACGTAGAAGTCGTCTCAGAGTTGACAACGAAAGCCTTTATTGCGGCACTCATTCGCTTCTCATCACGTCGTGGTATTCCACACTCCATATTTTCGGACAATGCAACCACGTTTGTAGGTGCAAACAATGAACTACAAGATCTACATCAGTTTTTTGAGTCATCTAAAACTCAACAAGATATTCATAACTACACGTCGGTTCTCAATATCAAGTGGCACTTCATTCCACCTCGCGCCCCATCTTTTGGAGGTCTATGGGAGAATGCTGTCAAGAATTTCAAGAAAATTTTCAAAGTCGTCACATTCAATCATATTCTTAATTTTGAAGATATGACTACATTCGCAGCTCAAATTGAAGCTATCCTTAACTCTCGTCCACTCGTACCTCTTACAGAGGACCCTCAAGATCTTCAGTATCTCTCGCCAGGTCACTTCTTAGTTGGTCGCCCATTGACTGCGTTGCCTTTCCATTGCCCACCCACCACCCATGTCGATAACAGGTGTCGTTGGAAACTTCTTCAAAAAATCACTCAAGAACTTTGGGACAGATGGTCTAAGGAGTACTTAGTCACACTTCAACGCAAGCACAAATGGCTTACTGAATCGGACAATCTCACAGTTGACACCATGGTTCTTCTGAAAGATCTCAATTCTGCTCCTTCCACATGGAAGTTAGCTCGCATCATTGAAACCCATCCAGGTGCTGATGGAAAAGTTCGTGTTGTTACAGTGCAGACTGCACATGGTAGGTTCAAGAGAGCCATCTCTAGTCTCGCTCCGCTTCCAGCATTTGAAGATGATTAATTTGGTAGTCTTTCACTACTTGTCCTTTTTGTATTAGCATTTATTCATCATGTTATCCACCTATTATTCGTATTGCTCGTATATTTCTATTCGACTCATCTAACATATATGTATTTTTTCGTACTCATCATTTTTTTGCACTCGCTACGTCTTGGTTGACAAGACTTGTTCCTGCATCGAGGGGGGAGCTTTATGTTAGATTTCGTCTCATATTTTAGCCAGTCTTATGGTCGTCCATCTTGTTTTTGTAGCATTTGAATCTACCGCTGCTACAGTCCGCAGACAACTTTCTCACGTGTCATGCGATCTCTGACGTCACGGTTTCATTGATCGCTTGATCGATAGTAGCGCTAGTTGTCGTCTGCTTCTTTCAATGTTTTCTAGTTTAATATTCGTCTATAAGTATTTTGAATTGTATTTTCATTGTTTTTGAACCTCCTTTGGTATACTTCAACAGTCACTTCAACCTCAACACCTTCAGTTCGCTTAATATCGATTTTATATTTTCACTTCATTCGTTGAGTTTGTGCTCATGACTGCCGTTGACGTCATGTTTCCGCTATTGGGCAGTTCCTGTCTCTTCAACCAGTTTTTGGCAAGAAGACTCACTCTCTTTGTACAGTCATACGATGTAACATCTTAGTTTAACGCGTCCATCTTTGGAAAACTTTATCCATTTTCATCATTCATTATGTCCTAGTTTGTGTGCTTATTCGAGAACCATTCAACGCATTTTTCATCAGTGAACGTTTTTCAACCATATTTTCTATGAATTTAACTTACCTTTCGGGACTTTTCTACTAAGCGTCCTTTTTGCAAATCACGCCATGCTTTCTGCGTACAACGTTTTTCAATTATTCATCACATTATTATTATGAACTGTAAGTAATTTCAACATGAATTCCACATGAACTTTCAACAATCCTCAATATGAACTTTTGATTTATTATTTATCACTTCAATTTTACTGAGCATCAGTACACATTTTTTAGCGGTTACATTCATTCATCTTGTATGCTCATAGGAGATACATTTTTCAACTTGGGAAGTCTTGTGCAAGTGCAGCTTACCTTATTCAACATTTCAACTCAGGAAATTTGCGCAAGTGCAGTTTGCCTTTCATTGTCAACCGCTACTCATTTTTAGCTACTCAGTCTTAGCTACTCATCAGTTATTTAGTCGAACTTTGTCAATCTCAATTCTTACTGATGCCAGTGATTTCAGTCGTCAAGAACATTTTATCTCTTTTTTCAAATATTTATTCACTGCAATTACATCAACTTTAGGACATAACCTCAAACATTATTCTACTTAACTCATGGTGGAACTTTTTCCAATTAACATTCAACCAGTGAAACTCATTCAATTTGTGAAGTGCCCATTCGTCGTTATATTCATTATCAATTTAATATTGGAACAGTCTCAACTTTCAATATCTCAACGTATTCAAGTCAAGTTCTCTTCCGCATCGGTCATCGTTTATCAGGATATAATCAAGATATCTTCATCGTTCAACTTCTATTAGCCCAGCAGCTGTCTGCAACTACAATGTACTTGACAGGAGTCAAGTTTCATCCTCGGAATTTGAGTCACCGTAGGCCTATCACTTTGGCAACACATCATTAATTATTCAGGGAAGTCTTATTCTATTATTCACATTTTTGTACTTACCCTCTCAGAGGCACTGTGTTTACTGGTAGTCTTCATCCCATCAATTTTGTTCCTGATTAACTTTTATTCCTAAATAATAACTATTTAAATACTATCAATCATTCAATTTTTTATCTTCTATTATTATTACTTATGTGTTCTACATATAGTAATATTCCCCATGTAACTTGACATGCGTTAAGCTGTCATTTCCCAGCCCGCTTATGTAATACAATATGCTGAGCTTCGTCTCCTTTCAATATTGTATTTGGTATTTTTCAACCTTTTCTATTTTTAATTATTAATCGAACCTTCAGTTCTGGACAGACTTTCTGCTCCTTCTGCTTACATTATAGCCAAGTTGCTATATTTGTCCTCTTTCAGTGTTACATAGTCAACAGCTTGAAAGCTTCAGGTACGATTGGATTCTACCTAAACTGAATTCCTAGTTTTCATTTTTTGTGAAATTAGGTAATTGTTCATATTCATATAATTTCTGTATTTTCATACCTTTAAGATTACTAAGAATTTTGCAGGACTTTTATCTAGGATTTTTGTCTCTCGACTGATTTTATTAGTCAGGTTAAGATTCTCATATTTACTATCATTTTTCAAGTATTCTAAATTTTATTCATTTTAAACATTGCTAAATTTTGTACGTTCAATTCAATCTTTACTCATTGTCATTATTGTTCTATTATTAGTTTCAGCATCAATATACTCTTTGTGTATTTCAATATTAACATTGATATCCCAACTTTATCTTTGTATTACTCAATCTTTTGCGCTCACAGAGGTAACATCATTTTGAAACATTGTATCAGTATTCTTAAACGTACTAGCAAAAAGTCTAGGTACAATAAACAACTTGAGTGCATTCCTAATTCTTTTTATTTTAATTACAACTACATTAATTTTAAGCATTCCAATAGTTACATTCAAATATCAGCATTACATACGGATAATAAGAAACTTATTATCTATCATTCTTCAATTATTAGTCATCATTATTGCACTTCCTTTGTGCATTCTACTTGTGCTCAGACGCACAGTAAACCAGAGGTATTTTTTCGGATCTACACATTCAAGGTTTGTAAATCCGCTCATAGCAAATAATGAAAAGCTGTCAGTGCCTAGATCAGATATAGATCTCATCTATACTCCTCCACACAGTCCACTACTTTGCAGATCGGCCTTACAACCCGGTCTACTGACAGTCAACAATGGTGTTCCATATATCCTTACAATCCACTCTTCAAATGAAAAATATTTTATAGATTGGGATTTACAATAAAGAAATGAACTATTCTAGTACTGTATATATTTATGGTATCTGTGAATGACATTCAAACGAACTCAACTCCAGGTCTCTTATAACTCACGTCTAGTTGATGTTTCTACAGACTACTCCTGATAATTTCAACACCCAAGTTTGCTAATTAGTTCAGCCCTACACAAATTTGCCAACTGAAAACTTAGTTACCCTCAGTCTCTGATTCATTGTGTTTCCACAACTTTATTCTTTGATAGAATCGGTGGATAATTTACTCAATCTGAAACTCAAGTGAAAACAGTGTACTTTGAAAGTGAGAGAGAGAGAATTCGGGTTGAGCTGAGAGCAAACATGAGAGGGAGAGTGAGAGAGAGTAGTTGGTTCTTGGTCGACTGGAGGAGATAGTTGAAATACTGTTGACAGAACGGAGCCCGCATCTTGCATGAAGCTGTTCTCTGTTCTGGAGGAGTTCTCCGAGTAGAGTATAGAAAAGCAGCGAGCAAAGAGAAACATTTGGGTCTGGAGTCTCGACCAAGTCCACATTTGCTTCGATGGCGGAGGGTGGAGGGAAGCTGCTGATTCGACACTGCTTGATCAGCTGTCGTCAACTACACCCATGTCGTGTATAATGTGGGTGTTAAACATCTCTCATAATATTGACACATCGTTCTTCAACTTCCAAAAACACTGTAGCAACATCTTATGATTGCGGGCTCATCAGAGTCCTTTGTAGATATATCTAATACATCCACAATTTTTCTCTCAAACATAGGCCTACATATCCCTCTTGATACTGAGGAAGGATCAACCAGATGGATTTGATAATTAGTGCTGTAATTGAATTGAAATTTCCACAAAAGTGATAATTCAAGTAGACCTGTGACAAATAAATAAATAAATAAATAAATTTTATTGTCGTAGACCAATATAGGTAATTGACAAAGTCATGGTAATACAATTACGAAATAATAAAGTCAAAACAATAGTTTAAAGTCACAAAGTAGAATTACATCAAGTAGAATCGAAAAACTCTGTCAAACAATAGAAAGGTCTCAAAACCAGCCACTCAAAAAGTAATTTTTTAAAAATAACAATATTTTCACAACATTTGATATCCAATGGCAACTTATTGTACATTCTCAAGCCTATGCTGTCATAGTGTTTCATGCTTATGACAAGACGTTGATATGGAATATCAATGTGGTCTTTTTTCCTGGTGTCATAAGCATGAATATTGGATCTTTTATTCAAGCTATGGAGATTCTTTCTAGTGTACATGATTACTTGAAATATATAGAGATTTATGACAGTCAATATTTTTGTTTTTTTGAAAAGAGGTCGACAGTGATCCAGATACCCTGCACCTGTCAATATTCTGATAGCCTTTTTCTGCAAAAGCAAGACCTTATTGATGTGGCAGCTGTTTCCATATACTAAAATTCCGTATGCAATTATGCTTTGAAAAAAAGCAAATATGAGCTTCTGAGGTATTTTTCCGGTACAAGATTCTTCAACTGCCTTAACAAATAGATAACCCTAGATAACCTAGCAGAAACGAAATTTATGTGGGGTTCCCAGGTCAACCTGTGATCAAACATTAAGCCTAAAAACTTTAAACTATTGTTATTGTTGTGTGTGTAATCCCTGAGACCAAATGTCATAAGCTGAGTTTTATCCTCGTTCAATTTAAAGCCATTAGCTCTGAACCACTTGGAAGCTTCCGCCAAGGTATCAGCTGTCATATTATGTAAAGTGTGTGCATCTGAATGAGAATTAAGAAAAGTAGTGTCATCAGCATACAACACAGTCTTGCTGTTGATTGTGAGAGGAAGATCGTTTATCATCAATACAAAGAGGAGTGGTCCCAATATTGATCCTTGGGGGACGCCGTACTTTACTTTAGCAAGGTCGGATCTCTTATTTCCTACACAAACAACTTGCTGGCGATCGCCAAGGTACGATCTAAAAAGACTAAGGCTCCTTCCACTGACTCCATAATAAGCTAATTTTTCAAGCAAAATATCATGATTCACGCAGTCAAATGCCTTGCTCAGGTCACAGAAGGCAGCCTGAACAAAGGACAAGTCCTTATAGTCTGTAATAACATACAGATACAGGAGTGAACAGTCAGCATACTAATTTAATAATTATAGCAGAGCTTGTCATGGCTTACTAAGCACGTAAAAAATGCATGAAGCCTACAGTGTGTAGGCACCTAGGCTATAAGTATACGGTATTAGTTATTAGTTATTACTTATTACGTTATAAGTATATTAGTATTGTATATTGTGAGAATCTAGTATTGTATATTGTATTGTGAGACCTAATAGATTTTTTAAAGCCGGACTTAGGTAACATAGCTCATTCATTCCTTCTCATCATTCATGTCCAGTTACTCAGTAGCCTATGTAGTCTAACTTTTGTATTGCCTACGGCAACTAAGATTAGAGTTGCCCGACGCTGATATTTGTGACTGAAATGTCCCGGGATCGAGCTACGGTCTTTTTTCTCGGATCATTCCAATGTATCGGATGAACGCGTTGGGCCGTCCATCCCGGCTGTCTAAAAAAAGTCGTAGAGACAGACGCCCTGAAATTAATCAGGTGCAACCTAAGAAATTTGATACTAGACCTGATTTGAGCCAGATCATTTGATATTATAAGTAGGCCTATATCTTTTCAACTTTTTTTTATAGAATTTGAAAGTGCTGGTATAATATTCTTAAAATGTAGGCCTATATTCAGGGCTACTTTTTTTTAAATAGTATTATAGTACCCTTTTTTGAAATTATAATATGACATTAAATAAAATTTATTTTCAAAACCTGCCAAAGATGATGTGGAACATCGAAGCTAGTAGTTTTTAATCTATAATTTTATATTAATTTCAAAAAAGGGTACTATAATATTATTTTATAAATAAAAAGTGCTGGTGTGAATATACATTGGAATAGATCAATGCTTTGTAACATTCTATATTCTTGTTTCAGTTATTGCTTTCAAGCATCTTATTTCATAAAATAATTCAATTTTTTGCTTCTTCTATAATTTCCCATCAGATTTTTATCCCTTAGCAAATGGAATATTAAAATTTCCTATTACCTCGTCTCCTTTGACGTTTTTAGATTAAATAAACTTACGGAAGTCATTCCTGAATATTTGGTTCAGTTTTTGCTACTAGGAAGATGTTATAAATAGGCTTACATCGATCGTTGCGTTTTTCTGTTGCTTATTTCTCTATAGCTCTTTGTTTAGTCCATTTGCAGTGTTACATGAGCTAATAGTCTTAAAGACGTCTTGCACTTTTTGGGCTTCGGTTTATTCAGCTTGGGAAAACGTTGTGATTTGTCCCGTTCAGATTTCAAGCAAGGCCTACATTGCTAAGTTATTGATTTCATACAAGAAAACAGTATTTTAAAAATAGGAGTTCTTTTACATGACTTGGAACAAGCTAGTGTGCTCTTTCTAGTAAACAAGCTTATTGAATTAGGCTTATAATAGTCTCCGGCCTACAGACTATTGAGAATTTCAGCGTTTCAGAGGAGACAGAAGAAGACAATAGTCTAATTGAGTGTTCGCAGTTCTATATAGTTGACCTTTATATGGGCTATCTATGACATATCAGTTAACTTAGCAGTTACGGTAACTTATAAGTTTTGATTTAGATAAAAAATAACCTACTGTCGAATTATTAAATTTTTTTTCTAAATAATAAATTTTATTATGATGCAAAATAGAATTAATCTGTGAAATATTCAGAACCTAAAACTAAAAATCTCGTAATAAATCTAATGAAAAGCTTTAAAAATCTGGTGTGGCGTACTCACCCAACTTTCCTTGCCGTTATGAAAATTTATCACCTGACGCTAGTGTTCTCGCGCATCTCAAGTCTACCATTCAAAGATCCAAGCCAGCTGGTGACAGGACAATAACGCTGGAGACATACGAGGTCTGCTATATTTCTTCATAGTGAATCATCTGATAGAATCAACAGTTGCCCATAGTTTGCAATTGGATAATCACATTTTCTCAAATTTCGAGCTTATTTTCAATTTTAGGTGAAAATGTTACTGAACATCAATTGTAGAGATTTTAATGGTCAAAATTTTTCGTTTAAATTGTATCTAAAGCCTGATAATTGGGAATCTAAAATCAAACTTTGCATAGATGGGGCGGAGCTCCTGAATTTTTTACAGATATGGGACTTGTGGCAGTGGATAGAGCTTATCTATGACTATTTTGGGTATAAATTTGATCAAAATCGTTGAAGCCGTTTTCGAGGAAATTGCGAAAAACCCTGTTTTTGACAACATTTTCACCATTTTATCCGCCATCTTGAATTGCATTAGATCGAAATTGTTCGTGTTGGATCCTTATATTGTAAGGACCTTAAGTTCCAAATTTCAAGTCATTCCGTTAATTGGGAGATGAGATATCGTGTACACAGACGCACATACACTCATACACACACACACACACACACACATACGCACATACACGCACATACAGACCAATACCCAAAAACCACTTTTTTGGACTTAGGGGACCTTGAAACGTATAGAAATTTAGAAATTGGGCTGCCTTAATTTTTTTCGGAAAGCAATACTTTCCTTACCTATGGTAATAGGGCAAGGAAAGTAAAAATAGTAGAAAATATTTTCAAGATCCATATGTGATTCTGTATCTCAATACAGAATTATCAAGACAGTCAGGTATCACAGTTCTACATTTCTCTAAACATTTTATAAACAACTGAAACTGCTGAATTAGTATAATATGGAGCCCGCTTCATGAAATTTAGTAATCTTGCAATTCTGAAAAAAAGCTGCTAACATAGGTACTGTATAGCTTAGCACACAGGTATAATATAGGGAGTGTCCTCAGTTGAAATAATGCGAATTCTTCAAACCAGGGGGTCACTAGTAATAAATGATTATTAAGATTAATCTCAAATAAAAATGGTTGAAAGCAACATTCAATACAACATGAAAATAGTTGATTTTGTGTACTGTGCATAAAATTGGAAATAATTTCCATTTTTTACAATAATTGTTTTATCTGCTATAATATTATTGTTATGGAGGTTCAATAATTATGTAGCCTATCAGTAGCAGCGAGTATAGAATGCAATTTACATTCACAATTCTTGTGAGTATAGAATGTAAATTACATTCTATACTCGCTGATCAGTGGGCTACATTCTTGTGCAATCATCAACCAAGTTTTTGCACTAGAATCAACTAATATGCACAGCTTGAATCTTTGTAAGAATGAGTTCTGTTTATTGAAAGTTCCCGCGTATTCTAATCAATGCATATGAGTTTTCTACAGCTTGTTATCATCATCATCACCATTGACAGGTATTATTATGAAGGTGGTATATTATATTGCAAAGCATTGGGCAAATTACTATTATTTCCAAGTTTCAGAAGCAGGTTTCTGGAAGCGTTAACGCATAGATCTGTCTACTTTTTGATAAGCTGACATGAGGCAGGCTATTTAATTACCCTCCTATTCTAGTTGGATCATGAGATAGACGAGACTGTAATTAGTGTCTATCTATAGTGAGATTCACTTTCAACTGTCAGCATTCCTTATCAATAATATTAATGTTTCCTATGCAAACAATACTGACAGTTTGAAATGAATCTCACTATATCTATCGGAAAGGCATTTCAGGCAAAGCGTTTCAACTATGGGCAATTGACTAAACTTCAAGCAGAAATAAATATTATCCTACTTGAGAAATATGGGTCAAGGGACTCACGAATTTTGGACAGCGATGGACACATTAACAAGCCATCTCAAGCTGGCAATCAATCACATTTCAATCCTGCTTATGAGAATTATGTTGTTTCTCAAATTAAATTTTCAAGTCTACAAAAGACTACATGATATCAGAGGTCTAAAATAAAGATAATTTATTGTGCTATCTTTCTTCTATGATAGAATTTTTTGTAAACGAATTTTCTTATTATAGAAGTGTTCTTTCACGAAAAAACAATTTAGAAATTAGGCTAGTAAGATGAGATTAGTTGGGTGAATTTAGGAATAAAAACATAGCTTGAAAACAACGATTATCATAAACTTTATTGCTCCTTCGATTTTCTATTATTAACATATTTACAATATAAATATACCTATATTCATTCAAAATTATCTTCAAACGGTGCTAAAAATATTTTCAAATATCATTGAATATATAAAATGTTATATAATTTCAATATCTCGCTTTCCGTATCTTGGAAAAAAGGTGGTTCGGAATCCACTTAGAATATCAATTTAACGTTCTACCTGTCAACCAAAAGATGAAGGCGAAATAGAGTATTTAAGTATAGGTAGAGAGACTGTACCTATCAAAGGAGTAAAAAAATAATATTTCTACAGTATATTCATATTATTTTGATTACTAATTCACTAATCTCACAGAATCAATAAATTGATTTGCGAGATATTGAAAAATGGCTGGCGATTATTTTAAATATGATTTTCCACTCCAAATGGATATTCTAATGACAATTAGTAAAAATTTCGTGAGCTTCAAAAGTCTCAAGTTCATATCCGATATGCTCTGAATTAAACTAATACAGAGGCCTATATAGATAAAACTGTTGTGTTACGTTGACAATATGTCTACTAATTCAGATGAGATTACAATGATTGCAATTGTATGTAGTAACTTACGCTATTGAAATTGAGAATTAAGTATGATCAGAATGAACATCAACAAAAACACTCTCAAGGTCTTGAAGAATCTATCAATTTGATCTAGAAATTTGACTTCAGATATTATTTTAGCTTTGTGCTCATTATTTAAATTGTACGGTATTTATTCATTTATTTATACATTGATGAATGCAATATCATTCTCAACTATGAATGATTGGGAAAGAAACAACAGGCTTCAAGCCCAAAACTGTTCCTTTCCCAAGTATTCCAAGTGAACTCATTCAATGATCAATAGAAAAATACATATGATTATTAATAATCACAGTGATCTATATTGTATCATAATAAAGTGCTTGTATACGGAATACGATAAATATACAGATATTTTTTTAATGAATATTAAAAATATCGTGAAGTTTTGACTGGAGCTGAAAGGTTTCAAACATTTTTTATTATGGTTAGCCTGAGAAAGTGAAAAAGTAAGGTTGATTGTAGATATAATAAGTAGTTCAAAATAGGAAATGATTAGCGTTACCTACAGTATTTATTAGATTATCAATGAGAGACTAGTTTTAATCGTGTGTTATTATTCGAGATTGTGTCGATAGTTGTGAGTTTTGGATCGATGTGATGTCATCGGATGTAATGTCGTCCACTTGTGAGCAGCCAAATACCTCCCACTTGCCTACACCGCTTTTCCTTCCAGACGTCTTTGTCCTACTTTTATCGAATGAATAGAATCGCCACTATTCATCGTCTAAAATAAAAAAGGAAAAAAAAAATGTGAGAAAAATACACAAAATAAAGAAGGTTTAGTCCCACCAAACACAAAAAATATTCCAGGCCATCTTAATTATTTTTTATTGATTCATACAATAAGTACATCATCAAAAAAGATAGGGAGAGAAAAAATAAGATAAGCTTGTGCTATTTCTCTCCCAAATTTAGAGGTTATTCCCAAAATTTCCAAGGTTACACATAGTCCGAAATAGGTATATTCTTGTAGTTGTTCACTTCACAAAATTTTCATTCCTCAATTAATTATTCTTACAACATAGATTTTCAAATTTAGATTTTTATTATTATAACTAAAATAGGAAATATTTACATATAAACATCTCTTTTGGTAATCTAGTATCATAATACTTTTTTTTCAGAAATTAATATTCTGTACGAATTATTTACAGAAAATTCAAAATTGACCAGGCTTATGATAGACAAGGCTTAATATGATTTTTAACAAAAAGACTGTTTTTTCATTACTATTTTTATTATAAATAATTACTATTTTTTTTATTTACAATTTTTCATCTGAATTCCCGTATTTTTCTTTTTTGGATAACTTTCCAGGTATTTATTTGATTTGTTTAGTATCAGAATAGACTATGCCTATTTCCTCTATGCTATTCAGTATTTTGAATCAGACTTGTAATAGCCTAACATGTAGTCTAATGTTTCACATGAAGAAAACTAACCGAAAATCTTGAGATGATCAAAAAATGGTTTGAGAAAAAGAAAAAAATAATATAATTTCAAGCATTTTACGAAGGCATCATGTATTAGGCCTAATATTTAAATATATAGATAAAAGTTCTGAGAATTTATTTCTACTCAACCTCAAAAGGTGTCAAGTATTATTTGATGGACTAGTCTCGACCTTGAACATTCAATAGTACGTGAAATATTTCTTAGTTTATACATGCTTTCAAGAAATCTTCAAGCTTGTTGCTCATGAGAGTTTTATATGAAATTATTCATTGTGTTCACATAGTAGAAGTATTATAACCTCTCCTAGAAATACTAAAATACTGAAGTATTATCAATCATAATTTCACCATATTCAAGATCACTCAGATTAGTTGTTTTCATGAACCTTGAAATGCATAGATAGAAGTCAATCATATATATCATCTGATTTGGTATTTTAATCATTCTAAATTCAAAATGTCTAGCTAATATATATTCTTGGACAGAACTTTGAACTTTAAATTTCCTCAGTAAGAACATAACCAGTTTTTTCGGATATTTCATTATTTATCAAATTTTGGGAACAGAATAGTTTTGGGCTATGCCTATTGTTCTATCCCGATCATATTCATATGATTTGTAATTATATCAACGAATAAATAATAATAAATCTATATCAAGCACTTCACAAATAGTTTAAAACCACCAAGTCTTTGACCATTCTTTTAAACCTACCTGGAATTGTTTGAAGGAATTGAAGTGAATATACAGAAAAAGATTGCTTGCATAGCTATTGCTGTACAAGTCTTTTTGATATCATTGGTTTTAAATGATGCTTCAATCGTATTGTGGATAAATATGAATTCGAGAGAGGACAAAACTGGTTATAACTCACATCCTGCACTAAGCTGAATATAACTATTCACCCAGTCTAGACGTGAATCTTGAATCTTATAATCTATATGTTATCATACAAGAGTATGTACTTTGACCATGAAACACACGATATTTGGACGCATTCCATGGTCCACATACAACCACTAGCTTGATATCTTCGAGACAAAATAAGTTATTGAATGGACTTTATGAAGTGGCACTCACCACTATTATTTTACACCTAATTATTTAAAAAAACTAATTTAATATAAACTAATTTTTATAATATTCAACCTAACCTAACCTAACCTAACATACTAGGGACTTCAAAACAATGTATACATAAATTCAACTTTATTCGCAAAACGTTCACCCAAGATTAATGTGACTTCATTAAACTGGAAAATTTCTAGATAATTGGAAGAAAATAAAAACGTTTTGAAATTATTAAGTTGATGTTCAATACACCGTAGTACATAATACGGTGTGTTAGAATACATCGTAGCCTAATGCCAATAATGTTCGAAGTGGCACCTTTACTATTTCAAAGACTAAGGCCCAGTTGCACAACAGCCGGTCAAATTTTAACCGTGATTAATTTCGCGAGAACCAATCAGAGAAGGCGTTATTGAAAAGATGGCTTTTCTGATTGGCTCTCGTGGAATTAATCACGGTTAAAATTTAACCGACTGTTGTGCAACCGGCACTAAGGGTTATATGTATCGAGAATGTAGTAAGATTTATCTACAAACTCATTGTGCTAGGAAATTCACGAATGACGCATCACCACGTCTGAACTAATTAACTTGCAATTTTGCATATAGATTCTTTATTTACCGAGTATGGTTATAGGGCTATTTCAAATTCTTCAAGATTTCATTAGGTCAAGTTTTCAGTTGGTCAAGGTTTTAATTAGCAAATCACATTTGCGGAGCACGGGTTACCTGCTAGTATTTAATGAAGTATAAAGTAGGATCCAATTTTCTTTTGTCAAAATATATTTTTTTAATGAAAATCAATCTGTATCTTATATTTAATCAAATGCATTTTTTATTATGTTCGCAAAAAGGAACCTGGCTGGATAAGGTATAGGTGAGCCTAATTCGCTTTCTTCTTCCTATCTACTATTCTGGTAAATTTAAATAGTAAATTGTAGTTTATTAGTAATAGTAGTAAATTGAACAGTAAATTTTAATAGTTTAATTGTAACGTTTTCTCCTATGTTCCTGAGACATTAATGCATGGTACCGCTTTTTTTGAAACTAATAGTCAACATTAGCTAGGGTAGGGGAGGGTGGGACACAATGAGACATGGGCCACTGTGAGACATTGGAAATATTTAATCATAGAGCTGCTCGAAAGTAGCTGCACTCTGTTGGGGATAGCTTCGAACTCATATTCATCCATAGATTCACTTTGAAAATGGCTGCCATCTCTCTACTGGGTTCTGTTGTACTTCATCTATTTTTGAAGAGCAAAAGTTCTTATAACACTTGTTCTAATTGAGAGCTACTACTCAGATAAGATGGTGTCTCTATATTTTAGGTACTAAGCTATGAAACCCTGTTTCATATGTGACATTTTAATATATTTGTACTCGATTTTTTAGGCTCCAAACTGGTTCCAGAGACGATTCAATGTAGGCATTCACACTGTGCCACAATAAGACACTTTGGTTTGGGCCACAATGAGACAGATTTTACGTGTATAGCAATGTTGAAATTCAGTTTTTTTCAGGCTCCGTTCCTTTTATAAATTTAATTTGAAGTTCAAGTTAATAAATGCAAATTAGAGATTTCAAAGTCTTGTTTTTTGTCTAATTCCTTTTTAGAAACCATAGTCCTTAAAATGACATATGGTAGTTCCATGGACAAAATCATGTGTTTTTCATTTTATTATCATTAAACTAAAAAAGACCAATATCACAATAAGTATTTTATATCTACCTGAGGCTCAATAAATTTGAAATAATCATTATTTTTTGTTTTTTTTACCATGTCCCAATGTGGCCCATAATGTGTCCCAATGTGGCCCAGTGTTGGGCCACAATGGGACACTTGCAAGGGTAAATAGAAACATATTTTATTGGCATTAAAAATTACAATAGATCATCACAATAAGAGCAAAAGGTGCAGAAAATGATTAAGTTACTATCTGACTATAGAACTATGCTTTCTGTCAAATCAAACAATTATGAAAATTGAAAAAGTGATTTTCGTCTCATTGTGGCCCACCCTCCCCTACAGAATCAACAAACATTTTTTTGAAATTGAAACCAATTACCGAAAATAGTATTTTGAAATATGGATAAATTTTTCTGGAGCACCAGGTACAGACCTGATTGTGAAATGTAATCGAACTTATTGAATAATTTGATAACGATACATTCAATGAATCTTTATGGTGAAATATTTGTTGTGGGAGAAATTAACTGGTAAAAATCCTACTAGAAGTTTACTGAAAGTCTATTCAAAAGTAATGAAATTTATTTCCTAAGTGAGCCTCTTCAACAGGACTAAATTGAGCCTCATTTGTTCTATTAGAAATCCCACTAACATAAAAGCTTCATCATCTAATTGAACCTACTGTCTCAACTCAATACATAGTAATGTAATCCTTACTATGGTTTATTGGATTTTTTTAGAAAACCATTTATTAATATTATTATTATTAGCGTATGGCTTTCAATTGTGGGTAGACCCAAGGGTAGTTCCACCTCGCCGTATATAGTCCAAAGTTCCCTAATGGGAAACCGGACACTAAGGTTATAGTGAGCACTATACTTTAAATTTACACTTTTCACTTCGAAATAAAGTTCATTTTGATGTTAAAAAGTCCAAACATATACAAAACCGAAACAAAACACAAAACCTCTAAGCCAAATTTAGAAAATATTGAATTAAGACAATTAATATAATGATTCACTATGGCATCTCTAATCCAGGTATACTAGCATAATTAACGAGAAACGTCTACATGAACATTAAGTAGTGAAGTAATTATCAAAACCTTTCCAATTATCGAGAAATACTTCTGTCTTGGCGATTTTGGGATCTTCGTTGGCTAGGAATCTGGTCTTCAACCTGATGAACACAATTAGTGAGTTTCATGAAATTATGTCCAATATGGATTAATGTGATTAGAATCTTCTACAGAAAAATAAAAAAAAATAAAACTTTAATACTATGTATATTATAAATATTATTATATTAATTGAATTAGAATTTCTTTCTATTCAATCTAGTTTCTTGCTCGATAGGAGGAAATAATTTCCTGAATGAAAAATTCAAGTTCAATTTTCTTGGAAACCCATTCGATTCAGAGTCTACAATCCGACAATAATTATTGTGCTCTTGACTTTTCTCATAGTTTTCTTCATATTCCTTTCTTCTAAGTGAATTTTAATAATTAAGAAACATTATTAACCATGTTCGAACAAATACTAATAGAATGTAGCATGATTTTTATACTTCCAGCCCCACATATACTTAATCTATTTTGAGCTTTGAAATGGCAGCTTAGTCAAGATTGCTACTGGAAGACAATCGACAAAACAATTAACAAAATGGAATCTTATCAGTATTATTGATATATAAATGGGGTCAGTCAAACTCATCAATTTAACGGCAAGCTATCTGAATATTTACATGCTACCTTATGAAAACGGAAAACCACTCCAAACAATAAAATTATAGAATGAGAAGGTGAACTAGGATGTTATAAAATGTTCAGTCAAACTCGATTCATTGTATTTTATTCAATGAACAACTTCTATAAAAAACATACAACTTATAGATCACAAATAAATTAAACTCAACAAGTCAACTGGTGCTAGTTTTTACATAGTAGTTTTCAAGATAAAGATGCCAAACACGCTGATTTACAAAAGAAGAGATTTGTATATGAACAAGCTATAGAGGAAATACTAATAACTAATTAACACTTTGGAATTAAAGAACTTAGATCTTACGCTGTAGCATATTGTTGCTGAAATGTTTGTAATTTATCCCGCGATGTCCAAAGGCAGTAGAGCGATGCAATACCCAGACCTACAGCGCCTCCTAATCCACATTTTCGTAGCCCATCTGAAAAATTAATTTTCATTATTGAGAAACAAGCAAAAATGTATCTGGTTATTATTCAATAGCGAATAGCACATAGGTTAATGGGAAGTATACATTTTAATTGAGATAAAAAATGAACATCATATGAACAAATTTCTTAAAAGTGACGATTAAGAGTGGACGATAGCCCTTGCACTTCTACATGAAATACTTTATCAAATTAATTTTTCTCTAAAATAACTTTAAACGTGATTTGAATACACGATCGTATGAGACATCAATTGAACACGTCAGACTGCTACTGTGCATTCATAAGAAACGAGGAGTCATGGTAGTTGATAATACTGTATGGATTATTATTTAGAGTTAGATAATTTAGAGCTACTTGTAAGTACATAAAAATACAAAATCAAAGTACCCTTTTAAAATGTATTTATTTTTTTATGTAAAGAAGTTAGCTAATTTATTTTATTTCAGTTTATTGATCTTATGTTTTAATTGTTATGTATCATCTGACATCCTACAAAAATACAAAATAATAATTATATTCTAACACAAATAGAAGTCGATATACGATAGTCGATAGTACGATATAGTGGATATAAATACTTCAAATGTAAGTCGACAGTACATACTAGAGCATGGCCAATCTACAGTTCTTTTTTACACTATAGGTTAGCTAGCCATGCTCTAGTATGTATTGAAAAGTAAGAAAGTATCTATGTATTCCGAAACACGTAACAAGTGATATAAGTCATAAATTCTCAAGTTAGAAATGCGTAAATTGCTTTAAATACATTTATTGATCCGATATATAAATGTTCAGGATTGTATTGAAATAATGATGAGTGACCAGAAAAGCTGACATTTTCATTCTCTTGTACCGCAAAAATGTATCTCAGGGAATGGTTCAAGAAATAAACAGCAAAAGAATAATTGCAAACGCAAATGGTTACTTCAATCAGTAAAAGGTATCAGGTCTAATGTATCAACGGTATCAACAGTATCTAATGCCTGAATAGCATTGAGGTATCTAGTTTTGTCTGAAGAAGTAGATCAGATTGGAATATAGTTGCATATATTCCTACATTCAGCTAAAATATATAGCAGCATACATTGTATAGCTGCATGTGAGATGAATCTAACAGAATTATAGAATCGTTGTTCTTAGACAACTAACGGTCATTCAGAAGTGTGCTGATTAAATTTAGTAATGAACTGAAATCCGTATTCAGGAGTCAATTCATAAAAGCATAGAATTAATCTCCATGAAGAGCAAACTTGATACTTTATAGATTTTGATTATATTACATGACAGTTAATAAAATTAACTTCGAGTAAGTTCGAAGAGCAAACCTTTTACTTCACAGATATATTCTGTAACATTAACGACCGGTTTCTAGGATAGAACACTTATTAAATCTAATGGACCTATAGATTTAATGGTCAATTCAATTTGATAAGTTTCATAGAAACGGGGCCCAAAGGCGAACGCACAAATCAGCAGACAGAAGGGAATATCCCTCCTCAGGTGTTCAAGTGTTGAATTGAATACAGACGTCCCACGGCCGTCCATTATAATTTCTGTATTATTATACAGAATATCATTATTTTCTGTATTATTATACAGAATATCATTATATTCTGTATTATTATTATTATCTTTGTATGCTATTATTATTTTGACGTGCAAATATTTATGGGTCTATCTAGACCTAGCACAAAATAAAAACAATCAATCTGCAAATGTCTGCATAGAGACGTTTGATTTTTCCTCAGTCTGTCTGCTGCTGTGTGATTTCGCTTTTCGCCGTTTGAAAACAAATACTAATAGCGTTTTAAACAATTACGCTTAGGGTCTCTTCCCACATAGCTACGCTATGCTGAGATACGTTCAATCTCCCAATGATAAATCCAAACTAAACTGATGTGAAAGGGACGGATTCGTAGCTTGGATTTAACATTGGGAGATAGGACGTTTATGCTCAACTCATACTAACGCGATTCAGGTCGAGAAGAGACTCGACTCTAAATCGAGAGCATGTGTTTTCAAATGGTGACGTCGCGAAGGACTAGAATCGACTGGTCTGAGTGTCACCATTTGGAAACACATGCTCTCGACTAGAGTCGAGTCTCTTCTCGACCTGAGTCGCGTAAGAGTGAGTTGAGCCTAAGACTTCTGACACAGCGTTTGGTGAGATAGTCGACTCATTTTGAGCAATATTCAGGATACATACGTGATGATTTGTAAAGCATTCCGGTGGCGGTGGCAGCCGCCATTGTGTTGAGCTCGTCATCGACGCCCCGCGCCCACGACAACAGGATGCCGAATCCGCTGTACATCACCGTCACCACGCCCAGCACACCTGACGTCGCACTGCCTTGCTTCGTGATGTGGTTCAGCATTCTAGTCACAAACAAAATCACTGTTGAACGATATTAACATCATAGAATAGAATAAGTTTTATTGTAACCGCTTCTGAGGTCTTCAGAAGCATTACCTTCGTCACAATATACAATAAATGTCACACCTACAATACAATAATTGAAAATATACTATTCTAAAAGAACTACTATATCGTGAAATATTAATATCCAATTATGGGTATGTCTAAATAAATAACAAAGAGAGAGATAAAACAAAAATATTCAAATACAAGTTATTCTGGTCTTGAGATACAATGCAGTCACACAAATAAAAATAAACAAACAAAAATAAAAAGTAGCAGTAGTTGATACAGTACTTAATGTACCGCAACTATAATTATTAATAATTTTTCGTCATAGTCATTCAATTTCAGCTGTTTTACATCCATGAAATCAAGCCGGTAAACAGCTGATTGTAGAACAAATAAACATATGATTCTCATTACAGCATACTATACTGTAATAAATGATATGTTTTCTTTACATTCGAGTATGTTTCCTAGTTCCGAATTTGGAACAGCAAAACTGGTACGAAAACCGTCTTTTAGCGCTCCAGGTGGAAGTTTTGTCAACTACAATCAAGAAATCCCAGATTCGAAACTTGTAAATAGGTTACATATGTGTTTATAGAATGTCAGCACAAGCAGGTAATGTTTTCTGTTTCTCAATTATTATTTTTTAGATTATAATGACAAAAAAATAATGTAAGTTACTTGGACGTGGATGTCTTTTGCAGTGCTCGAATGAAATTCTAGTCTCGGCTAACGCCTCGACTAGAAACATCATTCTCGCCTGAAAAACGGCCCTTCCCGTCCTTGTGACTTAAAATACTATCAATTACAAAGTCCTAGCCAGTACATAGAACTCCTAAAAAGTGTGAATGGGGTTACTGATTAGGAATATTTTTAACCTCCGCTTGAAAACTTGATTTTGCAAACCTCTAAATTGTTCAGAGAGCGAATTAAAAAGCTTCACACCAATAAAAAGAAATGTTTTTTGCGTGCTAGCATACTCGTAGCGATTGGTGATCAAGTTCTTCCTGCCTCTAGTTTGATGTTCATTCCCTGTTCAACAAAATTATTGCAGTTTTCCTTCACAAAGGTCAGACATTGAAGCACAAAAATAGAGGGTAATGTCAATACTAATAGCTATAAGAATTCGTCATCACATCACGTTAATTAAATGAGATTCAACAACTTTCTATAGTACATTAACATTATAAATAGCGGTATGTAAATGTAACATTAAAATGTCATGGTATAGATGAATCAATTTAAAGCCTAACCAGGCCAACTTGTTCTTTTTCAGCCAAGCCTGGTATGTAACATTAAAATGTCATGGTATAGATGAATCAATTTAAAGCCTAACCAGGCCAACCTGTTCTTTTTCAGCCTAGCCTGGTATGTAACATTAAAATGTCATGGTATAGATGAATCAATTTAAAGCCTAACCAAGCCAACCTGGTCTTTTTCAGCCTAGCCTGGTATGTAACATTAAAATGTCATGGTATAGATGAATCAATTTAAAGCCTAACCAGGCCAACCTGTTCTTTTTCAGCCTAGCCTGGTATGTAACATTAAAATGTCATGGAATAGATGAACCTTTATATTAGCCTAACCTTTAAAGACTCAGGCGCATTATGGAATCAAACTTGTACAGTGAGATCCATTTAAAACTGTCAGCATTGGATGAATGGGAAGAATTAACGTTATTTAAATAGAATGCTGAAGTGGATCTCACAATGTTATGTTTTGAAACATCATCCATATGTTATGTTTTTGACGGATTCAAGGATCCAAAGGTTCAAAGAACCTCACACGTCAGCCGAAGCTTATTGTGTGTCCCAAGTATGTTAGTTGGGCAAACCAATAACTGTGTCCTTTACAAGATCCAGGAATTTTTTCCTATACCAACATCCAATTCCTCACCTGGTTGCTTGCAGCCAAACAGAACCCTTCTCTTTGCCGCTAGTATCACGCAATCCAGTATGATATGCTTGGCAGTCTCTTCAGACTTATTACAAAGCCTACACATCTGACTTTCATTTCTGAGTTCAAGTGGAGATGTTTCCTGAAGTGGCCATGTCCACTTATCAGAGCAATCAACTGCTTGATCTGACCTCTACCCAACCTCACTAGCAAGCAGGCGAAGTGAGAGCTTGTGTCTGCTAGTAGCCTCTTGCTAAGTGCTAAGACCTTGCCATTGCTGGTGATGTAATCATTTACTTATTGTGTGGAATCTCACTACAGTAATTAAATTCATATGATATTGATAAGCGAGATATAAAGGTGCAATTCCTTAGCGGCGTTTCAAGACGCGTGGTTAGAACCACCGCGGCTAACGCACATAACCTAAAAATCTATTAGATTCGATGATTCATCAGATATGAATCGTGAAAGCAATATAGTCCAGGCAATGAATGCTCAAAAAAGGTATAGAGGGAAATGTTTGGAAGACAATTTTTGACCCCACAGTTCTGTTGAGAGTAGTGGGGAGGTAAACATATCAAAAGTCCCCACCCCTTCCACCTGTGAAAAGTGGGTGGGGGTGGTTTAAATGTACCATATTTTAGTTACTCGCATAAAACTCAAAAACTATGTATCCTAAGGACTTGACTGTCATATAGCAAATAAAAGCTCACATAATTTCCTACAATATTCATTCTACAACTTTTTTTATATCTCCTCTAGTTTTCGAGATATCCGCTCTTGAAGGTACTACACTTTTGAAAAAAAAACACTTTTGCCACGAATTTTTTTCTATTTTTGCACTTATAACTCTTTTAAAATCGATCGGAAAAATCCATGCTGATTATGAGCTTATAAGGCATTGAATTCTCTTCAATTTTATGTATAATTTCACACATTTACGAATTTCCCTACACCTTTTGCAACAGCTTTAGTGTTGAGTGTTAAATTTCATTCTTGCAACAATAGACCAATAATTGACAAAGGAATTTAGAGGGAATGTTTTAAACACATTTTTTTACTTTGCAGCTTTGTTGAGACTTGTTAGGAGAAGAACATATCAAAAGTCCCCATTCCTAATTGATTTGAGTACCCTGCTAAGGGGATGAGGTTAGTTTAAAAGTTGAATTTTTCAGCGTTTTGCTTCCACGCTCATATCTTGAGAACAATGCGTTCAACCGACATAACTATCCATTCAAAAATGAAGCTTGATTAAGTATCCACACTTTTTGTTTAGTGCAATTTTGTGATATTCCCAACAGTTCCCGAGATATTCGCTCTTGAATGTGTGTAATTGTTGAAATAACAGGTTTTTATCCAATGTTTTGCTCTTTCAGGGCTTATAACTCTCCAACAATGCATCATAAAAACTGATGCTTATCATAGGTTTGAAGAGCATTGAATTCTCTTTGAAATGATGTATTATTTTACTATTCTGAGTTTTCCTCTCATTGTTAAAACATCTACAATGTAGGGGGTGAAATTTCCATTGCTGCAACAAGTGTCAAATCAGCGGTACATCACCGTCACCACGCCCAGCACACCTGACGTCGCACTGCCTTGCTTCGTGATGTGGTTCAGCATTCTAGTAACAAACAAAATCACTGTTGAACGATATTACCATCATAGAATAGAATAAGTTTTATTGTAACCGCTTCTGAGGTCTTCAGAAGCATTACCTTCGTCACAATACACAATAAATGTCACACCTACAATACAATAATTGAAAAAATACTATTCTAAAAGAACTACTATATCATGAAATATTAATATCCAATTATGGGTATGTCTAAATGAATAACAAAGAGAGATATAAAACAAAAATATTCAAATACAAGTTATTCTGGTCTTGAGATACAATGCAGTCACACAAATAAAAATAAACAAACAAAAATAAAAAGTAGCAGTATTTGATACAGTGTGTACTTAATGTACCGCAACTATAATTATTAATAATTTTTCGTCATAGTCATTCAATTTCAGCTGTTTTACATCCATGAAATCAAGCCGGTAAACAGCTGATTGTAGAACAAATAAACATATGATTCTCATTACAGCATACTATACTGTAATAAATGATATGTTTTCTTTACATTCGAGTATGTTTCCTAGTTCCGAATTTGGAACAGCAAAACTGGTACGAAAACCGTCTTTTAGCGCTCCAGGTGGAAGTTTTGTCAACTACAATCAAGAAATCCCAGATTCGAAACTTGTAAACTAGGTTACATATGTGTTTATAGAATGCATGAAGTAATATCAGCACAAGCAGGTAATGTTTTCTGTTTCTCAATTATTATTTTCTAGATTATAATGACAAAAAATAATGTAAGTTACTTGGATGTGGATGTCTTTTGCAGTGCTTGAATGAAATTCTAGTCTCGGCTAACGCCTCGACTAGAAACATCATTCTCGCCTGCAAAAGGGTCCTTGTGACTTAAAATACTATTAATTACAAAGTCCTAGCCAGTACATAGAACTCCTGAAAAGTGTGAATGGGGTTACTGATTATTATTATTGTCATTTGTTACGTGAAGCCACAAATCTGAGCAGAGCTCAAGTGGCATGTAACATGTCATGAACATTTTTTCTATGCAAAGTGTATCCATCTGTATAAACTCAAAGTATGAAGGCACCACAACATTCCTCCATTGTATAGGGACACGCTTCCACAAGTACATTAGTAATTGAAGACAAGAAAAGCCTATGACTACCACATAACCGTATTCTTTCAGGTAGACAATTGAAGAGCTTCAGTCCCGAATAATATGGTCCTTTTTCCAAAAGTGTCTGTCTGTGAGCGGGGTACTGATATACAGCTGAACTCTTTGCTCTTGTGCCATGGCACAAGGCCATGGCAAACTACATTTCCCTCAAATCTCTCTGAATTTCTGAAGACAAAATTTACAGTCTCAAGGAAGTGCAATGCTGGGACCGTGAGAAACCTGTATTTTCTAAAAATGGGCCTACATGAATTGGATGGCCGCAAGCCCTCCAAAACACGAACAGCTTTCTTTTGCATCTTAAATATTTTATATAAATTATTTTTACTATTCCCCCAAAAGAAGATGCTGTAGCGTATTAGGGCTAAAAAATATCCATGATACACCTTCTGAGCTGTCTTTATAGTGAATGCAGTCCTCACAGTTCTCAGTGCAAAAAGTGCATGATAGAGCTGTTTTATAAGTTTTTCCAAGTGTTTATCCCATTTCATATTTTTTTGCAATTCCACTCCAAGAAAACTAGTCACTTCAACAGACAAGCACTCCCTCCCATTTGAAGCATTCAGGTTTGAAGGTTCAGCATGATGTCCCGTCACGGCAAACCTGATATAGTTGGATTTAGTCATATTCAACTTCAATGCATTATGACCAAACCAATTGTTGAGTTGATGGGAATAGTTTTAACCTCTGGAAACTTGATTTTGCAAACCTCTAAATTGTTCAGCGAGCGAATTAAAAAGCTTCACACCAATAAATAGAAATGTTTTTCGCGTGCTAGCTTACTCGTAGCGGTTGGTAATCAAGTTGTTCCTGCTTCTTTGTTTGATGTTCATGGGATATTCCCTGTTCAACAAAATTATTGAAGTTTTCCTTCACATAGGTCAGACATTGAAGCACTAATAGCTATAGTGAGTGCGGTCCACGTTATAATGACAGTATTTGATCAACATTGGTTTTGCTATCCTAGTTTATCATTCGACAAAGCCGGTGGTACTATCCTTTACTAGGTCCACAACGATGCCAATTATGTTTTTGACAGTGTAGAAATATAATTAATTAATGCAGAGAATCGGTATCGCTATTCTTCTATCTTTATCCACTGCCATTATAACGTGGACCTCACTATATAAGAATTCGTCATCACATCACGTTAATCAAATGAGATTCAACAACTTTCTATAGTACATTAACAGTATAAAATAGCGGTATGTAAATATAACATTAAAATGTCATGGTATAGATGAATCAATTTAAAGCCTAACCAGGCCAACTTGTTCTTTTTCAGCCTAGCCAGGTATGTAACATTAAAATGCCATGGAATAGATGAACCTTTATATTAGCCTAACCTTTAAAGACTTAGGCGCATTAAGGAATCAAACTTGTACAGTGAGATCCATTTAAAACTGTCAGCATTGGATGAATGGGAAGAATTGACGTTATTTAAATAGAATGCTGAAGTGGATCTCATTATGTTGTGTTTTGAAACATCATCCATATGATATGTTTTTGACGGATTCAATGATCCAAAGGTTCAAAGAACCTCACACGTCAACCGAAACTTATTGTGTGTCCCAATAGTTATTTGTATATCTAGAGTGAAAAGTGCTGTTTTTTCTCCCTGAGGGAAAAGTTTGAAGCCCGAGGCGAAGCCGAGGGCAACAATTTTCCTGAGGGAGAAAAAACATTTTTCACTCGTGATATACACAACATTTTTCCTCCACCTACATTTTTATAAAAACTGCTAATAAAATAATTTTTAAAAACGTATGTGACCAAACAATGTGTTACAACATAATCTAAAAAGTAAACAGAAACAGCTGGCTTGTAATCACAGTTCTCCTCCGACAGCACTATCTGTCGGCCAAAGTTGTAACAACAATGACAGCCAAAACTACAGAGGCTATGATGAAGTTCCCGTTTCAAATTTGATTAGTTAATAAGTAATATTCGTTGGGTGATATTTTGAATAACATGGAATAAAAGAAAAAAATATATACATTTTTTTAGTATAGTGATATCAAGTTTGTAATAATAATTTCAGCATACAAACATAAATTTTATATATCGATCAAATGTCTGGTTGAGGAATTGAATTTAGTTGGTTTAATGACTACTCTATATGCTTCCTCATCTGAGCTTAGACCTTCTGACCTATTCCAAATGTACGTTTTTAAAATAGAGATGCTTCCCATGTTATTTAAATGGAGTCACTTTTACTCCCTAGGGAGTTTTTCTGTTTTTTAGTACCGAGAGCGAAAAAGTGACACTTTAGTATCATGTTTCAGGGAGTAAAGTAAGTACTTTTGACAGTAAGTGGAGGAAAAAGTATGTTAGTTAGACAAACCAATAACTGTGTCCTTTACAAGATCCAGGAGTTTTTTCCTATACTAACATCCAATTCCTCACCTGGTTGCTTGCAGCCAAACAGAGCCCTTCTCTTTGCCACTAGTATCACGCAATACAGTATGATATGCTTGGCAGTCTCTTCAGACTTATTACAAAGCCTACACATCTGACTTTCATTTCTGAGTCCAATTGTGTGGAGATGTTTCCTGAAGTGACCGTGTCCACTTATCAGGGCAATCAACTGTTTGATCTGACCTCTACCCAACCTCACCAGCAAGATGGCGAAGTGAGAGCTTGTGTCTGCTAGCAGCCTTTTGCTAAGTGCTAAGACCTTGCCATTGCTGGTGATGTAAGTCCCAGAATCATTTACTTATTGTGTGGAATATCACTACAGTAATTTAATTTATATGATATTGATAAGCGAGATGTAAAGGTGCAATTCCTTAGCGGCGTTTCGAGACGCGTGGTTAGAACCACCGCGGCTAGAGCACATAACCTAAAAATCTATTAGATTCGATGATTCATCAGATATGAATCGTGTAAGCAATATAGTCCAGGCAATGAATGAATGCTCAAAAAAGGGTATAGAGGAAAATGTTTGGAAGACAATTTTTGAACCCACAGTTCTGTTAAGAGTAGTGGGGAGGTAAACATATTATCAAAAGTCCCCACCCCTACCCCCTGTGCTAATGGGGTGGGGGTGGTTTAAATGTAACATATTTTGGTTTCTCGCATAAACTCAAAAACTATGTATCCTAAGGACTTGACTGTCATATAACAAATAAAAGATATCATAATTATTTCCTACAATATTCATTCAACAACATGTTTTATATTTCCTCTAGTTTTCGAGATATCCGCTCTTGAAGGTATAACACTTTTGAAAAAAAACACGTTTGCCACCAATTTTTTTTTTCTATATTTGTTCTTATAACTTATTTAAAATCGATCGAAAAAATCCATGCTAATTATGAGCTTATAAGGTAATAAATTCTCTTCAATTTTTTGTAAAATTTCACACATTTACGAATTTCCCTACAACTTTTGCAACAGCTTTAGTTTGAGTGGTAAATCTCCATTTTTGCAACAATAGACCAATTGACAAAGGAATGTGGAGGGAATGTTTTAAACACAATTTTTGACTTTGCAGCTTTGTTGAGACTTGTTAGGAGAAGAACATATCGAAAGTCCCCATTCCTAACTGATGTGCTAAGGGGATGAGGGTAGTTTAAAAGTTGAATTTTTCAGAGTTTTGCTTCCACGCTCATATCTTGAGTACAATGCGTTCAACCGACATTACTAACCATTCAAAATGAAGCTTGATTAAGTATCCACACTTTTTGTTTAGTGCAATTTTGTGATATTCCCAACAGTTCCCGAGATATTCGCTCATGAAGGTGTGTAATTGTTGAAATGACAGGTTTTTATCCAATGTTTTGCTCTTTCAGGGCTTATAACTCTCCAACAATGCATCATAAAAACTTATGCTTATCGTAGGTTTGAAGAGCATTGAATTCTCTTTGAAATGATGTATTATTTTACTATTCTGAGTTTTCCTTTCATTGTTAAAACAGCTACAATGTAGGGGGTGAAATTTAATTGCTGCAACAAGTGTCAAATTAGCGGTTCCACACCTTCAACAGAGGGGATAAAGATGCGTACTTTTGCTATGTTCACCTACTAACTGGTCCAAAATGAAATTCGTAAATGTGTGAAATTATACATAAAATTGAAGAGAATTCATTACCTTATAAGCTCATAATCAGCATGGATTTTTCCGATCGATTTTAAAAGAGTTATAAGTGCGAAAATAGAAAAAAATTGGTGGCAAACGTGTTTTTTTTTCAAAAGTGTCGTACCTTCAACTGCGGATATCTCGAAAAGTAGAGGAGATATAAAAAAGTTGTAGAATGAATATTGTAGGAAATTATGTAAGTTTTAATTTGCAATATGACAGTCAAGTCCTTAGGATGCATTGTTTTTGAGTTTTATGCGAGAAACCAAAAAATGGTACATTTAAACCATCCCCACCCCCTTAGCACAGGGGGTAGGGGTGGGGACTTTTGATATGTTTACCTCCTTACCACCCTAAACAGAACTGTGGGGTCAAAAATTGTCTTCCCAACTTTTCATTCTATAACCTTTCCTTGACTGGACTAATAGGCTATAATAGACAACACTTCTAATTCATCAGCCACCATAATGTTCATACAACATGAATATCCAATGGGTCATCCAAATCATACGTATTTATAGGTTATTTGCTCTAAACGTGGCGGCTCTAACCATGCGTCTCTCAAGACGCCTCTAAGTAGTTGCACCTCAAGATTTGTGTTCCAACTTTGAATCTCAGGTTTATCAGAAGCTATGAGCTTTGAGTTGATAGAGGTCTATTGTAACATCAACTTTTTTCTCTACCATCTCTTCTCTTGGGGAATCCGATCTCACTAGGCATCAATCCTGCATGATAATATTGTAGAAATCAATCTGAGAAGCAAACCAATTCTTTTTCCTCCCCGTTTTCACATCATTTGTACATGTGTACACGATATCTCATCTCCCAATTAACGGAATGACTTGAAATTTGGAACTTAAAGTCCTTACAATATAAGGATCCGACACGAAAAATTTAGATCAAATGCAATTCAAGATGGCGGCTAAAATGGAGTAAATGTTGTCAAAAACAGGGTTTTTCGCGATTTTCTCAAAAACGGCTCCAACGATTTTCATTAAATTCATACCTAAAATCTAAGCTCTAAATCTATCAACTAAATAAGCTCTATCAACTGCCACAAGTCCCAAATCTGTAAAAATTTCATGAGCTCCACCCCATCTATGCAAAGTTTGATTTTAGATTCCCAATTATCAGGCTTCAGATACAATTTAAACGAAAAATTTTGAGTGAAAAAGATTGACCATTAAAATCTCTACAATTGATGTTCAGTAACATTTTCACCTAAAATTGAAAATAAGCTCGAAATTTGAGAAAATGTGATTATCCAATTGCAAACTATGGGCAGCTGTTGATTCTATTAGATGATTCACTATGAAGAAATAGCAGACCTCGTATGTCTCCAGCGTTATTGTCCTGTCACCAGCTGGCTCAGATCTTTGTTTATAAGTAGACTTGAGATGCACGACAACACTAGCGTCAGGTGATCAATTTTCGTAAGGGCAAGGAAAGTTGTGTGATTGCGCCACACCAGATTTTTGCTTCTTGACTTTTTTCACTTTTTTGAAATTGGATAGGCAACGTATTTTTCTTTCTTTTTTCCATCACATCTTACTATGTATCCAATTGTTTTTTGTGTATTATTAATTGATTGTTTTCCATTCTTTTACCGTTTTGAATGTGTTACACTCACCGAGCAAGTACCTAGGTGAAATGTGGCAATACCTACTTGATGACTAGTTTCTTTCCACCTTTCCAACCACTGGTAGCGATCGCTGCGACGCTCAGTGCTGGTGTTATAGGTATATTGTATAAACCTATAATATTGTGATTTGTGCCTATGTTAAAATAAATAAAATAGCAGCGATCCGCGATGAAGCCTGCTATTGCCGTCACAACCACTATGAAATTCGTTCTTCAACAATAAACTTCAAACAATCAAGAGTTGTTGCCATTTTGAAAATGAGTGAGTTACTTACTGCGTCCTCATGAGTTTTCCCGTTTGTCCAGCCATTGTAGTTCCCCTCAATCCATTATAGAACCCGGTTGTTCCTCCAATAACAGCTCCAATCATATACGATCCTCCGATTTGTGAAAATGCCAATTCAAACCTTCCTCTTTCCCTGGAGTTTCCTTCTGGGAAAATATATTCTGGCTGGACGGGTAGATAGGAAGGGTCTAAATTGAGATACGGCGAGAGCGGAGCAAGGCTACTAGAAGAAAGTCCTGAAAAAGTTGTAATTTCAAATTTTTATTACAGTTTCACAACTAAGTTTAAGTCTTGCTGCAAAAATTTGCTGAATTGGCGGTCGAATGTGAAGCATACCAGGAAACTGGTGAGACAACAGTCAGGTCACCAAAATCTAGTGGTCGAATGCCAGAATCTGACGACCCTAGTATAATGAGTTAAAAAAGAAATGTCTTCGGGCACACTCAGAAACTTACAGACACATTGGTTTTCGAATTTAATACTTGCCTAAGATACCATTGATGTGGATGTAATGGGCTTCATAATGGCATTAAGGGTTCGGTCACACAGATATAGCTATCTGCGATCCTATAGGTTTCTAAGCAATATCTAATATTATGCAATCTAGATTCTAAATATGAAAACCTAAATAATCGCAGATCGCTGAAATACTATGTGTGACGGTGCCCCAATAAGGTATGGTAGAATTAGGATTGTTTGACTTAGGCTACTTATGTATGGTAGCCAATTGTGACAAGTACAAGATGGTCAAATTAATGTTTTGAAGTTAATCGAGTCTTTGAGAAACAACTGAGTATTCCATCAACCAAAGGCATAAACTAATAAATCACCTTATCAATCCAACTTTCATTATCTCCTCACTACTATCCAAAATCGCCACAGAACTGACACTGGGAGAATAAGAAGTTGCATTAACTTAAAACATCAATCCTACCTTGTAAGCCTATTTGTGCAATAAATATGAATATTATTAAAAAAAACAGATGATATTACTATTATAGAAAAAATTGACATCAAGTTATGTAACAATTATTAAAGAATTGACAACTGCAACGAAACTAAAAAAATGTACAAACCTGGACAGTAAAATATTAAGTTATTGTGAAGAAATCTATATGAAAGCAATAAATTTACCTGAAGATTTTGATCTAGAGTCGTCTGTGAACGAATTCATTATGCTAAACGTTTCAGTTTAAATTCATTCGAATAAAAATGTGTAGATTTTGAAATAACCTCACAAAATGTGAGTAAGGTGATGGGAAAATGGACGAAGCCTTGAAATCGAAGGGTAAAGAGCTACGACAGGAGTACAACAGAAGAGAGGTCAGAGAGATTATTGGTAATCATGACAAAACTGCAGCTGTTTTGAGAACGCTGAAATATAACAACCATAGAATTTATAAATTATATTTTGCCGATTGACCGACTCATCTTTTCTTTGATAATTGTGTACTTTTTTGCGTTGCTCGACAGATACGGCGAATAAAACAGTTTTTCAAGATAAATATTTCTATTAAGATTTGCCACATCAAAGAATGTGAGTGTTTTTTCACTTAAAAGTTTTATTAAATACGATAGTTATAATAATAGTGAAAACAAGATGGATAACCAACAACGAAATTTCTATTAAATTTGACTACCAGCTTGTTAAATAATTAAGACAAAGTGACTTCAAAACTGGATACTTTACCCACACTAACAGGCAGGCCACTGTACTGGTGCAGTACCAATATAGAGCGAAGGATTCCTTCCTATTGATGGTTCCGCAGCGCGATATATTTTTCATTTCATATGTCAAATGTTTTCAAGTCTTCCCCTTGTGACATGTGCATGGAAATCAGAATCAGTTCTTTATTATGCCTGCCATTGGTGTCCTTAACATGCAGCAGAATAGACAGTATGTACTAGTTGAATACCATAAGGATTGAACAAGGATTTAAGCTTGGTTTATAGTGCTTACCTCTGCTGAGGTGATCACTCGAATTTTATTGCTTTCTTCTGCAGCACCCTTCCCCCAATGACTTCATGCCCCCATAGCGGATAATTCCAATTGAAAAGGGCAAAGTACACCATCACCAATTTTTTCATCTAAAAAGAGCTATGAGTCTACCTATCAAGTAGATTAGCCTTCCCATGTCAGCCTGGCGCAATCTCCATCACTATGACCAGCTAATTTTGAATTAGAATCAATGACAAATCCCAGGAGTTTTACCACTTATTAATGAGAAGAGTCTGCAAGGCTGTAAAGTCCACAGACTATTCACCGGATCTTCTCATTCAAGCATTGTGCATTTCTCTCAAACTACTGATTTGCATCATCAAGAACTTGTTAAGACCGCAAACTAGCCTGTTCAAACATCTGCTTTCTAGACCATATAGTGATGTCATCTGCGAACATTAGCACCGGTCCAAGGGGTGATTATTCACAAAACCTTGTGATCAACGGGCATATAGGCTGTGAGAAAGCACATCTAATGAATATAATCTGCTTTCTTCTCATCAAGTAGGAGCTGAGGGTGAGGAGCAGCTCACCACATCCATAACTGGCAAGCTTGTCAAGAAGGATTCCTCGAGGTACCTATGTGATAAAAAGCCATCCTCAGATCGGAAAGGATCAGGTGCAAAACATTCCTCACCTCAAAGGCTTCAATGATACATACAATCAATAATTCAACATACAGCTGTAAATGTAGTTCCAAGTATGATCCTAATCAGTCAACTCAGAATCTTATGATTGTTCATGCAATATTCAATATTGCATGATTAATTATCAGATGATATTCAATCTGATTGGACATGATTGACACTCAATATCCAATCCCTCCATCAAAGACCAGGCTATTCCTGGATGGATCGCATCAGTCAGTAACATGAGAAAAAAACTGGTTAAACAGACCACACTTCACTTGATCATGATGGCAGCATTACAGATCACAATTATCTTAATTAAAAATTCATTGATATTATATAGACTCTTTTCAATCAGCCACTTAGACAAGGAGGACCTGAAGATGTTTAACAGACGAGCGCTCACCGGCTCTGGCAAGTGGTTAAACATCCTAATCACCAGTACTTCACCTTTGACAAAGGATAGTGCGGCACATCCGAATTTGTTCTCCTCCAAGTGTTGTAGGAGTGCACTCTTGTTCTCTCCAATGTAGCATTGTGATAAAATATAGCAGTGAAGCAAAGGTAGTGTCCACAGACTGTGTGGATGACCAGTCTGTAGAAGATTGGCTGGCAATGTGCAAGTGCATCATACTAGCTATATCTGATGATTCGTAGAGCTTTCTTTTGGAGCAGTAGAATGTCTCTGGGATGTGGCGAATGTCCCATGATCGAGATACCATTCATTATGGTACCATTCATATTCATGCTACCAAAAACAGCATGATACAACATCAGCAACCTCTCGACTCGCAGCAGTGCTCTCAACTACTTAAAAAGATAATTATATGACTCTTGACAGCTTTTTACACAATCCAAGAATATGATGCTCTCAGATGTTCATGCATAAACCTTTGCAGTCGATGATGACAGGCATTGTTGTGTGAAGACATCCATGTTGTCGAGATTCCAAGTATGCCTGAACAGCTGATCTTTTAATCATTTGTGTTTATTATAAAAGAACCAAAACATTTTGAATAATATCAACATATTGCCATTCAAATTATAAACTCAACCTTTCCCATAAAAACATAATTGAACATTGTCTCTCACGTTACTTAGACAAATTGAAATCTACCCAATCTGAGATCCTCACTCTGTCGTGGAAGATGACGGCATTTACTCACAAATGGAAACACACCAAACTTCAGATAAGATAGATCCAAGATTCATTTATTGTCAGAAACACTTTAAAAAAATGCAAGACATAGTCAACAATTTAATAACAAATTCTAAAATATAATAATAAAAGTTAATAGATATCTCAGTCACATCGTAATATATACAACAATAAGATAAAGATCAGCAAATTCTATATAATATAAGAAACATTTTTAAAACAGGTATATCACAGTTAAGATAATACAAAGACATTACTACAAATCCTCATAACCATATGGACAGCAGTCAATTAGATTTTTTTAACAGAACCTTGAAACTATTCAATTTCACATTCTTTAATATGAGCAGGCAGTTTATTAAATTACCTCTTTTCAAATTCAACAAAACTTTTCAAAGTTTAATGGTAATTGCACTGTGATAATCTAAGTGCTTCTTACTTCATACTTCATACTTCTCTCCTTAGTCATGACCAGATAACTGGATTGACTGTGTCAGAAAATGGACCTGACTTGGTCCTTGTCGTAGAGTTGACATAAAACCATGTCTGTAATAAACACTTATTTACGTTTATAAACTTAGTCAAACATATAAAAAACATTTAAGAATAGTAATATTTGAACTTTTCAAGATGGCCTTGCCTGTATGCATTACATTAATTATCTCTCGATGTTAGCTGATGTTTCTGGTGGCCTCGAAGTATTCCTCCACTGAATAGAATGGAGACTCTATTAACCAGTTTTTGATTTTTGTTCTGAAGCTCCTGTCGTCCAAGTTCTTCACACTGTCAGGTAAGGCGTTGTAAATCCTCAGGGCTAGTATTGGGAAACAATCCTTCTTCTTACTCAGCCTGCAGAAAGGGATGTCTATTTTCGCTTTCCCTCTGGTGTTGTAGGAGTGTCTGTCTTCTCTTCTTGTGAGCAAGTGGAAATTATCCCTTGCGTGCAACAGGGAGAGCCAGATATATTGATTGTATACCGTGAATATTCTCAGCTTGATAAAGATGGGTCGGCAGTGGTCCAAGTATCCCGCCGAATCTAGGATTCTTAGAGCCTTCTTCTGCTGGAGCAGTACATCTTTACAGCCTGGAGCGTGCCCCCATAACTGAAGTCCATAGTTGATATGGCTATGAAACATAGCAAAATACACCTCCACCAGATGCTTCCTGGAGATTAATGGCTTCAGACGTCTCAGTAGGTACATCACTCTGGCTAGTTTCCTACAGATGTTATCAATGTGGCTACTCCAGCCAAGTTTAGCATCCAGTGTAAAACCCAGTAGCTTCACTTCTGTGAGATCGTCAAGCTGCTCCCGAACAAGAGTGCATGTTGTCTCCTGGGTTTTGCTTTCATTAAGCATCAGCTCATTGCTGGTGAACCACTGCTTCGCCTGTTCAAAAATATCTGCTGCCAACCTCTTGGACAAATCTGGTGCTCTACCCCTTGCGAAAATAGTGGCATCGTCAGCAAACATGAGGATGTTGCCCATAAATCCAAGGTCATTTATCATTACCAGGAACAAAACAGGACCAATCACTGAACCTTGTGGCACTCCGTGACGAACCTGTAGTGGACCTGAGTTCGCTCCATCAAGGGTAAGAACCTGCCTCCTATCGGAAAGGTAGGCTCTGAAGGTGGCAAGGACTGGACCGCGCACTCCATAAGCAGCCAGTTTCTTGAGGAGAATATCGTGTGAAACACACTCAAAAGCCTTGCTCAAGTCCGCCAGAGCCAGAGACACAGAGTCACCCGCCTCAAAAGAGTTGAGGATCTCAGCAACTAGCTGTGATACCGCAGTGACCGTTGACTTTCCCTGCCTGAATCCATGCTGGGCGTTTGTAAATAGGTCTCTTCTTTCAAAGTAGAGAACCAGCTGCTTCTTCATGCACACCTCAAAAATCTTTGCCTTGTCTTGTAAAATGATTGTGAATATTACTATTCATGGGTAATATCGAGATATGGGTAATACAGATATATCGAGCTTCATCACCAGTAGCTCTGTATTGGCTAATAATTTCAAGAGCATTGATATTTGGTCAACTTTTTTCAACATAGAATCTATTATCAAAAAAGTGAACATTGTAGTCAAATACTACGCTTAGAAAGACTTTTCAATCGAGATTTCTCATTTCTCTTGGAGTTTTGCTGCAATGACAGTTTTATTACAAGATATATGTAATATATAAATAGTTCTCCATTTATTAATGGTTTTTATTGGATTCTCTTATTTATTTATTATTCATAGTTTTTAACTATACATTTTTTCTCATCCACCTTGAACTAATTGTGTCAGGTTGGTACTTGACCACAGACACAGACACAACCACAGAAGACAGACAGACAGACGTCTGATTTCTGAAGTATGTGAGCTATCAAAATGGAGGCTGTTTATCTATAGTGAATGTAGTAATTGGGATTAATACAGTGATTACTCATTTAAGAATCAAGATTTCATTCCTAGAAACAGTTTAGGGCTTTGTTATTTATTTAAAAAGTGTATGGTTCTAATTTATTCGGGCATTACTTGTAAAATGCAGCTGGAAGACGTGTCACAAAAAGGAGGAAGGGATAGGTTGACATAGGCCTACTCCACTTATTGAAAGTAGTATGGTTAATAATGTAGACCGTTGTAAATTTACAATATTTATTGGCCTAAATATTTGTCATCAATTAGTTGAGTAGTGAGACAAAGAACATAATATCTGTGATTTATATCTGATGTTATTTGCTCGACATAACACTCCCAAAATGAAGAAACTACTTTCAAAGATTGAGACTAAAATAGATAATACAGCAAAAGAACCTAACAGTTATGTTGGAAAAGCATTCACTGTTGGAAGAATGACTGTAACAGTTGAAGAAGTCTTGGCTGAGGGTGAGTAATTAATTATTATTCATTTAGTTTTTTAAGAAAATATGCCTACAAAAAATTAATTGGTCTGAGTTTAAAGGATACAGTAATGCAATGGGCAGGTAAGTCTTAGCTATAAACAATTTAAATACTTCTACTGAAAATGTATCAATTCATTGATCTTAAGTCTTATATATAATGTCTTCTCATCTCCTTTATATAATTTGTGGGGTGTGTCTCTTTCTCAAAATACTTTATGTATTTATATTTTTGCAGAAAAATATAAAAAAGGACCATACGTCTAAATTTTCTGATTTATGGTACTCAATTTTCAACTTAATCACGAAAATTGAGTGATTTCTCGATGCAAATTGCACTGAAAAAGGATCATTCAAAAAATAATTAGGTACATATCCTTCATTTTGACAGTTAGAATGTTGTACTCCATACAACAGAATACGGTAACAAAGAGTCTATTATAGTATTTTATCAATCAGTACTTTAATTTGTATGTCAAATCTGATAATAAGGAAAAAATTTCAAAATAGGCTAATTGCTATAAATTAGTTATCAATTTCCTGAAATTAGATGATTTCAGCCCGAGTAGCTTGCTGCTATAATGAAAAGTTGATCATACTTAAGTTAGTTGAACACTATGAAATGTTCATTGATTTTTCAGAAAATATTATGATTCAATAAATTAATATTAATAATAATTAATTGATATTATTTGAAAACGTTTTGATAAACTTGGAGAGCTATCAAGGTATACTTATGCTCTGTCCTCTGTAGTAGCCAATTACTTATGGTTTTAAGACCACAGAGTAAGAAACAATAATTTTTCCATTTTCTGTGCTTAGGCCATGAGAGTATGACTCATTAGCGCACTTCATTCAAAATAATACGTAGTACCTTAAAATATAGAATTGTGAATAATTATTCTTTCTTCCATGCATTAAAATGGAAATTGTCTAGCCTACCTTGTAAATAGATAAATTCATTTGCTCTTCCCAAATCAATTTCTACTTATCACTAATTACCTATTTCGAATGTTCTAATTATTCAATGTTTGTTTATCTTTAAAAATTTAGATTTTTGTGATCTCTTATTTTTCTAGGTGGTTTCGCCGTTGTATTTCTTGTAAAGGGGGAGAAAAATAAGAAGTTTGCTTTGAAGCGCATGTATGTCAACAACGACCATGACTTGAATATAGCCAAAAGAGAGATACAGATAGCTGTAAGTACCATTTCAAATATTATTCCATTAGAAATCATTAGATTTTAATGAAAATCATTAGATTTCAATGAAAATTATTAGATTTTAATGAAAACGCAATTGTAATTATCTTTTCAAATACTTAACACTTTACGATTGATGTTTAAACGCAGCAGAAACAAAATATATCTTTGAAGTATTTTTAATATTTCTGCTGCAGATATAGATATATAAGAGGGAATCTAGGACTAAAAGTAGATATAATAACGTGCTGCGTGTCTTTTTCTAGCTTGACAGTTGACATTGACAACCGTTATCCTCAAGGTAAATTCTCATAAATTTCTTGAATGTTATCTATAGTAAGATTGACGCTATAAAGTCTGTCAGTGGAAATAATCGATCGGCATAGTTGCTACTTTCCTTTTTCCACTTCTTTCTATGTTGGTCAAGCTATCCCGGTATATCTGACCTATTCATTTTATTTTCTTGTCAATCATAAATCATTACAATATAATATGATCTTATATATAATAAAGGGTGACACAGAATAAAGGGAACTTTTAAAAACGCCATAAAACATTAGTGGGAAGGGCAAAAATGCTTTTATTCAAACTATTGTAAAGTTCAAGACTTGCCATTTGAGAATTATTAATATCATCTATCACTTTTTAACAATTACTTCTTTAAGATGGCTTCCTCCTGCACGAATACACTCTTGAAATCTGTGTTGAGGTTCCTGAACGATTGCTGCAACATTTCAGCTGGGATATCGTTAATTTCATTTTGAATTGTCTGTTATGATTCAACCACAGTTATTGGTCAAGTTGTGATCAAACATTTTATTTGAGATATCTCCACAGAAAATCGCAGGTGGACAAATCATGGGACCAGGAAACGCAGATGTTGCAGCGATCAATGAGGAATTCGTAACACAGATATCACAGAATACACGAGAGTGTATTCGTTCAGGAGGAAGCCATCCTAAATAAGTAATTTCAAAAAGTGATAGATGTTATTAATAATTCTCAAATGGCAAGTCTTGAACTTTACATTAGTTTGGATAAAATCATTTTTGCCCTTCCCACTAATGTTTTATGGCGTTTTTTAAAGTTCCCGTTATTCTGTGTCACTCTGTATAAATCGTTGATTATTGTTTATAATATTAATTTTACCTAAGCATATTATATTCACCAAGTAAATGTAGGCCTATATATTTCAATGGTTCAAATGAATTTTCATATTTGAGATGAAATATCTTTGTAGATCATTATTTTTCTTCATAGTCTAAAAACGACTTGTCTTTGGAGCAAAGTTGAACAAGGATAGCTAGAGCTCTGTCTAATGACACGCAAGGGTAGCAATCCATTGTCACTCAGATGCAGACTTTATAACATGAAACTCACTATAGTGTTGTTGAATGATTAAACTACAATATAACATGCAATACGTTTATTCTTCCAGAGTAATTTGAGTGGACACAAAAACATAATAGGTTATGTAGATTCTAGCATAACGCATACAGGGAATGGAGTCTATGAAGTCCTACTTTTGATGCCTTACTGCAAATGTCATGTGCTTCAAATGATGAACTCCAGGTCAGTTATGATTTCATCTTGTTCAATTGAGCTATTTACACTGTCGCTGAAAATGTATGCTAAGTCTATTTAATTCTAGTTATTGCATTTTTAACATTTTTTTTAAATTGACGAGATTGTATTTTAAAAGTATAATGAATTAGAAACAATCGGTATTCTTCAAGATGCGTCAGAGAAACTTACTTATTTGAAAGGTCAATAAAAACAAAAGTAATTTAGTTATTGTTTCTATCTTTTTTTTTATATGAAAATACAATATCCCAAATTTTTTTCAATGCAGTCTTGGAAATGACATCAGATCAATGGCGACCCTCATTGCGCATCCACTGAAGAAGTCGATTTTTAAGATTTGTATCCACTCATTGCAGTAGGTATCAATTGGAATTTTGGCGATAGCGTCACGAATGTTGTTCTTGAGGTCCGTGGTCGATCGACATAAACCAGGGATTTCAAATAACCCCATAAAAAATCGCATTGAGGAAACGCATGTGGAAATAAGCCTCGTCACTGAAAAAAATGACCGCGTCTTCAGTTAGTTTGTCAATCAGAATATCACATGTATTTTCACGGCCGTTCAGTCAATTCTTGAACAACAGCCAATTCATATGGATGTGATCGAATGTCTTCATGGGAAATTCGTTGAACAGTGGAGTCAGAAATTGCCGTAGCAGCTGTGTGTTTGCGAGCCAAACGCCGGGGAAAACGCACAACTGACTGCCTCACTCTTTCGATATTTTCTGGAGTTGTGATGGCTCGTTGAAGTTCATTTCTGGGTTTAGCTACACTTCCACACTGCCAAAATGATTTAACCCACTCCAGTAACGAGTCTGTAAGGAGGAATTTTTAATCGAGCGCGGAAGGCACATTGCGTAGCAAGAACTAGTGATCGACCATTAGAAAAGAAGCTCTCAACTGCGAAGGCCCGCTGCTCTCTAGACCAGAACATGATGGCTACTTACTTGAGGGAGGATAAATCTGAGAAGTTTCTTCTCCAGATGCGCCCCCTCCTACCCTCCACACGACCAATTCACCGCGCGGGATTTTTTCAAATGAGTAATAGTTTCTCTGGCGCACCTTGTACATTCAATAGACTGTATAATACATTTAATAATAATACATATTACATATAATAATCTGATCAATTCTGTTTCTTTTTGACTTACTCTTTCGTGCAGACATCACTTACAAACTTGAAGCAAATAAAAAATAAGGTTCTTTAGTAATTCTTGCTTTATCAGTATTTCTTCCAAATTCTTCACACCTCATGTATATAGATGTACTCTATCTATAGTTTCTATGATATTGTTTCCTTAATCTCTAATTTGTTCAACAAATAGCAATTACTCATTGTATACATTCACCATTATTGATGATAACGATTTTCACTAGTGACCATTTCCAATTGTTTTTTTCCAATTTAAAAACTTATATCTTATTGTGTGACATTCCTTGCAGGTTGCAATCGGGTTTCAGTGAAGTAGAAGTGCTAAATATATTCTGTGATATTTGTGAAGCTGTGTCAAGATTGCACCATTGTCAGACTCCTATTCTGCATCGTGATCTAAAGGTGAATCATTAGTTTCCAACTAGATTGATATTTCTCTTTGTATATTAATTATGTGTCTGCGTCACTATTTGTTCTATGCCAGTCTCGACTAGAAGAACTTGAGTCGATTCATAACGGAACTCTGCAGGTATACTCATATCAGTTTTGTGCTATGAATCATGGCAAACTTCATGAATATTTTATAATTGAATTAGTAAATTTCGACTACAATCCAATTTAATAAATAATTAATTCACATTAATATTGCTCAAGTTACTGCTATTTTATGGTAAGTTGAAACATAATTTCTTCTAGCATTCCGTAGTAGATTGAATCCATTATTTAGAACCAATGAGGAATATTTCAAAGTGTTGTGGAAAAGCGATCTCTTTTGTGTATTCTAAAGGACAGACGGCATTTTTAGCTTGGCCACGTAATTAGACACAACGCATTCACGTTAAGAATACTGGAAGGTATGATAAATAATTGAACAAAAGGTTCGTGGAACACCAGGGCTACATGGAGCAAGTTAAAGATCTAGGGATCCAGAGATCCAATCTAGGGATCCAACTGAAAAGTATAGCTCTGGACAGAAAACGATGGAAAGCTGCCTACCAATCGAATGATTGAAGCTAAAGAAGAAGATTCGGAACTAAAACTGATTAATCAAACATCAAACATGAAATATAAATATTCATAAATTTTAATTTCATACTGTTTGTTTTATCTGCTTGAAGTGGGTATCACATTTATTGTGATTGATTTTGGTTTGGTTCTGTGGTTTGATCCGCAGCTATAGTGATATTTACGTTCAAAAGTCAATGAATTCATAGGAGAGAATAGTTAGGTTATCACGTATCCCTTTCCACAGCCTTCTGTAGTAGAATAGTCGTCATTCAAGTCAACCCGCTGAATTTTATCTATATATATAAAAGCGAAATGGCACTCACTCACTGACTGACTCACTCAATCACTCACTCACTCGCATAACTAAAAATCTACCGGACCAAAAACGTTCAAATTTGGTAGGTATGTTCAGTTGGCCCTTTAGAGGCGCACTAAGAAATCTTTTGGCAATATTTTAACTCTAAGGGTTGTTTTTAAGGGTTTAAAGTTCGTCTTTTAGCATGTATATTCTTCTTCTCCCAATCTCTTAATTTATAATTGGAATTTATAGTATCATATGTTACTATAGAACTATAATCTAGATAGAGTACCTCTTCGAAACAGTTGTTAACTGGCAACTAAATTAATAATTTTTTCAAGTTGGCATTAAGTTGAGTTGACTTAGTTACGTTGGCACCAAGTTGA
This sequence comes from Nilaparvata lugens, assembly GCF_014356525.2. NCBI lineage: Eukaryota > Metazoa > Arthropoda > Insecta > Hemiptera > Delphacidae > Nilaparvata > Nilaparvata lugens. The sequence goes on along the minus strand of NC_052505.1, from coordinate 77,965,856 downwards.
AGATTTAAATGCATAATTGGAATTTATAGTATCATATGTTACTATAGAACTATAATCTAGATAGAGTACCTCTTCGAAACAGTTGTTAACTGGCAACTAAATTAATAATTTTTTCAAGTTGGCATTAAGTTGAGTTGACTTAGTTACGTTGGCACCAAGTTGAAGATTTAAATGCATTTATCGCGGAGAAATTGATTGGGCACTGCTACTTCAATCCTGGGGATATTATATTACTAGCAGTCAGGCTCGCTTCGCTCGCCATATCCGTTTAGCCAGCCGTTTAGTCTGGACCCCCGACTGGATTGTCCTAACATATGATAAAAATGCCCAAATGAAAAATGCAGGCGAGCGAAGCGAGCCTGCTGATCTCAATCTTGGACGATCCAGCCGGGGGTCCAGGGGGCGGAGCCCCTGGCTAGACGGATATGGCGAGCGAAGCGAGCCTGACGGCTAGTCTTATATTAATCGTTAGAAAATAAAGATCAATTCTATCTCAAATACATTTTTTTCGTCAAGAAATATATATTTTCTAATGGTCTAATAATGAATTTTCATAATTGTAATTGTATATGCTGGTAGTTCATTATATCTTTGCATAGTATACAAATATTTTTTCTATTTATTTTACATAACCTGGCAATTTTGCAATGGTGCGGAGATGACATTATCTGCTTTAGTAACAGAAAAGGACAGCGAACCAATTTTAATTGGATATTGACTTTAAAACGTGAATCCCACTATAGAGGTTGTATATTATATTCCATTCTCGTATTATATCTCATTCCCAATATTTTTAAAACATTACAATAATTTTCAATCTTTATAGGTGAATCTCTTTGTTGGTTTTTGGTGTGTTCGGAATTTTTCATTAACATGACTCGTACTATATCAAAGAATACAATTTTTGTATCAAACTTAAACTTCCAAAGTTCTAAACAGTTGAAAATATATTGGATGCAATGCAATCGGACCGAAACTACTATTAAAACATTTCCAAACTACAGTAACATTAATCTATTTCTTAATTCTTCTTCCAGGTGGAAAATATCCTGAAAAGTGAGTCAGGTAGCTATGTTCTCTGTGATTTCGGATCAGCGACTGCAAAAGTGCTCAGTGTGAACACACAGAGCGCCTCGGCAGTTGAAGAGGAAATCCAAAAGTATACTACGCTTTCCTATAGAGCCCCTGAAATGATCGATATTTATTCAGGGCGACCGATAACAACAAAGGCAGATATTTGGGTAAGTACCTACCTTCAAGTTACATTGATTCTTTCAACTTCGTTGAAAAATTATATATCTGCAGTATTGAATGCTCAGGACTGACGGTGATGATACCTTATTTTAATAGTAATTATTGGTGATTTCTGATTTTAATCTTCTTCTTTCTTACAAAGCGCTACAGCCCTACGTGAACCTTGGCCTCCTCAACAATTCACCTCCAATCATCTCTATCACCTGCTCGCCTCCTCCAGTTTCTCACTCCCAAGCACGCCAGATCTTTCTCCACATCTTGAAGCCAGCGGGTTTTGGGGCGACCTCTTCTCCTGGCTCCTTCCATTCGTCCAAGCATCTGTTTCTGTGTTCTGTTTTGGTCCATTCGTTGTACATGGCCCAGCCATGTACTTTATATACCTTACTATATCTTTCCCTTGCAAGATGGTGTTGACTTCTGCATTGTTCCTTATTCTCCATTCTCCTTCTTCATATAATTGGACCATGTATTCTTCTCAGAATTGTCCTTTCGAAGATCCTCAATGCATTCATGTTTTGTGAACAATGACCCATGCTTCACAGCCATAATACATATACGTTACTACTGGTCTTATCAGAGCAAATTTTCATTTTTGTCCACTATGATATAAGTCTAGATTTCATCATATTTTTGTTTGCATAGTATGCTCTGTTGCCCTGTTCAATTCCTCTTCTAATTTCACTGCTGAGGTTGTTACTCACATTGAGCTCTGTGCCGAGATTAGCTATTTATGTATTAAGAGCTTAATGCGCGACATTATCGCTCGTGCAAAACAGTTATCACGCGACGCGAAGCGGAGCGTGATAATTTTGCAAGAGCGATAAAGAAGCATTACGCGCGAATTACATACAAAATTTTTTCTACAACTGCCCAAACCTGTTAAATTACTTATATCGGCGGAGTTAATAATAATTCGTCTTCACTGATATCCATCATGGCTGCATAGTGCAGAACCGGTACAATTAGTCAATTACCGACTTTTTAGGTTCAGATCTGACCTACTTTTGGCGAGCTGCTTACCATCAGCTGATTAGCGAGCGTAAAGAAACTCTTCTGCGCATGCGCGAATGATTAGCGAGCGTAAAGAAAATCTACTGCGTATGCGCAGATGGTTAGCGAGCGAAAAAGTAGATTCTCCTCAGAAATAAGCTGTTTTACGAGGAGAATTGAGTATGTAAATTTTTTTTACGCGCAGTTGTAGAAAAATATAAATTTATATACATTTTCAAATGTGTATATTCTCCAACTTCAAAACCTTCATTCGTTCTCCTTGTCAGAGATAACGTAACTTTCATGTACTTGGTTTTGTTAGTGTTGATACCAAGTCCTATCTCCAGCCCTTCCTTCTCCAATGTGAGAAACATTTTTTCAGAGCCACTACATTACGAGCCACTAATAGAATGTCATCAGCATAGGCAAGTCCTTGCTTGGATTTGAAAATTATATTCCCTGTAAAATTAAGTTTTTCCACCACTTCAGGCAGAGCTAGGATAAAAAGCAGTGCTGATAGTGCGTCTCCCTGTCTTACTCCTTGTCCAATTTGAAATGCTCTGCTCGTTCTACCCCCGACAAGTACTTTAGCATTGTTACTTGACAAAATCATGGACGCCAATCTTATAATTTTTCTAGAGAAACCAAAAGTTTCAAGTGCTTCCAACAGATTTTTAATAATCACAGAGTCGAATGCCTGTTTGTAGTCAACAAATAACATGTGGTAGTCCACATTAAAATCCGTACACTTTTCCATCAGTTGGCGTATTGCAAAAATTTGATCAGATTCTGATTTTAATAGAGCGTCCTATTCGTATTCAGTTACGGTCATTTAAACTTGAAAAATCAAATGAATACGGTTGATACAATGCTGAAGAATACAAAAGTTGTTTAAAAACCTAATCTTTTCGATAATAAATGAATTGCTTTATTCTAAGGTGTTAGAGGGAAAAGCCACTGTTCAATTCGGAAGAATTCGTTAAGTGTCATGAATCCCATATCTTTCTCAACCGATATTCAATATTGGTTCCATTAACCACTTTTATTAGTATCATTATGTGGGAGGGGGGTTTTCAATAATATATTTATAATTGTGTCATTTACAATGGAGTGCACATAGTAATTGACAAGAACGGTACCTGCGAATGAATACAGTTGAAGTAGAATTCCAAAAATGTATTTTAATTTTATACTTTCTTGAAATTGGGATTTGATTAAATATGAGTTGGGCGCTATAAGTGTGTAAGTAATTGAAATAAGTAATCATCAGCAAGGCGATCTTTATAATGTTTGAAGAAAAGTGGTTCATGAAACAACATAATCACTATGAGAAAAATCTAGGTTTGGCTTGATCACCTATAAAAATAGATGCTAGCTTTATAAAATAATTAAAATGTTTATAAGGTAATTGATTGCATCTGCTTAGTAGAATTTATGGATAGACTATCTGGTTCTGTTGATTATATTTCATTCCTACTTACAAATAGGAATAAAAATGAATAAATTTATTTTTTCACAGGCTTTGGGGTGCCTTCTTTACAAACTCTGTTTCTTCTCGTTACCTTTCGGAGAGAGCTCACTGGCTATACAAAGTGGACAATTCACGATTCCCGACAACTCCAAGTACTCCAAGAATATGCATTGTTTGATTAGTAAGTTTATGAATTCTACTACATACTTCAGATTATTTATCAAAGGCTACTTGATGAACTTAATCGATATTTTGTAAACTGTTTGCTTTCAAATATCGTTCTATAAATAAAACCGTGATGTACTAATAAAGTAAATCTTAATATACATCGTTCAATGTAGTACCGTATGGAAATATTTTCTATCCGTCGAAGAATGTTTAAATATGATAATAGATCTGAAATTGAAATAAAGTGAGGTGATATTCATAAACTTACCATCCTTAAGTGGTACCGCCTCTAGAAAGTGTATGCTAGGCTACTCGGTTTTAACTCCTTTTAATTTGAATAAATACTCTATGATGAAACTAAAATTTTTTTATTAGAATAACGTCAAGATATTAGTAGTTATACTCGTACTTAAAAAAGATGCCAAGCATGAAAAATCTCTAGTTTTTGGTATTGATATCTATATAATATAAAAGCGAAATGGCACTCACTGACTGACTGACCGACTGACTGACTCACTCACTCACTCGAAAAACTAAAAATCTACCGGACCAAAAACGTTCAAATTTGGTAGGTATGTTCAGTTGGCCCTTTAGAGGCGCACTAAGAAATCTTTTGGCAATATTTTAACTCTAAGGGTGGTTTTTAAGGGTTTAAAGTTCGTCTTTTAGCATGTAAATTCTTCTTATTCTCTTAATTATAATTGAAAAATGTCCATACCATATGTTAATATAGAACTATAATCTAGAGAGAGTACCTCTTCGAAACAGTTGTTAACTGGTAACTAAATTAATAATTTTGTCAGGTTGGCATTAAGTTGAGTTGACTTTGTTAGGTTGGCACCAAGTTGAAGATTGAAATTCATTTATCGCGGGAAAATTGATTGGGCATTGCTACTTCAATCAGAGCTATTCCTGGGAATATTATATTACTAGCCGTCAGGCTCGCTTCGCTCGCCATATCCGTTTAGCCAGAAGTTTAGTCTGGATCGTCCTAACATACGATAAAAATGCTCAAATGAAAAATGCAGGCGAGCGTAGCGAGCCTGCTGATCTCATTCTTGGACGATCCAGTCGGGGGTCCAGTGGGTGGAGCCCCCTGGCTAGACGGATATGGCGAGCGAAGCGAGCCTGACGGCTAGTGAATTTATATTTTCAAGACTGTTTATTGATAATTATTCAACTAATCACATTTTGATCAATTTGAACAACGCACCAGCTTGTATCAAATGTTCGATTACCGTATAGTTTTAATACTTAGCTGATATTCTATCGGGTCTCATCAAGACGAACTTGTCCCAGATATACACTGATTCATTGGTAAATCATTAAAGTACCTAATGTGTGTGTGTGCCTCTGCAGGATACATGTTGGAACCAGATCCAGATAAGAGGCCTGATATATTTCAAGTGTCGTACGTTGCTTTCTCCATACTAGGAAAAGACTGTCCTGTACAGAACTTACATGTGAGTACTGATTTACATAATTTTTATCGTAGTTTTGAAATATAGTGTTGTTTTATTTGAAGAATAAATGGAAGGCTAATATTGTTAATTTGAATCTTTGTGTTGAAAATAAATGAGAGATCGCATTTATTCAACTGTTAATGGATATACAGAGTGAGTCATATGTATGGGAACCCTTCAATAAGTTAGAGACTGTTGTAGGTATAAAACTGTAACTTCCAGGATAAGTTATTAGTCGAATACTCTACCTTTTGACGTACAACTAAATTTTAACCTCACATAAGGCCTTAGGGATTGTAACTCGAATATTTCAAATGTAAACATCCACTGTGTGGTACATAATTTTAAAGACCTTTTTAAAAAAAGAAAGATGGCATCAATGGAAAAATTCTATAGTACTTGTATCCAAAATGGTGGCTGATAGAAGTTTCAGTTAAAAAAAATAATGAGGGTTTGAAACTCAAATATTTAAAATTTAAACACTCATTTTGTGGTAGATCATTTTAAAGGCCTTTTCAAAACAAGAAAGATGACATCAATAAAAATGTTCTATGATACTTGTATCCAAAATGGCGGCTGATTGAAGTTTCAAGTAAAAACGAACTTCAATCAGCCGCCATTTTGGATACAAGTATTATAAAACATTTTTATTGATGCCATCTTTCTTGTTTTGAAAAGGCCTTCAAAATGATGTACCACACAATGGGTGTTTACATTTTAAATATTCGAGTTACAATCCCTTAGTGAGGTTGAAATTCAGTTGTACGTCATAAGGTAGAGTATTCGACCAATAAGCTAGACCGAAAGTTACATTATTTTATATATACAACAGTCTCAAACTTATTGAAGGGTTCCCATACATATGACTCACTCTGTATAATGATTATAACGAAAATCAAAATTAAATGGGAAGCGATTTGATTTCGTGCGCCATTCGCCTGCTACTTCCTTTGTATGGGTGACCACTTTGAGAGCCGAACTCCTATAAATTTATGAGTTTGAAAGTCGCTTCCCGGTGGTTTGGAACCCACCTAAAGCTGTAGGTCCACTCATCATCATCCGCCTTATTTCCCACACACAAGCCTAGAGTTCATATGGGCATCATCCTCAAAAAAGAAAAAAGAAGATAATGAATTAAAAATTGAAACTGTCAACTACCCCGACTTCTACTGTCATTATTTGCAGTAGCAGAAGTCTTCGGGGTGGTTGACAGTATTCACCTCGATTTCGTTCAATAATTTTTATATTAAACTCAAAATTTTCAGCTCATATATATTTTTGGACAAAAATTGAACTTTTAACTTTCCACAGTAAATAACCTATTTTTATGGACATGTTATTATATATCAAAATTTGGAAACAGAATAGTTTTGGGCTGTGCCTGTTGTTCTTTCCTGATCAAATTCATATGATTTGTAACTGTATCAACAAATGAATAAATAAATAAAATATTCTATATTCAGTCTAAATTAAATTCAAACTAGAATTTCATAATTGTTTTCAACCTGATCATGCATAACCTTAAAACTTTATTTGAAATCTGGGATTAGGAATTCTTTAGCTGAAAATGTCTTGAATCTTTCCGTATATTTGTCAGCAATTTAATATTATAGAAAATAACTAGTACCATAGAGAAAATGTAGCATAAGAAGATATACCATGGTATGGGGCGTTTATGTACCAAATTTCATTGTTAACTCAAGCAGATTGTCCTACTAGAAGCTAGAAACTAGATTTCAAATCTGGGATTAGGAATTCTTCAGCTGAAAATGTATTGAATCTTTCCGTATATTTGTAATCTTCCTACTAGAAGCTATGTGACGCTGTAAGTCTCTCATACTGTGTTGTTCTTACACTCTCACCTGGCCAAAACAAAAGTAATAGACAGTAGTCAACAGCTTGAGTTAACGAAAAATTGGCTTCAAATTTGGAACATAAACGAGCTATAACATGGGATATGTTTAGAGGTGGGTTGGTATCTGAGTAACCAGTATTTTGTAACTGTTACATGTTCTTGTTAGATGTAACCGTTACAGGGTTTTCAAAGTACCAAGGTCTATAGAATAAGGTCATGACACTATTGTTGTGAGCAGCCATTTTATGGGGTCTTTATGGCGTTACATTTGAAAATCCAATCCAATTCAATTTGCTCGTAACAAAATTATGCATTTTAAAAACAATATTCCAGTTCAGATAATATGTGAATTTAGGTTTTCAATTTGATGCAACTGATGCATTGCAAAATCGCCATTTTATGGGGTCCTAGTTCACCAATTTTCAAATTTATCAGTTGTTATCATTATGGATTGAACAACATGATGTGTTATTTTGTAATATTGTTCAAGTGATATTGCTTGGCTTTGAATTGTGAAATAAATTGTTCCGACAGAATATAATAATATTTAGATTCCAACTAGGAACTGAATTGTTGATTTTTAGATTCAATTGATCGGAAACTTGAAACTCTTTTTGAATTTTTCCTCGCATATTTCTGTCTTGTCCCAATGCCTTTTGAATCATAATCCTTGAGTTACAAGAATAAGAACAATTTTTAATAATAAATAAATGGATAATTGAAGCATTTATTATTGAAATTTCATTATTAAAAAATTTAAACCCTGAATTCACATATTATCTGAACTGGAATATTGTTTTTAAAATTAACAATTTTGTTACGAGCAAATTAAATTAGATTGGATTTTCAAATGTACCGCCATAAAGACCCCATAAAATGGCCGCTCCATAAGTAACATGAGTGTCATGACCTGTATTTATAGACCTTGAGCTTATCCTAAACGTAAACAGTGGAAGACAGTGGTAAAATTGTGACAGATTATTGTTTATTTATTATTATAATTATTGTAAGTTTAATTTAGTATTTTTTATTTTGATTGAAATTGTGACAGATTATTGTTTATTTATTATTATAATTATTGTAAGTTTAATTTAGTATTTTTTATTTTGATTGTTGCTCTCGTTAGGTTATGTTACTCAGTTGAAATGGATTTAAAAAGACGAAAATCTAGTGGAATATGGAAATTTTTTAACGTTTTAGATGAGAGTAAGTGCATTGCAACTTGTAATTTGTGGAAATCCAGTTTGTCATATAAAGGATCTGCATCAAATCTGAAGAAACATCTACAACGAAAGCATCCTACAGTGGTATTTACAAATATTTCATCTGAAGATGGTGCCAGATCAAGTACAAGTAACAATTTGAAAGACACTGATAAATCAATTTTCATTACTGAGGATACTCCAGTGATTCTTATGGACAATATGGACACAGATAGTGGACTACAAGAAAGTGGAAGTGATATAAATATAAGTGCTCATGTACAATTAGAACAATCACCCTCCACTTCAAAAGGACCTCGTGTGCTATCCCTACCAAGTAATTAAAAAAATGAAACAACCATCACTTTCATCTTTTGTTCCCAAAAAACTGACATTGAGTGAGAAAGATAAAATTGACAATGCCATCATGAAAATGATAGTTTGGGACTTTCAACCTTTTACTATTGTGGAGGACAAAGGGTTTAAATATCTTATAAGGACAATAATCCCATCATATAAAATCCCATCAAGGAAATATTTTTCTAACACACTACTACCTGCATTATATGAAGAAAAACGGACTGAACTGATCAATGTAGTTGAGAACAAAGCCAACTCAGTGTGCATCACAAGCGATTGTTGGAGCTCATCTATAGATGAGAGTTTCATGGCTGTCACAGCTCATTATATTGATTTTAAAATGGAAATTGTTTTATTAGACTGTTCTATGGTGCAAGAATTGCATACAGCTGATAATCTTGCTGAAAAACTCAAATCAGTCACTGATGAATGGGGAATTTCAAACAAAATTTCCATTGTTGTTTCAGACAATGCACCCAATATTGTTAAAGCAGTGAAAACTGTACTCAAATGGAATAACATTGGATGCTATGCTCATAAAAGCAATCCTATAGTGCAATCTGCATTGGCACCAGCAGATGATATCTTGTAAAAGATCAAATCAATAGTGTCTTTTTTGAAAGAAGCAATGTTGGGGTACAAACTCCTTTAAAATATCAAAGACAAACTGGCATCAAAGATCCAAAACGACTACTCCAAGATGTTGTCACTCGCTGGAACTCAATATTCTTCATGTTGGAGCGAGTAATATTATTGAAAGAAGCAATTCAAAACACACTAGCCCTGCTAGACACTGATCTACCTTCCTTGACTAGTGAAGAATGGAAGATTTGTAAAGAGCTTTGTTCTCTTTTGGAACCTCTTGCTGAGGTAACCAAAGAGATGAGCTCCGAAAAATATATAAATGCAAGCAAGGTGATCCCAATTACACGTGGACTGAAAACATCAGTAAAAAGACTGGCTAATTCCTCAGAAGAGGACATTGTAAAATTGGTGGCGAAAAAATTCTTGATGGCATTGATGAGAAACTACCCCAAGATGACGACTACTCCAAGATGTTGTCACTCGCTGGAACTTAATATTCTTCATGTTGGAGCGAGTAATATTATTGAAAGAAGCAAAACACACTAGCCCTGCTAGACACTGATCTACCTTCCTTGACTAGTGAAGAATGGAAGATTTGTAAAGAGCTTTGTTCTCTTTTGGAACCTCTTGCTGAGGTAACCAAAGAGATGAGCTCCGGTAAATGCAAGCAAGGTGATCCCAATTACACGTGAACTGAAAACATCAGTAAAAAGGCTGGCTAATTCCTCACAAGAGGACATTGTAAAATTGGTGGCGAAAAAAATTCTTGATGGCATTGATGAGAAACTACCAATACTAGAACAGAGCAAAACATTCTCAAACATAACTTTCCTTGACCCAAGGTTCAAGCATCACATCTTTGAAAATGTCAGTACAGTGGAATCAACAAAACAAAGAATAATTGGTTTAGTGACAGCTCTCATAAACCAAAATAAAGAGGAGGATAAAAGTCATCAGAATTCAAATGTTGAGACCCAAGAGCCGGAAGCTAAACAGAAAAAAATATCAGTGTGGGACGTTTATGAAGAGGCTATAATGAAAGTGAAGCCTACATCTCACAGCTCTACAGCATTAGCAGTGCAAGAGGTACAACGCTACATGGATGAAATGCCATTAGCTATTAAAGAAGATCCATGCCAGTGGTGGAAAACTACCAGCATATTTACCCAAATTTGTCGGTTCTATTTAAAAAAAATGTGTAATATGGTAGCCACATCAGTGCCTTGTGAAAGGATCTTTTCAAAAACAGGGTTGATTGTTTCAGACAGAAGAACAAGGCTAACTTCCAAAAAAGGAGTGATCCGTGGTCTAGTGGATAGAGAGCTTGCGTAGCAGCATAGAGATCCCGGGTTCGAACCCACTCACAACCAAAAGTTTTTTAACCATATCACTCCCGTGTTATCGGATGGGCACGTTAAACTGTCGGTCCCGGCTGAAGTATGACAGTCGTAAGGCTCATTGACGGCTCAAATTATATATTCAGGCGGTGGGACCTTCCCGCAAGGGACTCCCCACCAACATAGCCATACGAATTTACTTTTTTTACTTCCAAAAAAGTCCAGCAGATTACATTTTTGAATGTAAATATGGAAAAATGAATTAAAATGTGCTATTGTGATTTTTCATTTATGTTGGTTGTGATAATATGTGTAATATATTAATAACAACAATTATTTCAATGTTGAATTACTTTATTATTTTATACATTTACAATTTATTATTTCTCTATTAGTTATGTTGGCGGCAGTGCGACCAACAGTTTTGAATTGGTATGTTGCCTTGCCTGTGTGCTTGGTCTGTTCTCTTCTTGCTGCTTAATGAAACGTTCAATAAATGGAATTATGTGAATTCTAAAATGTTGGTTAATTTGCGTGCACCCACCCAAAACACTAAAATATGTTTACATTATTCTTATTTATATTTAATTTAAAATGGCACATTTTTTTACCCAGTAGGCTATTTTCTTACTCTTGTGTTTTGATCTCATTATCATGTAATAAAATATTATTATCATTTGAATAAATTATATTATTTATTTTCTATATTCATATTATCAAAATTTATTTATTATATATTATAATAATAATAATCTATTATTAAAATTGATATATATAATATTTAATCATATATAGCTTACCTATTTCAGTTATACCCAACCTAAATTCTAAATTCCCACGGGTTCAAAATCTGTGCTTATTCATCCTAAATTCTATTATCTCATTGTAGTTTGTCCTGCTGGTCTACAAGTTTCTATTTTGTACCTGTATGAATATGCAATGATTCCAAGATTCAAGTCAAGAGAATTAATAATATTCAAAATAAGAAATGAAGATCGAAATACCAATATTATTATTGACCGAACATAGTGAGGTCTATGTTTCAACTTGATTTGCTTTTGTCTGTCTGTATGTAACGCGATTACGGCCAACGCGTTGATAGAATTCTATGAGATTTGGCAGAAATATTCCTTTCTCAACTGCGCGTCGATGTATACACAAGTTTTTTTGAAATTTTTAGGATAATATCAAGAGAAAAGGAATTCCTCCATACTCTGATATCACATATATTTCATTTACTTTTAAGATGGGATCAATCAGACTATAGAATTATTCATAATCAATCAGCTGACAAGTGGAATATTCACTAATCAATCATATGGGATACAAATTCAAACGTAAACTGAGTCTATTAAAAATAGTAGTTCTGTGAACAGTAGACCTTGCGCTCAGTAAGTTACATTGACCTGTTATGTTTTCTCAAAAATTAATGAATAATTTATCAATTTAAAATGTCTAGAAAAAATCCTAAAAAACATAGAGCTTTATGTCCTATCGTACCGTGACGTGTAGTCCCGGAACGTGAGTGTGAGCGCTGTTATCAGGTCTGGCTGCTGTCGATACGCCAATCCAATCAACCCATCAGAGAACATTCTGTGTTGTGTTGACAAAAAATCGTTGTGTTGAAATTAACAAAATAAACTACCATAATGCTGATTTCCTACAATCTTCATTTCTCACTTTTCATGATTTTAGAAATCAATTTCTTTTCAATAATATTTGTTGCAATTTTGATCATCAGATTAAAAAAGAAAAAATGTAAAAAAGTTTTCTATCAATAACTCCAAACTCTAAACTAAAATCATGTCCTCAGCTTAATGGAAAAACAAAGTTAGTAGACAACACCTGTCTACTAACGTTGATGGAAAGACAAATTTCAAGATGTTCGATGTTTTTGAACGGGTAGTATTATAGTCCACTTGACAGCTGATTTATGATGAATAATTCTATAGTCTAATAGGCTAATAATATTCTATATTGGCGTGTGAAGGAGGCTCCTTTTTTCTTTTATATTATCCTTGAAATGCAAAATTTCCAAAAACCTTGTATATACGTCGACGCGCAATTTAAAAAGGAACATACCTGTCAAATAGGTATATAAACAGCTGTGCTAATAGTGAAGTTGTGTTTCTTTTCTGGCTCAAAATTTTGTAAAATTACTCAAACATTTCCAATTTGTAGTGATTCGAGTGAAATATTTTTGTTTTTAATTAGTTTTAAAATATCAACATTATTTTTTTTTAGTTTAGTCATTAGTTTTGAAGTGTAAATTGGACTTTTTAAAGTGAAAAGTGGAATCTAACCTCATTCTTTTTTGAAACTTTTATTTGTAAAAATTCGGGAGAAGACAGTTTTGGGCTATGCCTGTTGTCTTCTCCCAATCATATTTCAATTATGATTTGTGTATGAATAAAAGAAATAAATAAATAAATTTCATGAAAATCTATTACCGCATAAACATTCAAACATTTAAACATTAAGAGAAATGCCAAACCGTCGACTTGAATCTTAGACCTCACCTCGCTCGGTCAATAAGTGAGTTTTTGATCTTGGAGAAAAACAAATAACAGTTTTTAAGAGTAAATTATGATTTAACTGTGAATTGTGATTAAACTGAAGCAACTAGAACATGTGACATCAGATATGGATGAGAAAACTGCGTGAGGTCTACTGTTCACAGAACTACTAGTTATTTGTCTCTACACCTCCAACCTAAAAAAACAGTATTTGCTTCAAATTTTTATTTTATCATATTATCTTATTGTAGCCAGTTGCCAGTTTTGATTAGGGAATGGGACTCAGTAATGGTTACCGGTACATTAGGTAGTATGATACAAAAAATACTGGTTACTTTGTAATCAGTATTTTGATTCAGTACAATAAAGTAACAGTAACAGTTGTAACTGTTACATGGAAAGTACTGATTAAGCCTACAGTAACTATACTAGTAGTTCTGTGAACAGTAGACCTCGCGCTCATTAAGTTACATTGACCTGTTGTTATATTTTCTCAAAAGTTAATAAATAATTTATCAATTTAAAATGTCTAGAAAAAATCCTAAATAAACATAAAGCTTTCTGTCTTATCGTACCGTGACGTGTCGTCCTGGAATGAGAGTGTGAGCTCTGTTATCAGGTCTGGCTGCAACTGTCTACAACGTTGATGGAAAGATACATTCTCAAGATGTTCGATGTTTTTGAACGGGTAGTATTATAGTCTTATAGACAGCTGATTTATGATGAATAATATCATAGCCACCTCTAATACAAGGCCCCGGCCTACGATATTGCAACGTCGCAGCGTAGTCCTAGAATCTAATACATGATTGGTGGAAAAGTTTTTTAAACATACCAGCTGATCTTTTTCACCAATCATGTATTAGATTCTAGGACTACGCAGCGACGTTGCAATATCGTAGGCCGGGGCCTTGTTATTAGAGGTGGCTATGATAATATTCTATAGTCTGATTTTTACTCTAATATTGGCATATGAAGGAGGCTTCTTTTCCTTTTATATTATCGAATTCCACTTCTTAATGCAATACAATCAACAATAATAATAAGCAAATACAGCACAGATCTGAAGTTTAAGGTAAGCCTACTGGTGAAACTCAGCCTTGACTGAAAAATTCCTAGTAATTTTTCCGTAATTCATTATTAAAACTTTTAGATAATTTTTCTTCAATATTAAACCATATAGAGAAAACATTAGGCCCACTCAAGATTGAATCTTCGAATGTTTTCTCTATGATTTAACTATTTTCAGAGCAATATTTTGTTGTGAAAATGCCAGCAAACCGGCTTCAAATTTGCGCTATACTCTATTATTATTATAGTAGCCTACATAGCCTACGTTATCTGACTTAATTCAGAGTGAAAATTTTATTGTGAGACAGATAATAATATTAATTTTAATAATATAAGTCATGAGCCAAAGTCTGTTGTACGGTACGCTTTTTAGGAGTGAAGTAAACTTTTTTAGAAGTCTAGTATTACAGTATTACGTGTATGCTAAGGGTTATCAGTCAGGCCCCAACGTTCAACAGTACGGAATGGCCGAGAGCGTAAAGGCGTAATACATCAGTCAGACCTCTAAGCTCAGTGAATAACAAACATGATCTAGGTTCGAGTCTCGGTCAATGACTTTTTTTTTGTCGATGAATTTCGACTTTTATTACCTATTTTTTATATTAGTTACCGTAATTTAAATTTCAATCAATTTTTTAGATATATTTTGAGACAAAACTGTGAAATATGCAATTATATTAATTTTTTCATCACATTATTTCAAAATAGTAATGAAAATTCTATTCATCCATCTATCCATGATATTGCACCGGGCGCAAAGCTCACGCCTAATATTAATAGTATAAAAATATGGTCATTATTGTAAATTATTAATTAGTAATATTGAAATTAATTGACAGTAAAAGTTGTCATAACCAAGATTCAAACTATCAAAATAGGCTGTTTGAATTTTATTTATTTTTTAATTTCTTATATATTGGGAAGTTTTTTTTGGGTGTGGCGAAAAATAGCGTTCGCACCATGGGCAAAAATGTATTTCCGGCTCTCAATCTTTTCTAGTCCTCGGCCTACGGCCTCGGACTTAAAAACCGATTTCGAGCCGGAAATATCTCATTTTCGGCCCTAGGTGCGAAATATACTATTAAACATACCAGCTGATCTTTTTCACCAATCATGTATTAGATTCTAGGACTACACAGCGACGTTGCAATATCGTAGGCCGGGGCCTTGTTATTAGAGGTGGCTATGATAATATTCTATAGTCTGATTTTTACTCTAATATTGGCATATGAAGGAGGCTTCTTTTTCCTTTTATATTATCCTTGAAATGCAAAATTTCCAAAAACCTTGTATATACGTCGACGCGCAATTTAAAAAGGAATATACCTGTCAAATTTCACGAAAATCTATTACCGCGTTTCGCCGTAAATGCGCAACATATAAACATTTAAACATTAAGAGAAATGCCAAACCGTCGACTTGAATCTTAGACCTCACTTAGCTCGGTCAATTACCCACAGTATGGCCATTGACTGTCACGCTTCTGATTGGTTAGCTCGGTCACATGGTACAGATCCGCCATTAAGATTCCAAACAAACTTTCAAGTCCTATCTTATAGCATTAGACATTTGGAACTTATCACTTATTTTACCGATTGGAAACATATTATGAACTTAAGATGAGTTTGATGTATCATTTTCGAAGAGAAATTGATTATACATTAATATAGACAAAAAATATAACTTTAAAAAACACTAATAAAGCTTAAAACATCAATTTTCCTTCCCTCGGACTCTTCGCGGACCACTTCTAGAGCTTATTGGGAACCAGTGATCTATATAAATATGTAGAAAGATAAATTTCAATTTTGTGTATTTCCTCATCCCATTTATTGGATCGAACTTCAAATAATCCAATTTCAAAATATTTTTGTGGCTCATTTGAATATAACATTTTATGAAATATTTAACCATGATTAAGTGCTGATTAAAGACGTCTTGACTTCTCTGATTGATTCTCTTCAGTACTGAGTACACTACCCATAACATGTTGGTACAATAGCTATTGATATGATTTTCGAGTTGCATTACCACGAGCAGTGGTTAAGATTAGAAATATCACTAAATATAAACAATAATGGTTATGTGTGCTATTTTTCAATTTCTTACATGTTTATTGAATTCATCAAGTAGTACTATGGCTAGAATAATTGGCTCTTCCAGAGTTTATATTCAATGTTGTGCTTTACAATATTTTCGTCAGACTTATTGGCTGAATAAAACAAACAATTTAAATGTTACGGAATCTATTGTGATGGGAATTCCATCATGCTTCTAGAAATAGATATGAGAACTTTATTATTTGTCAATGGAACAAAATTTATTACAATATCATGACACATTTCAAAAGTTTTATGGTATTTTTTTGGAAATTCAGCTTTCAGGTTACGTTATCTACCTTTCATTTTTACTCGCTATTATCTACGATTTACTATTTCAAGTTCCAAAACTATATTGAGAATATAGAAAAAACATGAAAGAAATTATATCGAAGTTAATAATCACAAAAATATACTTTAATAAGTAAAAGCAAGCGATTTTACTTATAATCTCATATAACCTCCATTGTAAAATTCAAATATTTGGAATCTTCATGGCGGCGGCGGGGAAAAAAATTCCAATGGCCATACTGTGGGTAATATAGCTACTGTAATTAAGCCCACCTCTAGATATGTTGTTATGCTATCTTTTCTATTATGCTAGTACTGATGAAATATTTTTTTTAAATGAATTAGTTATTTTCTATAGTTGACAATAAAGTAGCATTACTAAAATACTCATCATCAAAAAATATTATGTCAAATATAAATAGGTACTAAAAATAATAAAATTGTTAAAAAATTGAAAATATAAATACTTATCAATCAGAAAATATTATGTGAGCAATTGTTGAATAATTTAATGAATAAATGTAAATGATTTAATCTATTGGGTTGCAGAAAAGCCCAACCCCAGCACTGGAGCAGTTGGCAGCGCCGCTGTTGGAGAGTGAAGCGCTGAAGCGCAACGCAGTGGTGAAGGCGGTGGTGAAGCCAGCCGTAGCAGCGCCCCCCGTGGCAGTGGAGGGTACGAGCGTTACTCCCCGCCAACGACCCAAGCCCCTGGTGGCAGGGGGAATTCCGCCCCCCATCGGCGCCTCTCCCACCCCCAAGCGACCCCCTCCGCCTCCCGCCACCAGCTCACCCCCTCCCAACACCCCTCACTTTCCTCCACCCCAACCGTTTCCCCGCACTCCGCAGGTGACTAAAATAGTAGCATCGATTCTTCGGAATCACTCTTTCCTCCGTCGGGTTAGTATTTTTTTCAAGATTTTTATTAAAATTCATTTTTTTGCACCTAGTTAAAAAAACTTTGAGGTGATTTATGCATGCTTGTAAAATCCCAATCGTAATAAATTAATGTTGAGAGAAAAACTTGATCCACTATATTCCTGGTGGAAAGTGCCTTTTCTCATTCCTAAATTGAGAAATTCAGAATTTCTTTGAGAAGTTGAGAACAACTTCTTCTAGTCTGTAAGAAGAATCCTCCAAGCCGATTAGTCAACCCCGGCTTAATTAATTATTAATTAATAATTACTTATTAATTAATGATTAATCAATAATTCTGAATGATTGATTGAATAAACCCCGGCCCAACCCTCAAAAATGCTAAGAGAAACAAGTCAATCTCTTCCTGATGAAAAATGAGTGTCTTTTTCATTTCTCAGTTGAAGTCTACCCCGGCCCTTCACTTCACTTCATTTCATCAAATTTATAAAAAAGAGGAAAAATGTGTCCTTATAAATGTCTCAATGGAACTGGAATTACCAATCTAGGATTTAGATTTAATCCAGGATTCACCAGTATCTGGTAGCCTCCCTGGCCATATTTGCTGGGTTCATTCGAAAGCAAAAATAAAAAGCTTAATATCATCCTACATATGAATCTGAATTAATTCTTGTGATAAATTCGAAGCAGACGTCCGAAAGTTTAAATAAATAGAATTCTAATATCATTTTTCAACTACATTCATCAGAAAATGTTTTGGATACTAAAAAAAGTGCAGAGGGTTAAAAAAGCAAATCGATATTTCGGAAATTGTTGTAATCTGAATGGTATCAGACAAATTTGCGTTTTAACCTCAAGTTTTATTAAAATAAATCTCAGGCCCATTCGCCACGTGTCCCCATTATCTGCCTCCGTATGTGCTAAAGTTTACGCATATCGAAGTTTCTGTTCTCGGCCTCAAAGCATTTCTTGACAATCTAATGAAAAATCTAAGGGGAGTTGAGAGGGAGGGGTGCTTTGTGTCATAGTGCACAGTGACTCAAACAAAAAACTATAGTCTGTGCAAACCTTAGATTGCTGCATTGCTATTAACCTAGCTCCGCAGTGCAGGCTGGTTGCTTGGCTGAATCGGACTAGGCGCTGAGACAGCAAATAATAGCGGCGGCGGGGAAAAAAATTCCAATGGCCATACTGTGGGTAATATAGCTACTGTAATTAAGCCCACCTCTAGATATGTTGTTATGCTACCTTTTCTATTATGCTAGTACTGATGAAATATTTTTTTTAAATGAATTAGTTATTTTCTATAGTTGACAATAAAGTAGCATTACTAAAATACTCATCATCAAAAAATATTATGTCAAATATAAATAGGTACTAAAAATAATAAAATTGTTAAAAAATTGAAAATATAAATACTTATCAATCAGAAAATATTATGTGAGCAATTGTTGAATAATTTAATGAATAAATGTAAATGATTTAATCTATTGGGTTGCAGAAAAGCCCAACCCCAGCACTGGAGCAGTTGGCAGCGCCGCTGTTGGAGAGTGAAGCGCTGAAGCGCAACGCAGTGGTGAAGGCGGTGGTGAAGCCAGCCGTAGCAGCGCCCCCCGTGGCAGTGGAGGGTACGAGCGTTACTCCCCGCCAACGACCCAAGCCCCTGGTGGCAGGGGGAATTCCGCCCCCCATCGGCGCCTCTCCCACCCCGAAGCGACCCCCTCCGCCTCCCGCCACCAGCTCACCCCCTCCCAACACCCCTCACTTTCCTCCACCCCAACCGTTTCCCCGCACTCCGCAGGTGACTAAAAATAGTAGCATCGATTCTTCGGAATCACTCTTTCCTCCGTCGGGTTAGTATTTTTTTCAAGATTTTTATTAAAATTCATTTTTTTGCACCTAGTTAAAAAAACTTTGAGGTGATTTATGCATGCTTGTAAAATCCCAATCGTAATAAATTAATGTTGAGAGAAAAACTTGATCCACTATATTCCTGGTGGAAAGTGCCTTTTCTCATTCCTAAATTGAGAAATTCAGAATTTCTTTGAGAAGTTGAGAACAACTTCTTCTAGTCTGTAAGAAGAATCCTCCAAGCCGATTAGTCAACCCCGGCTTAATTAATTATTAATTAATGATTAATCAATAATTCTGAATGATTGATTGAATAAACCCCGGCCCAACCCTCAAAAATGCTAAGAGAAACAAGTCAATCTCTTCCTGATGAAAAATGAGTGTCTTTTTCATTTCTCAGTTGAAGTCTACCCCGCCCTTCACTTCACTTCATTTCATCAAATTTATAAAAAAGAGGAAAAATGTGTCCTTATAAATGTCTCAATGGAACTGGAATTACCAATCTAGGATATAGATTTAATCCAGGATTCACCAGTATCTGGTAGCCTCGCTGGCCATATTTGCTGGGTTCATTCGAAAGCAAAAATAAAAAGCTTAATATCATCCTACATATGAATCTAAATTAATTCTTGTGATAAATTCGAAGCAGACGTCCGAAAGTTTAAATAAATAGAATTTTAATATCATTTTTCAACTACATTCATCAGAAAATGTTTTGGATACTAAAAAAAGTGCAGAGGGTTAAAAAAGCAAATCGATATTTCGGAAATTGTTGTAATCTGAATGGTATCAGACAAATTTGCGTTCTAACCTCAAGTTTTATTAATAGAAATCTCAGGCCCATTCGCCACGTGTCCCCATTATCTGCCTCCGTATGTGCTAAAGTTTACGCATATCAAAGTTTCTTTTCTCGGCCTCAAAGCATTTGTTGGTAATCTAATGAAAAATCTACGGGGAGTTGAGAGAGGTCCTTTGTGTCATAGTGCACAGTGACACAAACACAAAACTATAGTCTGCAAACCTTAGATTGCTGCATTGCAATTATTAAGGAGTATAGTGCTGCCAGATTCCACAGAAAATCTGTGAAGGCAGAACGCCTGTGATCTAATTGTGTGAGAGAAAGAGCAAAAAGAGAGCGTAGGTCATTTTGATAGAATCAGCATGAAAACGGCAATAGTGTTCTCCTATTCTTGTATTTAATACCATTGGCCTTGAAGATCCGTGCTGCAAACTAAGGTTTGCATGGACTATAGCTTGTTATTTTCAAGTCTTCTAAATGACCAAGAATTTCTCCATGCATCATACAAATTATTTGTAGATATTATTAGATCATTTAAGTGAATTCTGTGTGTTATTAAAATGTGTTGATATTAATCTAATATCAAAATTGAAACTGAAATTATATACCATCTATTATTCATCCATTTTTTAATCAGTCCACTAAAGGAAACAATAAACCAACCAAGTTAAAAACTTTCCGACTTCCCGACTCTTACAAATAGTTCAGTGAAGTCTACTTTATAACCACTGAAACAATATTAAATAAAAACGCAGCTTTCATTTTTGGATGAAAAAGCTGTTATTTAAATTCGAAAAATCTAGCAGATTTTACTACAACGGTCAATATATTCATTATAATGATTGAACCAATAATTTATTTTTTATTCCATTAACAATCAGAAGTCATTATTACAATATAATGTGATTGGGAGAAGACAACAGGCATAGCCCAAAACTGTCTTTCTCCCAAATTTTGATGAATAAAAGTTTCGAAAAAAGAATGAGTTTATGATTTCACTTTTCTCTTGAAAGTCCAATTTTCACTTGAAATTCTTTAAAGGTTTAAAAATTTGGATGGTTGATGGCAAAATTTAATTGATTAACACCGATCTGGCAAAAGTTTTGAAAATTTTTAAATTAATTAGCCTAGTTTTATAGAAAATATTGATTTTTTTTGTTGAAAAATATTGAAATCCGAACACCTATAAATAATTCATTCTTCAAATCAAAATAATTTCGAGTAAATGACGACCTCTGGAATATTCATTCTTCAATTTAGATTGATTTGTTTTTTTGGTGGTGCAGGCTACCCAGATCCGTTCCGAGAAGAGGCGGCAGGGACGGTGGAGGGGGGCGGTTCGAAGCCGCCTTCGCAGTCAGTGTCACACTGCAACATTCCGCCATCGGGGGCGGCAGGGGAGTCCCCTCCCGCCTCTCCCTCGTCGCTAGCCACGCCCAAAGCCAATCATCGACGCAACGTCAGCGATACCTCTGCATTCAACAAGTGCGTTCATTCATTCAATCAAAGTCTATTCCTAACAATTACATAGTTTAATCTTTCTGAAGAAATAATGGTCACTTTCCCCAAAAAAGTTGTACTAAAATTCTAGTTTAAACTCTTCTGACTTGTGTGTTTGCTTATTCTGCAATCCTTTGTAATTCATCTAGTCCTTCAAATCTTTTTTTTACCACCTGGTCCTATCGGTTTTTTTTCCATCCTTTTCCTTATTTTTCTTCCCATCCCATCCCATCATATCTACCGTCTATTTATTTTTCCTGATACCTTTTTCACCTTCTCAAGGATTGAAGGTTTTCCTAGTACATGGGTATCCATAGTTCGAAAAACCCTTCAATCCACCACACTTTTTTGGTACCTCTTTCTTTTATTTTGTTTTAATGTGTATTGTTGTTGTTGTTTCCATGTATTCTTTTTGTTAATCTGTATCAAACTTGTAGGTGTGTGTGTAAAAATAAATTGAATTGGAAAATTGAATTGAAAAACGTTCAGATGACTCAATTGATGCACATTTCAATTAATGCAGCCATACGTTGATTAAACGGGTTTAATAGTATTATAATTAGAATATTTATTTATTTATTCCATTTACAATCACAAATCATTATTACAATATAATATGATTGGGAGAAGACAACAGACATAGCCCAAAACTGTATTTCTCCCAAATTTTAATGAATAAAAGTTTCGAAAAAATGAGCTTATGATTTCACTTTTCACCGAAAAGTGAACCAACTTTGGGGAAGATGAAAAAATTACTAGAAAACTGATTACAGAATGAGAATGCATTATATCATTCAATTGTTTATTTTACTTTTAAATGATTTTTAATGGTTGCTGTAAGTCAAAAGCAGCTTAAGCCGCCTTATAAGAATAATAAAGGAATACAGTATTTCCGTCTCTTTGGAAAAATAATGTTTTTCAAGCTGAAAAACATTTAGTCAGGAAACATGTGTATTGATTATTGAGAACCATTTCCAATTCAATTCCACTAGTATTATTAATTGAAATTCATCATTATATGTAACTAGTTCCAGATAGCTGTAATCATTTGAAAGAAATTTGAAAATGATGTTTGGGTTTGCAGAGTATTCGCCAATGAAACTAGTCAGTTCCTGGCGCCTTACGAAGCGTCAGTGAAGTCGAGATCGGGATCGAGTTCTCCACCAGAGTGCAGCGTTGAGGAAGCAGTCACCGCCGACCAAACCGATCGGGTGTTAGGAGTCTCCACGTCACACGTAAGTTCTGTAGTACTATATCATGATTCAATAATATAGCACTTCTATTGTAGATAACATGATTCGAGTCATCCCAGTAAATATTGTCTGATATTAATCGATCATTATTGTTAAAAATTATCAATCATTGACCGAACGCAGTGAGGTCTATGTTTCAACACGGATCTTCTTTTGTCTGTATGTATTTAACGCATTTACGGCCAAACGCGTTGATAGAATTCTATGAGATTTGTCAGGAATATTCCTTTTTTAACTGCGTGTCGATGTATACACAAGGTTATTTGAAATTTTGCATTCTAAGGATATGAAAGGAAAAGGAATTTCCTCTATACTCTGATATCACTATATATATATATATATATATATATATATATATATATATTATATATATATATATATAATATATATATATATATGTGTAAGAAGCTGGTTGCTCTACATTCACGCTTCTTCTTTCTAATCATATGAACCATATGACTTGTTAATAATTTACTAATGTTGTTTATCAACTAACAGCAGAGCTGATGAGAGAATCATTGAATGTTCATATTTGTACAGTTTAAGATTTATTGAGATTTATATTATAATTGACATTAAAATCGATTTTCTAAAGTAAATGCAAATCTTTCGTCAATTATTCATTTTAAGTAATATGTGCGAAGTAAGATCATTATAAATCGATTTTTTTGTTCAACATGCCGAAAAAAGGTAAGAGTGAATTTTCAATTGATATTGATAGGAAATTTGTTTTGGAAAAATTCTCGGGGAAAATTGGACAAAATGCAAAATTCTGGCTGGAAGATTTTGAGAAAGAATGTATCCGTTACAATATCCACAACGATGAAGAAAAAATAACATGTTTAAGACTATTTTTAGAAGGGAGTTCTGAAGATTGGTATGCTTCCAACAAATATAAATTAGGATTGAATAATAGGAATGTTGAATATAAAGAGGAAATATTCTACAAATGTATGAAAGGAAAGAAAAGAATCTTCCTTTCTCAAGAAAAGGGTAAAGAATTGATTGAGAAAACTCATTTTCAACTAGGACATATCGGAACTCACCACACACTATTACACATACGTCCACATTACTACTTTTCCAACATGGATGAAATGGTCAAGCGCTATTGTGATTTGTGTCATATATGTAAGAAGAATAAAACAAGAAGAGGTCGCTCAATAGGATTACTTTCACAATTGGGTCCAGCTAGTGAATCGTTTGCTAGATCCTATCTTACAAAACCATTCTGTCAAGATCCTATTAGCTGATCAATATGCGTCTATCAAATCAAAAAAGTTTAGAGATTACCTACTCGAAAAAGGTGTTACAATGGTATTCACATCGGTAGATTGCCCACAATCAAATGGTCTTAATGAGCGGCTAAACCAGACATTGGTGAATCGTATTAGATGCAAAGTGAATAGTCCAGAAGGAAGAACGCAGACGTGGTCGAAAATAGCGGAAAGTTGCACATCAGAATACAACAAGACAATCCATAGCACTACTAAATTTACACCAAGATATCTGCTATTGGGAGAGGATTTGGAAATAATACCATCACAACTGAGGAAAAAACGAAACTTACAAATAGACAGAGAAGAAGCAATAAAAAATTCCAATTTAAACCACAAACGGAACAAACTGAGATGTGATAAGAACAGAAGAATATATGGTTTCAAGGAAAAAGAACTAGTGTATATAGAAAAAGGGAACAAGTTGAATAGAAATAAATTAGATGAAGTTAGAAGTGGACCGTTCCCCATTATAAGAAGAATATCAAACTCAATGTATGAAGTGGCCTGCGGAATCAATGGGAGTGAACCAATCATCTGTCACTCAAGCAAATTGACACCTTCAAGGAAGTTTCTCGTTCAAGGGGGGGAGATGTAAGAAGCTGGTTGCTCTACATTCACGCTTCTTCTTTCTAATCATATGAACCATATGACTTGTTAATAATTTACTAATGTTGTTTATCAAACTAACAGCAGAGCTGATGAGAGAATCATTGAATGTTCATATTTGTACAGTTTAAGATTTATTGAGATTTATATTATAATTGACATTAAAATCGATTTTCTAAAGTAAATGAAAATCTTTCGTCAATTATTCATTTTAAGTAATATGTGCGAAGTAAGATCATTATATATATATATATATATATATATATATATATATATATATATATATATATATATATAATCTACTCTGAAGATAGGATTAATCAGACTATAGAATTATTCATAATCAATCAGCAGTCAAGTGGATTATTCATGCATTACACAGATGTCTGGAGAAGCCGTGTCTATTTCTACAGCTGAATAATGTGAAGAAAACGTTCATCATCTTTACCATATTTAAAATTTAGAAACTTTATGATAGACTGTAAAACATATGACAGATATTTTGGAGAAAGACTGGCACGGCTGGAATTAGAACAGGTGATACTTGTGGATCAGAAAACTGCGTGAGACCTATTGTTCACAGAACTACTAGTATTTTATTCGTCACAAAAATATATTTTCCAATTACTTGACAATAAATTAAAAGTGGAGCTAGAAAAGTATTAGAACTATCTGCTTTGCCTAATGACAGATAAGGATAGTATAACCAATGTTAATCAGGTGCTGACTTCACGTGAATCTCAATATAGTAAAAAGGTCTTCGAACTTCTACTCCATTTTGTTTTTAAATACTAGCTATTTTTTATGACTATGTCCATAATATCATGGACTTAATCGTGTGTTATAAAAAATGAATGAACAAGTCTGAGGTGGTTCTGAACCAATGAGAATTGGCTTTGAAACCACATGTTGATAGTTGATAGTGCTGTACAACAAGCTCTTTCAATAGAGTGCTAGTCGTATGATTATTCTTCATACCTATAAGAAAAACTTAACTCGGATGACTATGCTATCCTTTAAATAATGTTAACTTTCAACCATGTAAAATTAATTGGGCGTCGATGATTGAATCGAGTGATTAGTTCTTTGTTCACTCGTAGTTAGTTTATTGGTCACTGAATATTGAAAATGGTCAATGCCCATTTTTTTATTCATATCAACAACGAACTATTATTTAGCGTATGACAGTTTTGTCAAAATTAAGAAAATTTCACACTATACGTGCACGTCAAGGGTTGAAATGTACTGTATTGCAGTACATTGACGTGCCCTTCTAGTGTGAAATTTTCTTAATTTTGACAAAACTGCTATACGCTAAATAATAGTTCGTTGTTAATATGAATAAAAATGGCATTGACCATTTTCAATATTCAGTGACCAATAAAAATGAAAAATATCAAATTAATAGAAAACTGAAGATTGTTGAGCAATAATAATATTTAGCGAACCTATAGTCTTCAATTTTGATGAGTTTCCAATGAGATTTGTACTGGGTGCGGCAGGAAGGGTGGATGCTTTTAGAACAGATAGTATTCTTATTTGGGTAGTCGGATTGGGCCAGCTGAAGTGAACATGTGTTCGGTAGATCATACCATTTTTTCTAGTCATTGTTTAATCGGCATCATGGATTCGTGGAATGTGCAACATCGTATGTTTACTTACGACAGTTTTGTGCGTAATAATGAGAGTATCATTACAGTTCAGCGCGAGTTTCGTCGTCATTTCAATCTTGCGAGAAATGAAAATGTACCCACTCGTAACACCATTTTACGTTGGGTAAAATCATTTCGTTCAGTAGGAACAGTAATGAATAAACGACCACCAGGGGCTCATCGCACTGTACGCACTCCACAAAATGTGGAAAGAGTTGGCAAGCCATACTCCGTAGTCCTAATCGATCTGCTAGGAGACATTCTTCTGAACTGAACATCAGTGATCGGTCAGTAAGGCGTATTTTACATAAAGATCTAGGATTTCATCCCTACAAAATGGCCATGGTTCAACAATTGAATCCTGGCGATTATGTAAAGCGGCTGAATTTTGCTCGAGAAATGGAGGCCATATTTGACCAAAATGAAAACATCATTTTGTTTACGACAGATGAAGCACATTTTCATTTGAATGGTACCGTTAATCAGCAGAATTATCGTTATTGGTCAGATGAAAATCCGAAATTAATGCATGAGAGACCATTACACAGTCCCAAGGTGACAGTTTGGTGTGCTGTGAGCAGTATATTTGTTATTGGTCCATACTTTTATGAAGACGACAACGGGAACACTGTAACTGTAACCTCAGAACGTTATAGACAGATGTTCACTGGATTCTTCCTTCCTGAATTAAGAAGGAAACGTATTCCTATCCGGCAAGTATGGTTTCAGCAGGACGGGGCGACAGCTCACACAGCAAGAAATTCAATGGAAGCAATTCGGGCTGTTTTTCGTGGTCGCATCATTTCTCGGTTTGGTGACATTGATTGGCCTCCTCGTTCTCCAGACCTGTCCATGTGCGACTACTTCTTGTGGGGTTTCCTGAAGTCACGTGTTTACCAGCATAAACCACGTACACTTCAAGAACTAAAGGGAGCAATTTGTGAGGAAGTCGAACAAATTGGTAGGGCAATGTTAGAAAGAGTACAATCCAACTTCCGAGAGCGGCTTGTAAAGTGCATTGTTGAAAACGGCCGTCACCTGTCAGATATTGGTTTCAAACATTAATTTTCTAAAATTGTAAAATAATGTGAATATTGTTCTGTAAATAAATGTTTTTTTTATGCATAGGTAACGACATATTACTTTTTTGAAAACCGTTCATCCTTTCTGCCGCACTTTGTATTTATAAGTAAGTTAATTAAAAAACCCCTTTGCTGTGTTTTGTTGACATTGTGAATTTATGGATTATCTCCGTGGTTATAAGTTAGTTATTATTAGTAGAGAAATTGATGGATTATCATAGTGGATTAGATTTGGATGTGGAAGTTTAGTAGTGGAATGTTTGTGTTGACAGAACGAGCTGTCAGTGAGCGGTGGCGGTGGGGCAGCGGGGGAAGGCCGGAGCATTTCGGCTGCAGGGCCGACCGGCTGGAATCCCTTTGAAGAGCCTTCGTCGACCGCATTCACTCACATCACCGAGGACAACTTTTTCGGCGCCGAATTCGATAAAATTCAACGTGGTAGTCAAAGCAGTAAGTATTGACCATTTCATATGCTATGTACGTCTTCATGTCGAAATATGTTTTGCCAACTCTCTCACAGTATTTCACTGTAGATGTTTTATTTTTCGCCCACTGTTTGTAGTGATTTTTTTTTGTAATCCACTCTACTCTTGATAAAAGAAGCTTCGGCAGCCACCTTCTAGTTCAGCTTCTAGCCAGTTTGTAGTCATTTCATTATTTTTTTTATTTCTTTCATGTAGATCTATGTTTTTTTCTTTATATTAGCCATAAAAATTGAAAACTAATAATTTGTTTAGTTTTTGTTAGATAATAAAAAAAATGTGAGGTTGTTACCAAACCTCCAATTAAATTCAAATTCATTTATGTCGGACTATTTATTGAAATCAGAAAGAAGAAAAGTTTTGAACTAGGTCTATAGGTTTATAAATTTTTAACAGACCTTATACTGGTCTGTTTCTTGTTTCCTATTTTGCTGATTTGATTTGATGAAAACATGGACTGCTGTATCTTTTGTACTGTACTAACTCAACACTGAGTAGAATTTATAAGCCTACTTCTCCATTTGAACCAAGTTGTCAGTAAAAAGGGATTGATATCATCTTTTACTAAACTTATTCTCTATAGTTATTCATAAATTTCAATCCTAAAATCCTGCATTTGTTATCTGTTAATTTATCTGGCCAGTATTCAATGCAATATTTATATCATTTGACGGGATGTTGAAGATGTAAAATGTCCGATTCTGAACATTACTTTGTCACTTCTAATCGTTTTAATCCACAATAAAGTCTCAGTAACCTACCATACAATAGTTAGGAAAATTATTATCTTCTGAAACTTCTAGATTCTTATATTATATTCACTTTCCACATTGTGATAATAATGGTAACCTACCGTTCAATATTTAGGAAAATTATTATCTACTAAAACTTCTAGATTTTTATATTATATTCACTTTTCACTTTGTGAAAATAATGCTACACAAATCTTGATGTAGTATTTCTTATGCAATTGTTGTGTTTTCAGGCATTTCAAATGTGAAAAGCAGGGAAAGTCTTGTTATGGCGTTCTCGGACATGACAACTGCAGCTGATGATCCTTTTATATCTGCTCCATTCACTCATCCAGGTAACAATAAATCTTCAACAAGAATTCATTAAGCAGACTTGAAAATTTCACAATCATACTAAAGAGTAAATCTGACATTAGAAAAAATAATGACCTCATTTACCAAGTAGGCATTCGTTTTGAAGCACAATGTTGCTGTTTTATGTTGATAACAGTATAACAAATGGAACTTATTCCTCATTTTATTAGTGTGTAATTGGCTTTGACTTTCTCTTTCATCTAACATGAGTATCTACCTCAATAACTCCTCCACCATCACACTGTAATGTTGTATTTTGGTGACACTCCACCATATTGTTATAAATTGTTCAATTTATGTGTCTAAACAAGATTTATGGATTTTATAAATGTCAAGGAATACTTCAAAAGCAATTAATCATCTCATCTTATTTCTTCACCCAGGCCCAAGCAAAAAGCTTATGTGAACATCATCCGTACTAAAAACAAAGCTTGAATTACTGTCTTTTGTTGAATGATAATAATTATAATTTTCCTTTCAGCTTCAAAACAAGAATCAAAGAGTGTGAAGCCAAATTCGTTCTTGAAGAGTACTGTGTCATCAAATGGAGGTAAGACATGAATTTAGAAAAGAATAAAATTTAATTCGATTCAGAGATGGCAGTAGTTGATGCGAATATATTCTATTAATAAGCTCATAACTAAACTGTTATAATTGATGTCTGTTTGTACAGAATGTTTACAGTTTGAGTAGAGTAACATCACTTGTGTCAGAATTGATGAAATCGTGATTTTACTCAACCTTCTCAACATTCTGTGTATCTTGAAACTTACTATTGATAGCTCTGGCTTCAATTTACATGCTGCTATTGTAGTTTACTCTTTCAAAGTATCTTGATGTACTTTTTTAACTCAATACACCCAAGAAAGAAAAATCACCTTCTTTATAAGTTGAGCTCGTTTTATGCTCTCTTATTAGTATAGTCTACACCAGTGGTCTCCAAATATTATTCAAGGGCCAAATCTTTGTCATAGAGAACATGGACGGCCGCATTGATTAAGGCTACTGAAAGTATATTAAATCAATGAGAAGACATGTTTTGTTCTTCATTATCAATGTTGAAACCCGGCTGAGCATGCTGGTCTGCAGTGACCCAAATTCAGTCTGCTAACGCTGCTTGTGGTTGTGG
Organism: Nilaparvata lugens; assembly: GCF_014356525.2. Lineage (NCBI taxonomy): Eukaryota > Metazoa > Arthropoda > Insecta > Hemiptera > Delphacidae > Nilaparvata > Nilaparvata lugens. The sequence continues at coordinate 77,935,578 of NC_052505.1, read as the reverse complement.
ATACCTACTCCGCCAAGCCCATGCTTATTTGATCATCTTTATTACCCAAGTACAAGCTGAAGCTTTTGTGGGTATCATCCAGCGAAATAATTAATGTAATTGTTTTTCAATCGCATCTATTTCATCTCAACTTATTGAACCAGAGTTGTCAATCAAGTATTAATTAAAAATATAAATATTGTAATCCATGGGTCGTAATTAACACTTATTTGTCAAAGGCATGAGTGGGGGGAATGGTGATAATTACTAATGTAATTAAGTTGTTACAATCAGTTCTAATGTTTACTATATATTGTTGATTGTAAAAGAAACAATCAACCTATTGTCTAAATAACAATAATAGTAACAAGCAACAATAGTAAATAATAAATCAGGAGATTTACTTAAGATTTGAAATATAAGCAATGTGTTTATATAAGTAAGCTATTGTTCCCATATCTGCTATATTTTCATCAAAAAGATTTGATCTCATTTTACATTAATTTGTAATTATATCTCACATGGATATTTTGAAAAATCTTCATTCTATTGAGTCTATGATTGATCCATTCATCAAATATTTAAGGAGTAAACAAATCTATTTTCAGAAAATTATAATAATTCACTTATGCTTTTGTGTTAAAATTGATAAGCGAAATCTTTCTCATGATACTTTCAATGCGTTCTTTGTGAAAGTACTTCAAAATAATACAGACAAAATTCAAATCAATCAGAGAAAATAATTTTAATCAGTTATAAAGAAGAAAGCAAAAACAACGATAGTATTTTTCTTTTGTCAATTGAAGGCAATTAGCAAAGCTATATTATGTGAATTTAATATTCCTCTGTTACAAAGCTTAAAAGTTTAAATCTGCCTGTTCTAAAGCCTTTCCTCTATTACAAACAATGAAATTACTAGTGTTACGTCTGTAATTTTTTAATTTATAATACATAACTAGTGTCAACGGAATTTATTTGGAAAATTCGAAAAACCATGAAAAGCTACTAAACAGAAAGATGTTTGAGCTGTTATCGTTCAGATCATAATAATTACTATAATTATATAATTTACTATACAGCCCAAAGATCTTGTCCAAGACAAGTTCTATTTATTAATCAGAACGACCATGAATTGGATCAAATAAATAAGACATATGGTAGTAAAATTATTTGATTCGAAGGGCATTACAAAGTATTTGTACTGTAATCTTTTATAGATTTCATCAATGTACCTAGAATTTAACCAATGTATTCTAGGTACCTTGGATTTTATAGTTATCAATATCACTTCTTACATCAAATTACATTTGGGTTTTCCATGCTTAATCATAAATTTGATGATATAAGCTTATTGTATCCTCCCCTTTGTATTGTATTATTTCCATTGAATCAATGCCCTAAAAAATATGTTCAACATGTTTTATTATATATGATTTTGTAGATGAATATATAATTTATATTATTGTAAAATATTCTATATATCTATCAATCTGTATCACCTTTCATATTGTCATCAGTGTTCCTATTTTTATTGTTGATGAGAAATTGTTTAGATTCATTGTGTAAGATAATTTGTAAATATTTCTGTACGAATCTAATAATTTCGATGGTAAATTTCAATACTTTGTATAATAATGTATCATTATTGTATATTTTTGTATTTGAGGGCTTCCCATGCAAAGCATATGAAATGCATTATCGTTGAACTTTCATACTGTACAGTTTGATAGTTATTCGAATTTCGATTATCAGTCATTCTTTGTTTTGTATGTCCTAATCGATGGTGCTTTGTGATTTAATGAATATAAAAAATGTACTAAAAATATAAAATATATTTTTGCTCGTTCAAAATTACTAAAGAATTATTATGAATAATACAGTACTTTTGGTAAGTACACTGGAAAAGTGTTGCTTAGGTACTCTTTTTATTTATAATTATGTTATTTTGTAAATTCCACGTCAAGCTATTGTTCTTATATTTTAAGTTGATGTAAATTCAGTACAGAACTATCAAATCCTTACTGCCACAAATTTTATCCATCACTTCTCAACCTGTGATAATTTAATAGTTATTGTTTTTCCAGCACTGTCATTTTATTTCATTTCATTTAATAGGTACAGATCTTTTGAAGATATTCTTGGCATTTTGTGGTTGTTCATGATAATAGTAACATTACTAAAAAATATTTTAAATACCACTGATCATTTTAGAAATCATTATAGATGTAAACCAAATTCTAGCCTGACTCTCAGCTAACTTCAATATTATTTGTTTGCATGTCAAATGAACAGAAATCATCAACGAAGTTTCAAAGTCTGGTCAACTATTAATTATCATGAGTAATCAACATATTATGATGTTTACTATAATTAACATTCATGAAAATACTATTCTATCAGAACCTAATTTTAATTCTTTCGTAAACTTTCCACATTACTTTGAATAACTGAATATTATAATAATTTTATGCGCACACAATTAAAATGTTGGTATCACAGATTTCAGACCTAAAGATTGTTAAAAAATCAACGTGGCTAAAAAATTTCATAGTTAATTGTCCACTATAAGTCTAGATTCCCACATTTATCAGTTTTCGGTACAGTGGAAATATAATCTCTATGGGTTTGAGAATTCATATTCGCTTGAATATTATTATAATGGGAATATTCCCATCAGAACTCATGCGAATAATATTGCCACTGTACCGATACTGATATATGTGGGAATTCAGCTTCACTCGATCTCGATAAATCACCGATTGTTGTTTTAATTTCTGTTGGTTTTGTTTTTAGTTTTCTCCTCAAAATTGATTTAAACTATTGCTCTTTTTCAAATAGCCAAAAACCTATTCTGACTCAATTAATTTAATACTTTCTTTAAAAATACTCATTGATAATTTTTATGTGTAGAATATTTTATATATTATTTTCAGTCCCATCTTTTTACAACGATTCTATTGTGATTTAGCGTTTTTTAATATTTGATTAAGTTTTATATTGAGAATCAACTGCCTGATTTCCCCAAACAGCTCTTCAAAACAGTGAAAAACAGCCCAATGAAATTTTTTGGGAAAACAGCCCAACAATTTTTTTGAAAACACAAGGTCACTGTTAGTTTTAAACATTTATCCATGTCTGGGCTGTTATTATTTAATGAAAGAAGGGCTGATCAATTTTTGTTTTAATTGCTCTCCAACCAAAATAATCATCATGACACTGAACAATATTGTAGTTCATTTCATCCTAGAGGAAAATTCGTACTGTAGAATAGGAAATTCAAAACATTGGGCGAACGATATTTCTAGTCAAAATTGGATTTCATGAAGTTTATCTTGCCAGTCTATTACCCAATTTTATCTTTAACTAGAATTTTTCATAGCTTATTGTGATAAGGCCTAATTTTTATTTTGACTAACCTTGACCAAAGAACATTGATTTTTCAATTCAACGTTGTGCTCTGTGTTATAAAAAAATTGTATGTTCCTTTTTTGGAACTTGAGTTCGTTATTATTCAAATGCATAGTTGATAAAACTTGGAAGATTACAATCAAGATAATTTTCTGAATTTTGATTTGTTAATTCACATTTCTAAAATCACTATTTCTATGCATCATCAGGCAATAAGTATCATCGTATAAAATGAATAACTTTTAATAAATTTAGCATTATTTCCTTAGTTCCTTATTTACTAAAAATTTAAATATGTATTAGCTCTTTATCAGTTCATATTCTAGTTCAAAAAATCATGTTTTCCATAATCCTTGGAAATTCTCACTTGATATAGATGCCATCTTCAATTTCCCCATTTTAATTACAAAATCATAGTTACTATATAATTTTAGAATTAAAAAAATGACAAATTGCAAAGTGATTGAGAGAAATGACAACATCCGTAGAATTTAGTGCCTTAGTTTTAGGTAGATGAAACTTGTAGGAAGAACATGTATTCGAGATCAATATTATTATAATCTATGATAATGATGATAATACATAAATGTTATATCTTGTCTATACAATATGGCACTGGCAAGAGCAGATAGTTTTGATATTGCAAGAAATTGTTGCTTGATTTCATCTTTAACTTCAATTATGAGAAGTCATTAAAAAAAACAGATTTTCTTGCTTGAACCAAATATTTTTCTATTTATGCAAATTTCATGGGTATCGTTTTTGAAAGACTTGTGTACATATCTGATATTTCTACACTATAGTTCACTGATATTCTCTCCTTGTTGATTTGATTGATTAGAATAATGTTCAATGATTGAATAAATTCAATATAACACTTGCTAGAAAAGTCATCACCTATTTCTGAGATTTTAAACTGTCGAAAGTTATTGCTGAATATTTGCTAAATACAAAAGTTGTTGATTCACATTTTTCTAATTGTTAGGAGGATTGTGTATAAATCAACAAATACATTGCACGCTCTCCCTAGAAGTGGTGATAGAGTGTCTGTCTTTTAAACTTCATGTCACGTTAATTCAAGGCACAAATTATATTTTTCATCTTTCAACAAACCATGTCCTGAAAACAAATATTCGAGTTTTCATTTGAAAAACATGTAAATTTTGACTTTTGAATGACAAGAAAATTCAAGTGAAAATTGATGATTCAAGAGAATGAAGTCTCACAAATTATATTTCATCATTCAACAAACCAAGTCCTGAAAACAAATATTCGAGTTTTCATTTGAAAAACATGTGAATTTTGACTTTTGAATGACAAGAAAATTCAAGTGAAAATTTATGATTCAAGAGAATGAAGTGAAAATTCTTGATTCAACAATCATGAATTAGGAAGGACAGCTTCAGCATCACGATTGGAAAAGTTTACTCTGTGTATAACTTTTGAAGATAATTTTTTATAATTCCATTTAAAAAGTAATTTAAATAAATTGAAACCTCACGAAAGTTCAGTTTCTTCTTGTCAGTGTTACCACAAATTAATGTATTATTTTTTTTTTAATCTTGCAATATGTGATACTTATTTTTAATCGAGTTTTTATATTCTTTATCATAACAATGATAGTAATGCTATAAATCTAGGTGTTCTATTATAGAATACATGTATATTTTCAATTGCATTTGATGTGAAATTATAAAATAAAATCACATGAGTTTTATAATTTATAGAGAAGAAGCTGACAAGTTTTTATTTATTCAATTCAACAATATACATGATATTTCTGCATTTATTCATTGTTCATATTCTGTTATGATGATAGTTTATCACATCACATCACCTGAAAAAATTGTAGATTTATAAGATTCTTAGTCACCATAAAAAACAACACAATAATTATTCTGTAAATTATTTAAAACTATAATGTATGGTACTAAAATTGTGTCCAATGTAAACATTACTGATGTGATAAATGTAGTACGGTAACTAGCAAATTGTGGTATGTGTAGGCTATATTAATTGTATAAATGATGATTTAACTGTATCATAATGGAAAATAATTTGTACAGACGTACAGTATCCATTTCAAATTTAAAAAATGGTAGAGATCATTCTCATCGATAGGGTATGTCAACTATGTAAACGTCTATGTCAATCCCGTTGTTAAAATCTTCCTTTTCCAAAGTAAAAAAATTTAGTTACATTTTATTTTCAAACGAAGTATGCTTATGATTTCGTTGGTCATTACTGGAATGACGTTTAAATTCAACAATATTATTATTTTTTTAATTATCCATTTCAGATGAAATTTAGATGACTCGAGTCTTTTTAGTATGTATACCCTTCCAAGTGAAACTATCATATTATTTATCAAATTATCATATTCTTTGTAATTTAATATTTTATTGTGATCAAAAAATTAATTGAAAGTAGTATTGATAAAAATGTTTTAGAAAATGTCAATCACAATTTTAAAAATCTCTCACAATAACCTTGAAATTATTTCAAGGGAATCATATATTCTTATAATTTTCATCAAAATACAGTAAAATGCCCAATTTGTTCCTAAAAGCGGTTCAACAAACACGGGAATTATGTTTTGTCACTTGAAATTGTTAATTGATATAAAAGACTTGATCGAACGTTAACAATTCATTAGAGATTGTATTTCATGACTCGTTATTATAATTATGTGGATTAATTTTTATTCTCGAGTAACGGTACCTCTTTACAAACATTTGGCTGAGCATCTTGCCTGATGAAGGTTTTCTTGGTATTGCAAATTTAGCAAAGAACTGTTACTTTGTCTCAGATTCCAACTAAATTTGACTCCATTAATTATTTGTAATTTTTTTTTAATAATTCACAATATTTATGTCAAAATGTATTTCCTGAATCTAAGAATCCAATCTTTCCAAATTGTAACTTTGTATTTGTAAATCTTGTACAGTGCAATCTCTTTTTGTAACAATTTGTGAATATTGTTTTTATTTGTATATAATTTATTTTTTGCAGGCATGCTTGGCTAAGGTGCAACAACTATTATTGTATGCAATTTATGAAATCATTGTTCAAAAGTTATTCCGAACTATATTGGAATATTCTTTCAAAATGATTCCCTTGTAAAGTCTGGAACAACCTTCAAACTTGAAGAGACCTTTTGCTTTTTAGCTTCAATCTTGTGTACTATCTTGAATTTTGCCTGTATAAATATTGCTTATTGCCATTCAAAAGCACTGTGAGCGTTTAAACGTTGTAAATTATTAATCATGTACAGTAACCGTATCTTGCAATGACTCATATTCGAGGTCATTCATCTAATGAAAAAGTTATACAGTGACTCTTAATGTCAAATTAACTCCCAATTATTCAATTTAATTTTGCTATGAATAATTAATTTTCCAAGATTACAGATTTTTCAAGATCATTATTTTTTTAGTACAGCATATCTACAGAGAATCACCCTTGTTATGAAAGTAAATGCAATCAGTCATGAAACTTGGTGATCAGCCTTTTGCTCTGAGTATAATGAGTCCTAATCAGTCCTAGAATCGTGAGTAAGTCCTGAAATTATATTTGAGTGAGTTCCGAATCACCGGATAGTGATTCTGAAGCTTTAGACAGCTGACTCCAGACACTCTTGGAACGGTTCTCTCGGGATCTCTTATATCTAATCTGAACAATTATATATCATACTCACCGCTCGCTGGGTCAATAATTTTCCCAAGCATGATGGCTTTGTGATGTCTGCTGCGTTATTGGCATTCAAGCAGTGCTACTGTTCATTCTTCTAGCTCAGCATAATTTGGATTCTCGCTTCATCGTATTTGTACCATATTCCCATTGCCTCGTTCATCGTCTCAGATTTGATCCCCGATTCAGGTCTTACATTTTTCTATCGAAACGTAATTGTCGGAAATCCTGGAGCTTTAAGGCTATTCGAAAATACCATACATTTTTCAGGATGCCGTGTATTACAGTTGAATGATAGAATATTATCAATATCCACGGGTGTTACTTGGTCACCATTTATTGTATTGTACACATAGAAACTAATCATAATGTTATCAGTATTAATAGAGCAGAGTTTTTTTTACATCATTCCGTTCTAGTTCAATAGTTCTAGTTTACAAATCATGATAACGCTTCAGGAGTTGCTAAAACGCCCTACTCAAATATTGTATCAATTGAAACACCAAATTGCGAAGGCATTACAAGAATAAAAGTAAATCTAAATAATCTGATCCAATTTCAAGCTTGACTTATATGATGGTGATATTTTGTCATCATTTCAATGTATCCTGCTCTGCATATGTTGCTTGTATCGGGTCAAAACTGCTCATCCTATACAGTTCCAATTTGCCTCTGTTTTTCACTTGAAAAAAAGTTTTCTTGAATAATCCCTGCTATGGTATTTTTAATTACCCCGATGTCAATAATCAAGTACGTCTCAATCTCTTCCCGATGGCATTCGTTGAGAATACTGTATTTTGTTGTTTTGTTGCAATTCATTTTTTAGTCCAAAGCTTCTTCTTCAAATTGCTGTGCTGTAATGAGACTGGTCAATGGTTGGTAAATGAGACATTATGAAATTCGATTTGTAGTATACTGTCGAAAGTTGAGTAAAAGAGCTTAAACAAGAACAAAGCTCTCCAGCCTCAATAGAAATATATATTTTTTCCCAAATATTGTTGAAAAGGCATATCAAGCTTATAATTCTTTGTTTTGAACATTATAGTCAGCGTCAGTGACATAACAACATGTTTTTGATACAATTGAAACCCTTGAAAGCCACCTTCTTCACTGTATTGCACTTTAGTCCTTATTCCTATTTTAATATGAGATCATTGATGAGCCCTATTTTGAGAGCTTATTTCGAAATCCTTCTACTAACCATTTCTCTTGCTTAAAAAACTATCCATCTCCCGATTATGCCGTGTTATCATGCTTTGACTGAAACCTAACGCTATAGCATGCCGTTATTAACACTTGAATTAGACAAATATGCCCCAAATATTTATTTTATGATTGTATTGTTTTGAAGAGTACATCTAACGTTCTCAGTTCCGACCGATTTTCATTATTAAGATGTTCGATCAAAATTCTCAGCCAAAATCAGCAGTGAACATTTTTACCCTTATCCATCGATTCAACATTTTATTTTTGATGAGAATCTAAAAAAACATAATTCACACTTTTTGAGTACATAGAAGAACAGTAGGGTACTACAATCACATCAGTTCTGTAATTTAAGGACAATACTACTATTTTCAAGTAATGTTTCTATAAATTATATTACTCTTTCAAGCTTTATGTATCCGTGCTACCAGATTGTATGTATTTATCCTCATATGGCTATTGAATAAATAATCTATTATGTAAATGAAAGCCTACCAAGTATATAGGTGATAGATATATGACCTTATGTTGATATTTGTCGTTATTCATGTATTGGTACACATGTGCTCTCTGTAATCAATACAGTAATAAAAGGAACTGTTATAGTTTGAAAAATGAAGTTAATCATTACTTTCCATTGTCTCTCTCTCCTTGTCGAGTCCTTGTTGGTTGTTCCAGACTTATATCATTATCATAATCTTAATTAAATTAGAATCATTATCATAATCTTGTAATGAAAACATTGGTGATCATTACAGTAATTTTCTGCCATCAATCAGATATATGTTTATTGAAATCTCAACGAAAGGAATTTATCCAAACTAGATCTTGAAAGTGAATTGAATTCTAGTTTGCCTTTTAGATTTCAATCAACTAATACCTAAACGTGGGATCACCTTGGCTATGCATGCACGCCTCCTAATAGTTGTGGTGAAGGATAGTCAATCATAGGATTGGTAACTCGTTTTTTATTTAATATTTTAATTTTATAATTGCCAAATTTCGCTTCTTTAGACACCATATTCGTCTCACCATTGCTGATTTATTCATGACTATCTACCACAGTTGAAAGCAGATTATGTAGAACCAAATTGTTTTATAAGCATGGCACCGAAAATATAGGTTTTTCATGAATTATTATCGGGATTACAACTCTTTATAAAATTTCTTACATTAAACTTACAGTTATAAAGTCAAATGGAAGAGTAACTTAAACAATTCTTCTAAGAACCTTATAAATGTTCAATGTGACTACCATTCGTCAAATGGCACACATCCAGCCTATAGCCGAGTTCTTCCCTAACGTTGATAAGTGTGTCTTCAGGAATTGTAGCAACAGCAGCTTCAATCCGACTTATTAATTCAGGGAGGTTAGCTGGTAGTGGAGGCACGTAAACACGATCCTTGATGAAGCTCCAAAGCTAATAATCGAATGGCGTTAGGTTGGGAGAACAAGGTGGCCATGCATAGCAAGCCCTGTCATTGGGGCCTTTGCAGCCTATCCAGTGCTTGCTACTACTGCTGTCCAGCGGATTGCGGCGGAAAAATTTTCACGTACATGCGCACTTGTGCCAACAAACAAATCTATTTGAGTTACTCTTTCATTTGACATATCATTTATAACTGTAAGTTTAACCTTATACTTTTTATAGAGTTGAAACCCCATTAATCATTTATACATACCGTACCCTGTATTTTTCACATAAAATTAGTTTAGATTATAGTTGAAAATAGTTATTTGAAAAATGCTTCAAACTTAGTTATACCGAAATATATTCTTAAAAAATAACATGCTAGAAAACTGTATAAGTTTCACTCTTTTACAACAAAAAGCAGGAAAATTATATTCATTTCTGATTACTTCAATAGCTTTGATAATCAAGCTGCTTCCGTAAACTTGATAGTTCCAAAACTAAGACTTTCTGTGACGTTTGAATGCTTTCATGGTTTTAAAATTATGGGTTTTGAACTGGATAAAAACTTACTCGGGTTGTTATTAGGTTATTACTCATTTTCTTTGTTTTACACAAAAAAATGTTATAAGTGAGAATATTATCTAATAAAATTGTCAAAATATTAAGAATTGAAGAATATTTCAAACCATTTATAACATATTCGACAATTCGGGATTGAAAGAAAGAACATTTTTGTTGAGTAATTTCAAAAGAGATTTATTTATTATTTTTACAAGTAAGCACTGACCGGGAGAGAAAAACAAAGAACACTCCTTGTTCAATTTCTCTCCCAAATTTAGATATGATGATTGTTATGATTTCACTTTCTGAAATTTAGCTACCTAATTTTAAATTATGAAATATAAAGCAACCTAATACAGTGAAGACTACCTTTTATGAATGGGAGAACGATACATTATTATTAACATTTCATGTTAATAATGTACAAGTATACACATTATTGCATAGAGCAGCATTCATGTTTCCAGGACATTCCAACTTTATTCAACATTATTGAGTAAATTATTGTCTATAAACTCTACCAAATAGTCGAAGTGTTTTTGTTTTTGATTTTCAAATAGTATAATATAAAGTTTGATAGATCTGTCATCATTCGCTGTGAATTTCACTTTTAAGGGCTTTATGCACAATACCTACTATTACTTAGTACAGTAATATTACTTGGTAATTGTAGGTATTGGTAAGCACCATCTTGGTTTACACGGAGATAGATCAGCTGTTGGTTTAAACCCGGAATGAAACACATTATGCTAGATGCGACCATGCTTACATACTATCGTGGATTAGCGATAAACGGAGATGATGCATCTGGCCCTTTGCAATGAAATTCAGTGAATCTCTGACTTACCGGGTTTGTGGCTACTGCAGTACCGAATTCCCCTTTCTCATTAACAAAAAACTTCAAATTGGTAACTTTATGAAATGCACTTGAGGTATTAGTTGGGAGTAACATATTATAACACCATTAACAAAAAAGAAATCTTGGGGAAATGTGATAATATACGAAAAAATTAGAATACAGTATTTAATAATATCTAAACAAGGCATGATAATGTAAGAAAATTTAGAATACAGTATTTAATAATATCTAAACAAGGCATGCATATATGCGTAGAGGCTCTATTTAAAATCCACGTTTGCGCATACATTTCCAGAAAAACCATGTCAATTTGAATGGAGAAAGAACAATACAAAATAATAATAATACTTTTTTTGAGGTTTTGATAATATAAATGATAACATTTATTTGACCAATCAACATACATTGTACAAAATATTTCAGAAAAAAACACTCTTAACTGGTGTAGCAAACACCCTCGCATGCACAATACATTGTATATCAAAGTCTAAATGAAACCCCCAAGGTAATCCTGTGTGGGGCCCTTCTTCATACTTTTATTCACAATAGAAAAAATGAAATGAAATAAGTAGAAAATCAAATGAAAATATAGTCATACTTGGATATTACACATAAATTTAAAAACTGTAAAATTTTGAAAAAAAATACTAGTGAAAAAGTATTGAACATAAAAAATATAGAATCATAAAGCAATTAAACAGGATTTTGTGCGGGCAGCACATTCTGAGTGATCTTTAGTATTATTCAGTTAACAGAAAAAGCCATGTAAATTAAAGCACTACCTCCGTTTACGGAGGTAGTGATTAAAGGTGCTATGACACAATAATTACACAAAATTACATATGGAATTCACGTTTTCAAGCATATGATAACAATCGATACAAACATGTAAATATCGACCTTAGATTATGGAATACTCGTATAGAAATAATTGAATAACATCAATTTCAGCAATGAATTTTTTCATTTCAAATAACAAATTCTTCTGTTATTTATTAAAAATTTGCAAATACTGCTTGGAAACTGGGGTTTGTATTAGTTTATGCTGGCGTGTTCTGGGGAAATCATAGTTTACGGAAACTAAGGCCCGAACTTTACAGATGGAATAGACGTGACATAATTTTTTCGCTCGTTCACTGGATGCATTGTTTTTAAGCGGGATTCCGCTCGTATAGTGTTCCCTTAGAGAACAAGAGGTTGTGCGTTATGTAACGAGGAAAAAGACGCAACGGAAACACGACCGAAACTGTCGAGTCTATTCCGCCCGTATAGCTGGGGCCTTAGGCTCCTTAAGTATGAGCTCAGAGCCATATACATGGCACTGACTAGGGTCAATATAATCCTTTGGCTATAATATAGCCCGTAACTGTGAAAGGTTGTTGTTGCAACTGTGAACACATTGTTGTTACTACATGGACAAGAAGCCGAAGGTAAAAAGTCTAAAATTACGAGTGAAGTCTTTATAATATATGTCGTAGGAATCAGGAAAACAATATTAGTTGTAAAGAAGAGTAATGCAAAACATATAATGCTTTGGTATATTTCCTATCTTTAATTTTTTGCTCTCTTTAAAAATCAAATTTTTGAATGTAACATTTTTGCTTTGAGAAACAGAAATACTTAGTGCCGATAGAAAGCTCTCAAATCAAGACAATTTCATCAAAATTATTTAAGTAAAGTTGTTTGTGTCTTGTAATTATTGCATCTCATCAATCTATAATTGTGTTGAAAATGAGATCTTATAAATTATACCTTTGAACCACTTGAACCTTTTTTATATTAGTAATACTTGAAGTGCGTATTTTTTCATTTCTCTGTCATAAATTGTTTCATGTTACTGTTCAAAGAATTTTCTAAACTCTTCAAGATAGTTGAAGTGAACATGTTGGCCTATTATTCACACATTGTTCAGAAACATTCATTTTTTTAATTTTAAGATGATTTTTGCTCTTTTAAGTTGCTCTTAACTTTTTTTAAGTTGGTCATTACTGGTTAAATATTTTGTAGTATTGTGAAGATTGATAATTCATTACTGTCTGTCCAACTTGAAGGAGAAAAAATAATTGGTGAACTATGTAGGCAAGTTTGTGAAACATCTTCCTTTACTAGACTTGTAAAAAGGTTAATTGGTAAATTGGTATAGGTAGTTTTAATTCTCAAAGCAATCTAACACATTTCAGTATAAAAAAACAAGAGTACAGTACGAAATTCCCAGATGCAGGTATAATTTACAAGGAACCAAATAAACAATAAGTTCAAGTCTCAAGTTTATGCTATGTCCTTGTTGCTTTTATATTTATATTGTGAAAGTTTCAGTAAAGAACATTTTATTTCAGCATATAATATTGAATAATATTCAAAGCGGGACGTTTAATTGTTTATCCTGCCAAAGCGGGACATAATAGCGTCCTCTGAGTGAATCTGGGGGCAGCGGGACACTTACCTAAAAAGCGGGACGGATGGTCACCTTATATTAATATAATGTTTCATATTAATAAAACAATATTGAAACCCTTTATTATTTAAAATATTACAACTACAATATCATAGTTGTAATATTTTAAATAATAAAGGGGATTTCAAGTTTCAATATTGTTTTATTAATTTATAAAAGTAGCCCATTCAAGTGAAGATGCTCTTTCACATGTTCACATTTCATCAAGTAAGGCTTCATAGAATTTTAACAAATTATATGAATAAATTTTGTATGAGACTTCCTTGTATCTCTTGATTAACAACTATCCATTAGTTTTACAGATGGATTAAATAGAGAATGCATTTATTCAAATGCTAATTAATACATAATTATTATTTAACGAAAATCCTAAATAAATGCTGCAAATCACCCCGAAGACTTCTGCTACTGCAGACATTGACAACAGGGTTAACAGCTGGATGGAAATTCGATGAGAGCTACTATCCAAAAATTAGTTGGCATCGAATTTCCATCCAGCTGTTAACCCTGTTGTCAATGTATGCAGGAGCAGAAGTCTTCGGGGTGATTTGCAGCATTTATTTAGGATTTTCGTTAAATTTTTATATCATTAGTTTTGGTTATTCTTTTATCGTAGATAGGCCTACAGCAGGACCTCCTATATACCTCAGTCACAGATTTAAGAATATTTTTGTCTGTGCCTCAGTATATAGGAGGTTCTGCCTACAGTAAATTTTTTTAAAACTATTTACAGTATATTATGATCCAAGATGCGTTTTCATCGTGACTAGACTAGTTTAATAGTAAAATTGAATAGCAACAAGTACTGGTGTCAAATACACCTGAAGAAATCATATTTTACTGGAAGAATAATCGCAGCTTGATTTCAGTGGAAATGAAATTATTATTTTACTTTGATGTATAGAAAACGGTCTACAATATTTCAAGCTATAATGCGATAAATAAATAAACTGAAAAACGAATAAACATTTTATTAGGACTATTCCCTATTCCAATTTTTGAAACCTTGATTTACTACTTTCATTTTTGTAGGTACTCTTGAAAGGAACAGCTTCCGTGGCGAAGACTGGAGACAGTACATTTCGAGCAGCGACAACGGGACACTGAGAAGAGAGAGAGAGAACGAGTCTGAGACGAGTGCCACTGAGGCTCCTCTGTTACCTACCAGCAATGGCTCTCCTCCGTTTGTCAAGGCACCTCTTGAAGATCGATCCAAGTACGAGAAGCTTACCTACAACCTCGAAGATATTTCTTCCGATGAAAGCGATACGAATAATTTCGGTAAGCACTTTGAACATTAATATCAATAATTTATTCTACACTTTCTTCAGTGTCTAGTTTTTTACTGAGACCAATGCCCAGAAATCGTAACTACAGATAATAGTTATTTATTATGATTCAACTCAATTCACAGTAGAAAAATCAGGCAACAGCTCAAAACAAAATCATCCGTTCACTGTCGTAGGTGATAACCGACAGGCTTGTGCATGAGTAATAGTAGGGATTTCATTTTATCAATGAAATTTAAAGTACTATTGTAAAAGTGAACGAAGTGAACCATAAAGTGTAATTAGCTACCAATAGTTCAAGTTGGGATAAAAACCATGGAATAAGTTATCAATGAATTTTTAAATGAGTAAATTATGATGATTAATAATGAATGTACTTACAGTTTTACAGTCGGTAAAGACCCACTAGGAAATGATATTGTAGTTCAAAACTTGCAGTTAGTAGAGCTAGCTTCAACGGAGTATTCGAGAGCGCATAGCTTATCTTATCTGAGCGATTCGACGGCATCCTGACTGCTGTGGAAATACTATCCAACAAAGTGGGCGCTATTATTTATCCTGAAGCCGAAATATAACTCACAATTTTTATTTGAAGCCGAAATATTGAGGAATCTGGTATCACAAGATTTCAAACTATCTACAAATAAACTAAAAAAAAAAACATAAATAATATGGGTCAAGTATTTCAACTTCACCTGAATTACAGTATTCTAGACCGTTCATAAAATTAATTGCCAATTCATGATCGAAATTTTTTATCTTATTGAACCATTTTTACTTTTGAAATATTTCTATTGTAACATTAAATTGATTGAACATGGTATCCATCATTTGTAATAATGATTGGTGACCTGTTGGTAAGAGTAATAAAAGGGGCGATCAACCAGTTCCCAGACGGGAACACTGTAAATTGTTGTTGCGTAGCATTTGATGGTAGAGCAAAAGCAGTTGGTTTTTTTTTAATATTATCAACTAGATGTTCTTTGAAATTTGAAAGGAAAACATTTTTATTAGGAGTCAGATTTATTTTATTGAAATGAAGAAATTTCTGTGAGATTTAAATGTGAATTTAAACATATTTTGGTTTTATAAAATTAGTTATGCTACAACTATTCTAATATAGAACAATTGAGGAGGGTTATGAAATTTTGAGCATTTAATCAATTTAAAAAAAAATTAAAATAAACTTGTTGCCAATGATTTTTCAAAACGTTAGACAGAATTGTGTTGGACAGATTATTGTGTTTTTTTATTTAAACAAGTTATTTGACAGTTCAAAAAACATTATTCATTTATAATTAATTTGGAATTTCTAAAATCAAAACAATATAGAAAAAATAAATTGAATGTGGAACGATACCGTTATACAGTAATTGATGTCCATCCTAAGTTGCCATGGGGATGTCCAGCCACGGGGTAGCTCGGTCTGTCTCAGGAGGTAGGCGATCAAAAAGTGTGAAATTTCACAGAAAGAAAAGTGGAAAGCTTTTTCCACTAGCTGGCTGGAGGGGAGACTAGAATGCTAGCCCCACTTCTACCTCTCCTCAGCGTTTTTAGTCTGTCAGCCAAAACTGTCTGATCAGCTTTTAGTTTTTAAAGTTGGAAAAAATTATTTCTCTTCAGAAGGAACTGATGTTTGGGGGTATGACAAACCTTGTGGTTCATGACACTATATCACGTCGACAAATTTTTGGATGTTGAAACGTCTTTCGTTAAATTCAAATTTAACTAATTGAATAGATAATTTTGTACTATTATGTTTTTCCTGATCACGTAAATTTAGTTTAGGCTACTTGAAACCAACCGAAAAAGATTTGAATCAAGCAATGAAACCATTCATACATTTCTAATCGGAATAGAATTGATTTCACTGTAGTAAAATTGTGTTTTCAAGTGCTACAAGTTGATTATTGTATTGTAATCGTATTCACAATAACTTTACAGTTTACAGTTTGGTGCAATATTTTTATTCTTTTCGGTTTTCAATCTAATTGAATTCTAAATTTTGGTTTGTATATTCCTGGACTCGGAATTTGATTCAAAGTGAAGCAACATAACCTACCTTTTAGACATTGGCTTACTACTATCAAAATTCGGAAAGGGAACAGTTTTGGGCTACGCCTGTTGGTCCTATTCTAATCATATATTTGATTTGTGCATTGGTTAATGTAAATTAATAAATGAATTTCTATATATTATGTTCTATGCAGTGAGTGGAATTTGAAGTAATGAAAGTTATTTTTTGGTTTGGTATTGTGAAGTTGAAATTGATGTTTCAGGGAGCAACATCAAGGAAACCGATCAGAACAAGAAGTTGTCGAGATCACGAAAAGTTTTGAAGACTGCTCGTCCCAAGCTGTTGAAGTCGAAGAAGAAGTCGATGAAGAACAAGAATGAGGAGGTAAGTGGTGAGATGTCGGACGACTCGATCGGCTCTGCAAGCGACCTGCGAGCTCGCGACGAAGAAGAGGAGGAAGAAGAAGAGGGCGGTGAGAGACGGAGAGAGGGAGAAACAGAGACAATCAATGACAGTGTGCTGACTTGCGGGTCGTCAGCCTACCACGCTGAAACCGAAAGCATGGCCCGGGAGGAGTCATTCATGAAAGTGCCCAAGATACCCGAGCTTCCCGAGAAGGACGACTTACTATTCGTTGGGCACTCGTATGGCGAGAAGCCGCTGCTGGCTGATGATGAGTTGGACATTGAGGAGGAAACGCCTCCTTCCCCTCCACTCCTCATCGACATGGAAGAAGACGAGTCCAATCTCACCAAAGACGTGTTTGCGATGGCACCTTTCAACCGAACAGATCAAAAGAAACGACCGAGGCGAGCCACCAATACCGAACAGGTGGCATCCGAACTCAGCCGACCGCTCTCTGAATCATTCCTGCCCATGTCCACACCTTCACCTCCCCTCCTAGTCGCCATATCCCCTGTGCAGGAAGGCTCTCTCCTCAATCTAAGTCAAATAGAACCAATTAAACAGCCCGACATACTTGAGAATCATGTAGTCAACGATTTCCCGCCTTTTGATGACAATAAAGCACACATGTTTCAGCCTTTTGTAGAGAAAAATGAATCGATCGATTTGTTTGGCTCGTCGCCTTTCAACAAAGTTGCTGCATCGAATCCGTTCACAAGTCCTGACGATCACTTGAACGCCACTGACCAAGTACTGCACAGGACTACGATTACGATTGGTGGACCCAGTTTCAAACCTACCAAAGAAACAAAATCCGATTTTGTTACTGATCCACCAACCAACACCGTATTTGTATCGAATAACTACGAAAATGTAACTCATAACAACCACTTTGCAAATCAAGACTTGTTTGGCGCAGTGCCTTTCAACGTTCTACCTCAGAGTAAGGCTGAGCCGGTTGTACCAGCCTTCTTCCAACGGGTGTCGAGTGTTGCCAAGCATCGTTCTGTTGAGCTGAGTGCAGATGTAGCAGCCGAACACCTGACGGATGCGTCGGCGTCACAATACATGGCTCAGCCCGACTGCTCGTCGCCAGAGGCGTTGATTCTGTCCAACGAATCGGACGACGCGGCGCCCAAACCGAAGAAGGACCACTTCCTCAAGACACACAACTCGCTCGACAAGAACAAGTACGTATTGATAGGTGACTCGCGACCGGCGGTTGTTCTGGGCAAGGCACGGCCAGCGAAAACGTCCTCCAGTGCTAAGAAGGTTGGCAAGGCATCGAAAAAATCTGGCAAAGTTACGACTACAGCTGGTTTCAGTAATATGAGCTTCGAAGACTTTCCGAGCGACCCGGATAACGGACAGGATGCGAGCAGTTTCGTGCCGTTCGAGGTGCTGAGAGACGAGAAAGCGGCGGCAGCGGGAGGGGCGGGGGCAGTGGGAATGACAGAGTCGGCGGGTGAGTGGCGGTTTGGCGGCTCTCTCAAACGGTGCAGCAATCCTTTTTCCTGAGTAAATGGTGGCCGCCGCATATATCGTGCGCTGCAGGCTGACTAAATGTAGCATTTATTTTAGTTGCCTGAAAGGCGAGGTGAAGATACGTTCACACTTGTATACAAGTATGCGATATTTCTCATATTGAAGAGATGAGTTATTCCGAATTTCTCATTCAGAAATTAAAATTAATATACAGTAATAGGTCACATTTCTATACATTTTTGTATGCATTTCAGCATACAGTAAGGTCCAGTTGTACTTTGATCTATTAAATTGAACCGCCATAAAGTGATGTAATTATTCCAAGCTATCCATATTGGCTATCCTGGCATTGTCTTAGTTATGTCATCACTTGACGGCAGTTTAATGCAGTAGTACGTGAAACTGGGCCATAGTGTGTTAGTCTGTATTTGATATTTCTCGTATTGTCAAGTATCAGAAATCCTTTCTTTCAAGTCAAACAAGGGAGAATGGCAACGTCGCACATGCAGATTTAGTCAACTTGTCAGTTCAAATTGGAAGAAAAGGAAATCCAGGTGCACTAAGTTTGGTAGTTTTTCAGCATATTTTGTTTGATCGTACTTGTATCTTATAAAAACTTGTTTTGCGTGTATATAAGTGTGAACGTATCCCATTCAAGGCTGTTACTCCGCGACACATTCAATCATCAGTCACCATATATTAGGCTTAAATTAATTGTTTTTGTTGTCCAAAGTATATACATTATTAACTACTATTTATTGCTTTTTGTTGTTAGGTTTATAATTCTTAGTAATTGTAGAATATTTATTGAAACAACTATTGTAAAGTAATAACTATTGTAGATGCGTTAATTTTATAAGCGTATATAAATCAGTATTTTTACTTACATAAAAATCGAAGCAAACTCTAGTAAGTAGCCTACTACTGTGTGGAACTTGTACCAGTATTTCTAAGTGTTGATTTTCATTCCATTCCCACGTAGGTTGTATTTTTATATTTTTAAAAATCCTGAGCAATAGGCTCGATAAAGGGTTGTCAAAGTGTAGATTATATTTTAGAATATAGTACGATAGTACCCAATTCTAAATAATAATTCCCATAGGTTATCAGTGTCTATTATCAGTGTAGATTCATTCTAAAATATTTCATTTCCAGGTACAGTATCACTCTTTTCTATTTTTTTTTTCATTTGTTGTAAATTTAATTTTTTATTCAAAAATAACACTTGCAAGTTTCCACTCTCAAAAATAGTGTTCAACAATAACATTTTATTACCTATTACATGAAATGATTTCCTCTATTCACTGTGATGTTTTGAAGTCACTCTTCCCGTAATGCATTTAGTGAGTGAGTTAATTCTTTATTTCCAACCACAAAATGATAAATGATTCCTCCTCATTCATTTCCGTTTAAAAAACCTTATTTCCATCCATTATCAACTGAATTCTTCTAATAAGAGAACAGGACATTATTGGAAAACTTCCATTGGCATAAAACTTGTGTTATGAAAGAACATAATTGGTTCAAAATAACAATAATAGAAGTATAAAATCTATTCATATGGAAAAGTTCACTGGCTTGATAAAATAATTTTTTAATATTATTTTTCCAATTATTATCTCATTGTTTGTCTTGTTCCTGATAATGGTTATCTGGTGAAGATGATGCCCACATAAATCCCAGGCTTATCCGTGGGTGAATGCTGATAATGTTCTGGTAAATTGCATTTTTCTAAGTTTCTCAATAAATTATAATAGAATACAATTTTTTGTTAGAATGAGCTGAAGCAGCTCTGGTCAATTACAATATCAGTTATTAATTTTCGTGTAAACTTGCAAGTCAATGGGTAGTAGCAAGTGAATGAAAATGAGTAGGACGTGTAAATTGTCGTTCAACATTAAGAGATCATTATCCGTTAAAAGATCATAGTTAGTGCTCAATTGCAATTAATTAATCACTTATAAATTATAGGGTGAATAAGGTGCTCTTATAGACCATCTAACATACAAATAATTATTTCTCTTGTTGATGAGATCCTACAAATTATTGCAATAAATTTAGAGTATTTTTCAATACTTATCAAATTACATAATAGTTTATCATGCTTTTCTGATTATAATCTTTGGAATTTCACAAAATTTTCTATGATTGTTTGTATATCCATCTTTTTCGAAGATGTGTATGTATATGACTCTAATCTTGCACTAACGCTGAATATGAAAAAAATACCTATATTGAGGATAGCATGGTGTAAAATTCATGACTTAAATAACATAAATGTTTTGATTGTATTCATCTGTTTAGTTCCATCACATATTGTATTGTTACCATGTACATGAACAGTTACTCATATTGTATTCTATAATCGTGTACAATAATGTATTAGTTTAAGTGTCTATGTAGCTCCATACTTTCTTACTTAAAATGTATGATGATACATTTAAAAAAATCAATATTTTCTTTTTTATTTATGTAATTGAAGTGTAATAATTCTGAAACTATTAAGACACTACTTATGATATAGCCTGTTTAATATAAAGCAGTGTATGTTTAGGGGAAGGGATAACATGCTCTAGGTTTCTGAAGTTAGGAATTGTTGATATTGGTAAATATATATTTCGAAACAAAGTGTTAGTGCTTCTTCCAGATTAGGGTATTGAAAAGTCTGACACTTGAAATCTTAGTTTGATTGTGTAGTTTGTCATAAAAGGTTGCCTTGTTAGAGCCTTAAGCTTCAATCATCGATAGTATAAATATATCAAATGAACTGTACTAGTAAAACCTCAACACAAGACGTAAGCAGAGCAAGACAATATAGATTTCAATCCACATATTCAAGTATCAAGTATATTTGTTAACTATTAGTTAAACTCAAAACTGATTTTAAAAAGAATATAAGAATAAATAACATTTTATAGTTCTAAAAACTATTTTTATCTACTCAAAGATAACACGCATGCATTTTTGCATAAATGCAATCTTTGCTAACTTTGAACTTGATAGATCAAAAGCTGAAACTAGAAAATAATTGAGTGCAAATCAATTGACAAAACTCCTAGAATAATTAAGGATGGAAAAATACTTGCTTCTTATCTTGACTCCTTTTTACCAATAAATAAGATTTTATATTACATTAAAAAAAACCAATAGAATTCTTTAGAATAATTAATACTTTCTTAATTTTGAATAAACCTTTTCAATCAAAACTAGATACAATGAAACTATCAATGGGTCCATAGGAAGTTACTCAATTTCAATAATGGTATAATCAGAATGAGATCTAAATTTCCAATTTCATCTTTAAATTGCTCATTGTGTTCTCCATTGAAATAGACTTTTTCCACTTTGCTCCAATATGAGATATATTTTCTGAGAAAACAGCATTACAAATAGTCAATTAGTATATTAGATGAAGAAAATATGATAGTAATGGTTTGTATTGTATCTCATAGGTAACTGAGCCTATCATTAAAACTGAAATCGTATTGTACCTTTCAAAGGCTCAATATATTATCCATATTTCAATGTAATAGATATTGCTATCATAAAAATCAACAGCATTATTAGTTAAATCGTATTTTTTCACGGCAGCTGCACGTCTCTTTCCAGACCTAGTTTAGGGCTCTCAAAATAAATTGAAAATTTTCTATACATTGTAAATTCATTCGCTAGTCTAAGTGTTGGTCCTTAGTTTTCAACAAATTACTAAACATTCTTGTAGCATTATATGGTAAATTGAACTATCTTGTTACGGCTCACTTAGGAAAAGTTATTGTTAACTTAAAATAATTCTTCATTCTGTTGATAAAAAAGGTGAAATTGTGCTTCTTGTCACCACCTTAGAACTTATCTGTATGTATTAATGTTTGATGGAAGAACATAATATCGTGGTTTGAATAAAATCTATGATCCATCTACAACATGGAAAATCGTGAATTAGACCGCTAACAATGTCTACCATCCTTTTGGAAACTCCTCATCGATTTCAAAATTATTTATCAATTTTTTTCTGTGGACCCCATGAGTGACTCTTTTAAAAATTTAATACTTCTTGAATGTCTAGTATTTATCAAATCTACGTTAGTTCATAATAAACTTGCTAATTTCAGTTTCTTGATATTAATTATAGTAATGTTTATATCATACTTGTATGCCAAAGTGAAATGTATTTATTTTTCTAAATATGAAATTGTGACTTGATGGTAATGGTTGATGGTATGAAATGAATATGTTGTGTGTTAATAGTAGGCTATAGGCCGGCCGGTGGAGGTGTGAATGTAGGCGTCTCCTATTTAACAAATGGCAGCACTAATAAAAATGTGAACGTCCAATAATATTTTTGGAACAGAATGATAGTTTTGTAGGGAAGAATAGTGTTGCGTAAAAATGTAAATGGTAAAAGTGATTATTGTTATCAGATAAATTTGTTATTACGCATTGTGTTCTGTATATTGTATTTGATATTCAGTAATGTGATATTTTTATTATTAATTTGTATGTGATGTTATTCTAGATTTCGTTTTCGTCAATCTTTAAGTACATTATTTACCTTTACAATTCTATTATTGATCATCAACTATTAATTCTAAATGTAGTCAACAATGATCCTTGAAATTTCAATCAAATAGTACTAATTTCTCTAAAATACGGACCAAACATAGCATTAGCTATAATAATGAAATAGTTTCATCCATGCTTGAAAACTTTATAGAAGTTTGTCTGCAAATACCAACTGAGATTAATGTCTATTTTTAAATTTTATCCTCCAAATGTCTTAACTATTCACTTTTATGTAATCTTGTCAGTATTCTTTATGGTTGTAGATTAGGACTAAATAATAATTTATAGATGTTTTCAATTATTTTGCATCACATGTGAATTTGTAAAATAAATAGATATTTATTTTCTGTTGAAAGTATCTTCCATTTTTTCATAGAATATAATATCCTTTTGACACCTAGAGCTGTTTTATGAAACTTGAAAGTTTCTGCATCATGCACTTGAGTTTCATGTCTCAATAGTTTTTGTCTGACGACCAACCACTAACTTGTTTCAAGTTTCACCTTTCAACTTGATAAATTTTGGTAATGCAAATCTGTAAAACAGTATTGTCGCCGACAATAGCTTTAAGAGTTTTTTTCGATACGGTATGCTTGATTCAATAAGGAATCACTTTCAAATGATGACGAATAAAAAAATGAGTATAAACAAGACACTTGTACCATGGATGCATGAGCATCCTATGCATAAAATTTAAGAGTCTGAAATAAAATAGTTTAAAATATATTTTCAAAATTTGATGAGTGGAGAGAGAAAAACTAAGACTATATGTATAATAATTACCCTGATAACAGACCAATCTGGGTACTTTGAAAAAAAAAATTATTTTCTTGGAATCTCTTTCTAATCCTAGCAATAGAAATCTGGTGTGGCGCACTCACACAACTTTCCTTGCCGTTATGAAAATTGATCTACTGACGCTAATGTTCCCGCGCAACTCAAGACTACTATTTAAAGATCTAAGCCAGCTGGTGACAGGACAATAACGCTGCAGACACACAAAGTCAGCTACCGTATCTCTTCATTGTGAATGATTTAATAGAATCAACAGTTTGCAATTTAATAATCTTATTTTCACGAACATCGAGCTTATTTTCAATTTTAGGTGAAAATGTTACTGAACATTAATTGTAGAGATTTTCATGATCAATCTTTTCCACTTGAATTTTTTGTGACACACACGCTTATCTCATTGCATTAGCCATTGGAAAGATAAGTGGATATCGTATCTACAATCGTATCTGAATCGACTTATATTCAGTCACGCTTCAGTTAGTGACCTACATAATAGCTTATGTGTCAACTTACGCTAGTGTGACAGTAACTTTGAGCGCGAAAAAGCTCACAAAATCAATGCTAACATAACTTTCATAGCCCATAAGTCTTGATTTTAACATAACTTTCATAGCCCATAAGTCTTGATTTAACAAGATAATCAGACTAGCTTCTGTATTTTTTCCTGTTTGTGTTTTATTCTGATCAATGATCACGAAAAACAGAGGAG
Source organism: Nilaparvata lugens (assembly GCF_014356525.2). Taxonomy (NCBI): domain Eukaryota; kingdom Metazoa; phylum Arthropoda; class Insecta; order Hemiptera; family Delphacidae; genus Nilaparvata; species Nilaparvata lugens. The sequence goes on along the minus strand of NC_052505.1, from coordinate 77,910,745 downwards.
TTTTTTCGTGTGAGTTGGCAAAGGAATGCTTGAAGGAAGCTGATGATTGTAAGTTGGAAGAAAGTTTATTCACTTATTTATTCATTCAACTTCCAACGGTACAACACGAATTTCACATGAAAATAACATAGAAAAAGAGATACAAGCGAAGAATATATAGATAAATAATAATATACAACAATAAAAAAACATCTATGTGGATAGTTTGAAAGACAAAAATTAGAATACAGAATGAATCATAGTTAACATACAATATTACATATAAGTGAAAAGGCCCATGGAAGTTTACCACAAGGGGCATAAACAAGGAAGGGAACACCAAAATCACACATGCAGGTATCTCTTCATAGTTCTCCTGAGAAAGCCCAAGGACACCCCAAAGAAATCAACATCAGCTGCAGCAGCCTCACAACCAGAGCGAAGTATTCTAGAAAGCCCACTATTATAGGCATAGGCTGTTGTGTGAGAGCATCTGCGGAAAATGGAACCTTGAGCACATTCCTCTTGGAACACAGATGTTAATACTAGCCAGAAGTTCAGGGCAGTCCAAATATCCATTGACAGTCTTGAAAAGAAGGACCAGGTCATTGTGTTCCCACCTCAGAACCAAAAGGGAGGAGATGAACTTCAAAGTACTTGAAACCCATCCTGCAGCTCAGCATCCTCACGAAACGTCTCTCCACACTTTGCAGCAGGTTAATCTGGTACAGATGGAATGGTGCCCAGATAATAGAGCCATATTCCAACACTGGAAGAACAAGAGCCCTAAACAAAACCAAGACACTCTCGGGAGAACTGAAATCCCTGGTGGACCTAAATATAAAGCCAAGGAGAGATCTAGCCTCTCCAGTGATCACACTTATGTGATCCAGTGGGCTGAGAGACTGAGTCATGGTCACTACAAGGTCCTTGAAACTGCATACTCTTTTCAAAGGAATGCCTCTCAAGGAGTATTGAGAATCAAGTATACTTGTTCCACGCTTGAAAGACATTACAACACACTTGGTTACATTCAGAGCCATACCATTATCAAGGCACCACAAATCAAGGTTGTTGAGAGAATTCTGCAGAGATTCATGTCCTAAGTCTTGCAATACCCTGTCGAATAACTTGACATCATCAGCATACATTAGAAACATGGATGATATGAAGCTTTTAATGTCGTTCATAAACAAATTGAAGAGGAGGGGGCCCAAATGGGATCCCTAAGGGACTCCAGAGGGAGCCAGGAAAGGAGATGACATATGACCCTCAGAGTTCTGACAATCAGAGTTCTGTCCCTCAGATGGCTGTTCAACCACTTGAGCATGACACATGCACCTCATAACCCTCCAGTTTGGCAACCAGGAGAGAGTGGTTAACTCTGTCGAAGGCCTTTGAGAGGTCTAAATAAAGACAATCGACCTGGCAGGCATCCTCAAAGGCACTCATCACATACTCCTGGAACAGGAGGTGGACACAACCCTGCTATGTAAAACAAATACCTGATTTTCACAAGTGCGATTTAGCTTCCATATTTTTGGAGTTTCAGAATATGAATTACCCAGTTGCAAATTTTGATGATAACATTAGAGCTGAGGAACATTTCAGTAATTTCTGTAGGTATATGAGCTTGACCATCAAGAGGTTCACACTCATGAGAAAGGTTCATGTCTCTTGTTTCCCTAAGTGGTTCCATTGAATTAAGAAGATTGATTGTAGCCAAGAAAACTGCTCATAGAAAGTATAAGGCAATTGGTAGTATTCAGCTCTATGAAGTTTTTTGCAATTTGAGGGATCAATGTCGTGTTTTGACAAGAAGGTGTTATACAATAACTATTTACTTGGATTAGAGGAATTTGTTTAGACAAATTCTAAATCTTTCTGGACTCATGTGGATGGTTTGAGAAAAGGCTCAGCCAGACCTACTTTTATGAGACTGGACACAAGAAGTGCTGCAACTCCTGTTGATAAGTAGTGTGAACTCTTCGCTGATTATTTTTCATCTATTTTTGTGCAGGACACGGTTAATGTCCCGACATTTGATTTTCGTTGAAACCAGTTAGTTCCATCCTGCTGCATTACTCCAATCAATATTCAACGCAGATTGGAAGCTCTGAATGTTGGCAGAGGAACTGGGCCTGATGAAATATCCCTTCCTGTAATTAGGTTTTTCTGTTCTGGCCATTCACCTGGCCATACTGGCTCTGCCTTGCTGGAGCTTGGTGTCTTCCCCAGAGATTTCAAAAACAGTTTCTTGGTACCTATATACAAATCTGGAGATCGAGGTGATGTAAGAAACTATAGACCTATTACAATACAGTCTGTAATTGCCATGGTCTATGAGAGCATTGTTATGGACCACCTGTATTTCCACCTGCATAAAATGATGAGCTTTGGTGATAAATAGCCTATTATATTCATTGAAGAGAGTGAATAATTTGAAGAGAGTCATTGAGAGAGATTCCAATGTAATTTTAGTGTAATTGTTTCATAATATTATGTGATTTTCAGTCATTCTCAGAGTATTTTTATTGTATTTCAGTATTCACTTTTCCAGTCCTTTAAAGAAAATGAACTATATGTGAATAGGGGATACAAGTCTTCTTTGTGTGAAACCAAATAGGTACCTGTAAAGTGAAAAGAAGACTGATTATACATTATTCTGATCATGCTTTTATTGTTAGGGCTACTGAGATTATTGAAACACAATACCGTATAAAAATTGTTTATTTCATTCAATGGAGAATATTTTGTTTATTTATTTTATTTACAATTGAAAATGGCTCTTGAGGAGTTGAAACTAGTCTTGTTGTTATAAAATAAAAGGGTACTTGATATATTATTTTTTCATACAGTTACCTAGAAAAGTGACCATTCCTGCACTGATTACAGAACGCAAAGAATCACTTTCCCGCTCTAGTGCGCAAAGTATTACTTTGAGTACTCTTAATACTTTGCATATTATCTTGCAGCCATCCCAATCAGCTGTTGACATTGTTGTATTTTGCGTACATTGCGTGAATTTTGAATGCGAATTTGTTCTATATTTATTTTTTTGATTTTCAAATAAATAAAATTGAGAACTTATTAAACTATACATTTTGAATATTATCATTATTGATTATTTCAAATAATATTTTTTCATTCATAAATTGATTGGTTGAAAAATTATTTAGAAATTAAGATTTACTCAAAATTATTCAATTTTCAAATTAATTGGATTAATTTAATTTTTAATTCGAATAAAGTATCGATTATTAATTTTCAATTGGATTATCATGTTTAAAATAAATTAAAGTTGTTATTAATAACAAAATTATGGAGACAAACTTTTGATGGATTTCAGCCATCATTTTACCCATAATCAACCACTTCTCATATTCAATGGTAACTGTAGGAAAAATTTAATGTGAAATACGTGAGCAAAGTTCCTCTGCTGCACTCAAGAAACCATTCCGCCCTCGCCTACGGCTCGTGCATAAACGTTTCTTTCGGAGCAGCAAACTGTCACTTTGCGCACTAGTTGCACAAATAGCTATTGTATTGTTTCTATAATGAATTGTATGTTCATAGTTACAAGAGCGAAAATACACGTTCAATGTATAACGATCTTTGTTGAAGTGATTATGATCATTATTATCGTTCAGTATGATGATTGATTATGACCAGAATAATAAATTATTATGATCACATTGCGCAATATGATGATTGATCATAATATTGTCCTATATAAGGGGTGTCCAGTCTTTTAGAGCAAATGTAATTTCAAATTAATATTGGTAGGCCTACTACCTGTATTGTAAATTTTCTACTGTGTCGTGCACCCTATCCTATACTCTGTATAATGAATATCATACAGAGTGAGTCATATGTATGGGAACCCTTCAATAAGTTGAAGACTGATTTAGATATAATACTGTAACTTTCAGGATAAGTTATTGTTGGAATATTCCACTTTTTGACGTACAACTGAATTTCAACCCCTCATAAGGGGTTGTAACTCGAATATTTCAAATGTAAACACCCATTGTGTGGTACATCATTTTAAAGTCCTTTTTAAAACAAGAAAGATGGCATCAATAAAAATGTTCCATGATACTTGTATCCAAAATGGCGGCTAATTGAAGTTTTAGTTGACACTTGTAGCTTCAATCAGCCGCCATTTTGGATACCAAGTATCATGAAATATTTTTATTGATGTCATCTTTCTTGTTTTGCAAATACCTTTAAAATGATTTACCAAAAATTAGGTGTTTACATTTGAAATATTTGAGTTACAACCCCTTATGAGGGCTTGACATTTAGTTGTACGTCAAAAGGTAGAGTATTTGACAAATAACTTATCCTGAAAGTTACAGTATTATATCTACAACAGTCTCCAACTTATTGGAGGGTTCCCATACATATGACTCACTCTGTATATGTGAATCAATACCGTAACTAGTTGACCGAACGAAGTGAGGTCTAAGATTCAAGTCGACGGTTAGGCATTTCTCTTAAAGTTTAAATGTTTATATGTTGCGCATTTACTGCGAAACGCGGTAATAGATTTTCATGAAATTTGACAGGTATGTTCCTTTTTAAATTGCGCGTCGACGTATATACAAAGTTTTTGGAAATTTTGCATTTCAAGGATAATATAAAAGGAAAAAGGAGCCTCCTTCATACGCCAATATTAGAGTAAAAATCAGACTATAGAATTATTCATAATAAATCAGCTGACAAGTGATTACACAGATGTGTGGAGAAGCCAGTCTATTACTGTATTTGTATAAGGTCTATAGTTTCAATCAAAGACCTTGAAAAGGTATGCATCTTCAAGCTGGGTTTACACCAAAGTTATTAACAAAATGTTAATAACTTAATCCTTATACATTCTATTAGATTGAACGCAAGTTGACAAACACACATGTTCAACATGTGTATGATAAGTTATGTTCAATCTAATATAATCTATAAGGATTGAATTATTAACATTTTGTTAATAAATTTGGTCTAATCGCAGCTTTAAGGTCTTTGGTTTCAATATTTTGTTTTGCAGTCATGGTATTATTAAATACCTGCGTGAGGTCTACTGTTCACAGAACTACTAGTATAATAGAATGATTATGATGTACTTCAAATGAGTGAAATTCCCCCCAAAAATAGTCAAAATGTAAATATTCACCTTAGCCAATGCTCTTCTGCTGACAATACCAGTATTGCTCATGAAGAACACTTCAGTTCCAACTCTTTTTTCAGAGGTGACTATTTTTTTCAACAGTTTATAATTGTACTGATTTGAACTGATGCATGAGACTTCTTTCTTTTTTAACTTTCCAGTTAGTCGATATTCTTTCAACTCTGATGAAATTTTTCTTGAAGAGTTCATTTGTGGATTATGCGAATCAGATGGCTCACGTTCAACAGACGATGGGAATGTATAAATTTCGTCATAATCAAATTGGGCACAATTCATCTGTGGTATTTGTGGTTTATGCGAATCAGATGACTCAGAGACAACAGACGATGAGAATGCATTGATTTCGTTATAATCGAATGGATTTTGGATTTGAGCTTGCTCTGAGTTTGGTGGTGCTGGGAGTGCTGGCAAGTGATTTTGATTTGTGGGGAACGATTCGTCTTCAATTAATTCCAATATGGTACTAGATTCTATATTTTCATTGTTAGAACTCTGCAAGGATAATAATCTCTGTAATTCTGATGATCGATTCATCTCATCTATTAAATCTTCTGAACACTGCAACCTGCCAATATCGCTGTTCAAAACTAGTCGCACGTTGTAGTTATTTGTTTCTTCTAATTCTCCAATATCAAGTTGCCTCGGACTTGAATCTGAAAAAGAATAATTCAGAATGCTTTTTTGATGTAGGCCAAATTACGAAGATGATAATAGCCTAATAGATAACATAACTCATTATAGTTGAATCATAGCAAACATTATTCTCAGAAATAATTAATCTCTATTTGGAAATAATTTTGAAAAATTGGATCTTAATTTGTCATATTGAATAACACTTTGCTTTGTTTGGAGAAAAATTGCATACCGTACTTACACTTTTGAACGACGGAGGATGAAGGTGAAACGCTTTTGCAAGTCTTATGTCTGTATCTGAGCCATGCTTTTTGTATGATTCTTGATGAATGCCTTTTAAGAAATTGAACTTTATTTTCCAAGTCTTTGAAAACTATCTCTTCCAAGAATATATTCTCACTATCACCTATTTGATGATTCAGTTCCAAATCATCTGCCCATTTCTTGAAATACTTCAACTTGTTAATATCATCGTTCATTATTTTTCCTCCATTCATCAAACACCCAAAATGAGAGCAGAATCTTCCAATATTCAACCTGGAAAAATATTTTTTCAATAAGCTACTCGTTGATACGTCAGAACTAATTTTATTATTATTATTAATTTTCAATGTTACAATAGTATTTTAGGCTTTCATAATTAATACAGTACTATTATCTTATATTGGCAAGTGCTTCGAAACACTACATATTTGAGAGTCACATTCTACATTTAATGTTAAATATATCATAATCGTCAAACGTCAATCAAGTATCAAGGGACTATTAAGTGACGTCATCTCACCAACTAATTAAACCTATACATTGCTAATAAAAAATAACTTGAAATTTCTATAATATTAGAACCTAGGTACCTGATAGGAAGGCAGTGACCACAAAGCTTCACGGCTTCTGTGATTCCACTTGATCGTAACTGTTTTTCAAAAAACTGTTTATCAATTAAACCTGGCTTCATTTGTACGTTGGGTTTGATACAGCGTACATAATGCACCTCCGCGTTTTTCAATTCCAGCATCAGGAGGTCAAGAGATCTCTGTGATTCACAAAATTTGTTATATTAATAATAGTTATAACTATTAAATTATTATATTACTGACCTGAGTCAGCTAGGTCACTTGGCATTCATTAGATTGCTATTCAAATAATGAGAAATAATGTAGATATGGGACCAAATATGGGTACTTGTTGGTTCTAGCATTGAATTTTATTTAAGAAAGTTATTCTCATCAAAATTTATCATGATTGTAAAATGACAAAAAAATTAATTTATGAGGATGAACGGGTGTGAATCCTCTACTTCTCTATTGAATAATCTTTTACTTATCATCATTGAATAATATGTTTTTGGATTTCATATGTTTTAGGATCAAATAAACCATTGAGATTGGTTGTTTAAGATGGTTTGTTTCAACAATATTCATTCCAAGACAAGTTCTGATCTTAGTAACATAACATTTCATTGAGTTTATGTCCTCATGAGCAAAAAATAAATAGAATAATGTTTCAATGTGTATCAATAATAATTCGATACCGTTTGGTTTATTTATTTATTCATTTTTTGAGTGATGCTCACATGAGCTCCAGGCTTGGGCATTGCTGGTAATAAGATGAATGGTGATTAGAAATGAGTGGACCTTTAGCTTCAGATGGGTTCCGAAACACCAGGAAGAGATTTTTAAACTCATGAAAGATATTTAGAGGAGTCGGCTCCTCAAGTGGTCACCCTTCCAACGGGAATAGCAAGCTCGTGAATCCTAGCGTATAGGCCTATTCATCAGCCTGTAGGCCTATTCATTTCGTTCATCAGCACGACCTACCGCATGAATGAAGCCAACCGCATGAATGAAGCCAACCGCATGAATAGAGCCAACCGCTTCCCCAATTTGATAAGCCAATTTCAAGAAAACATTGGGAAATTCATTATTGAAAGTTATTGTTAATGAAATAATTATACTAGTAGTTCTGTGAATTGTAGACCTCACGCAATATTCTCATCCACAAGTACCTGATTGAAACTATAGACCTTAAGCAGGGAACCCACTATGCCGTCACTGTCAGGCACCGTCCAGCACCGACCGTCACCGTCAGTCGCCGCCTTCACCGTCATTTTTCCGGCGATAACCCACTTGCCCGTCTGGTTAGCTCCGTCAGAAACCGGAGCTAACCAGAAGAAATGCATCAGTTGCGATGGAGAGTTCATCAGACGAGGAATTGCTAGTAATAGCCGCAGCATGTGCTGAAGAAGAAGAGATACAGAAGCGGAGGAAGCATAGGTACTGGGTGCACGAAATCTTCAGAAGAAGAAACGAATATGGTGAATTTCATCATTTGTTTGACGAATTGAAAAAATACGATGCTAATTTCTTTTTATATTTCCGCATGACTCCAAAGAAGTTCTACGAATTGCTCGAGTTACTGAAATTCCCAGTGAAACACAGTAACTTCCGTGAGGTCATTGGTCCTGAGGAGCGGCTGGCCTTGACACTGAAAATTTATAAATGTCATGTTACTTTTTCATTTGATTTTTTAGCGATTCCATTTACGTTTGTCGTGATAACTATTATCACTAGTATTATACAGGAAGGGATACTCCCCAATAGCCTCTATCAACATTTCGTCCGTACTCATCGCTCACAGAACAAAGGCGCACTACAACAAAACACTGGCGATGTGACTTCACTGATAGTTGAATGTCGACTGGAAGAATGATAAGAAAACGGACCGGCTATCCGGCAAGAATGCCCCAAACAGCAATGGTGACTGACGGACACGGTCGTGGCCGGTGACGGACGGGTATAGTGGGTTGCCGTTCGTTTAAAACAATGGGAAGCAATGTTGCCGGTACGCAACGGTGACGGTCGGTGCTGGACGGCGCCTGACGGTGACGGCATAGTGGGTTCCCTGCTTTATGGAAATACAGCAATAGACTGGCTTCTCCACACATCTGTGTAATCACTAGTCAGCTGATTTATGATGAAAATTCTATAGCCTGTTTTTTACTCTTATATTGGCGTATGAAGGAAGCTCCTTTTTCCTTTTATATTATCCTTGAAATGCAAAATTTCCAAAAACCTTGTATATACATCGACGCGCAATTAAAAAAGGAACATACCTGTCAAATTTCATGAAAATCTATTACCGAGTTTCGCCATAAATGCGCAACATATAAACATTTAAACATTAAGAGAAATGCCAAACCGTCGACTTGAATCTTAGACCTCACTTCGCTCGGTCAATTATAATAATTATGAGGATAATTACCTTGAACTTTCCCAGAACAGTATGTTTTAAGGTGTGACTGCTATCCTCAGCGACAAGCTTTATCACGAACTCCTTAGAACTGTTGAGAAGAATGTTGATGAGCTCATTGGGAACCTGAAATTACAAAGTCATTCAATAAAAAAGTACTCAATATCATAACGAATCACATGAAGAACGCTGACAACGACAGTATTTCTGACAATAAAGCGTGTATAATTTCAAGATTAGATCTATAATCGATTGTAGCCTACATATGAATAATGGGAGTAGTAAGGGTCTATTTTCCATCTTTATTCTACATTGAAAGATAGATAGATAGATTTTATTTTACAATCGTTACTAGGCTTGTCGCCTATGGGAACATGGTTACAAAATTACAGTTTTACAAATCATCTTAAATGATAACACAGCTACATAAAATAAATTATTTTATTACATTCTCATAATAATAAGAGATATGATAATACATAGATAATAGTTCTATATAACTCTAAAATAATTAACAAAAAAATGTAAGATGCATAATAATACATACAATAAACGAAAATAAAATGCCATTGGATATTATTATTTACAGGTATTAGTAGGTGTCAATCAAACGCTCCAATACTCCAGCAAAACAAGCAAAATAATGCAAACAAGCAAAGATGAGAGAGTTGAAACAAAACGGAAATTCACCAGAAATCCAGAAATTATCAATAATTACACACCCATACATTCGCTATTCTTCTCAACCATGTGGTTTGAGTTGTATCATTCTCCGGTGAATTTCCATGTTTATGTAAAACATCTTTTCTTTTACAATGATTTATCAGTAATCCATAGTAGCTTACATAATATGTAGGAATGGTGGGCGTAGAAGGGTCTATTTTTCATCTCTATCCAACAATGAAAATTGTTGATTATTGAAAGATGAAAGAATTGGAACAAAATTGAAAACCACCAGAAATTAGAATAGAATAGAATAGAATAGAATAGAATAGATTTTATTCCTTTAAGTATAAAAAACTATACAATCGGAAACGTCATAATCTTATAAGCATTACAATGATAATCTTACAATGATAATAAATCTAACAGACATTCAACAATAATCACATAATAGGCAATCAAAATATACAAGTCATGAAAGTTTATATATAATAGTTCACACTTATTTAAGATTTACTCTAAATTCAAATTTGATCAGAAGTAGCTACTAATAGTTGCATTGCTCATGTTGAGGAATTCAGTCAATGAGTAAAGCGGATTTTCTGTCAAAAGTGTTCTCATTTGACGTTTAAACTGAGCAACAGATATTTCTTTTACAAAAAACGGAAGCTTATTGAATATTTTTATAGAAATTACTCTTGAACTGATCTGAGTTCTCCTCAGCCTGGCATATGGTACTTCAATACACTGTCTGTACCTTGTATTATGCTGGTGAAAATTCTCCCTACGTAGGAAAGAGTCAAAATTCATTTTCACTTCCATAGCTAGTAGAAATACAAATAAGCTATAAATTGTCATTATTTTCTGTTCAACAAAAATTGGCCTACAAGGTTCTAAGTAGTCTGCATTACCAACAATTCTCAAAGCCTTCTTCTGAAGGAGCAAGATTTTTTGTACATCAGTAGCACAACCCCACAATGATATACCATATGCAAATGTACCTTGAAAGAAGGCAAAATAGGTCATTTTGAGGTAATGTTGAGGCACATATTCTTTCAATCTGCGTAAAAGATATAACACTCGGCTCAGCTTGGAACAAACGTGATCAATATGTGCGCCCCATGTCAATTAGATTGATCCGGAAATGATAAATTTCACACATATTACAAACATCAATACTACTGAGTACTGTAGAATTTAAATAAAAATTTCAGAAATCATCTACTGTATCTCTTGGGATTCGAAATATTTCTTGAATAATTTTATTTTGAATACTCTTTTAGACTCACTTTATCGCTATTCTTCTCAACCATGTGATTCGAGTTGTAGGTGACGTTTCCTGCAAAATGCTTTATGACAAACTTCTCATTGTACCTATCTACTTTGATCAGGTCATTCTCTGGTAAATTCTCAAGCTTATGGCAAACTTCTTCTCCTTCACAATGGTGTATCAGTAATGAACCCTGTGGATTCAGTTGAGATTTTAAGAGAATAAAGCGCATAATAAGCATAAAAACACATTTGTCAAAAACTTCAAAAGAATATACTGTAAGAGAAAAGTACGACATTATTTAAAAAAGAGTTTTACAATCTGCTCACTGCATAGACTATTCTAGTGATGCAAATTTAGGCACCGAATAAGCTATTTAACATCATTACTTGAACAATGATCTGTCTAGTAAGCATCCAGAAAATGTAAATTGAAGTAGAAAGCTCATAATTGAATAATATCATGTTCATGTTTATTTTTGATACAATTACAAATCTTATGAATATGATCGGGATAGAACAACAGGCTATTAATAAATAATTTATTTATTAATATTTATTATAATAAATTATTTATTATTATTAAATAATGATGTTTCATTATTATTTATTCTTGTTAATAATGAATATTCATTAAATCAACAAGACTTGCTGTGGATATTGAATGGTAAATCATTTATTAAATGAGCAATAAGAATTGCTGAAGAGATTTACTGGATTGTAAGATTATTTTTGTGCCTTCTGAATTATTTTTTTTCGCAGACAATGTTTGCAAAGTTTTTGAAATGTTGCCTTACTGTTTTTATGAATATAGATGTGAAATATAAATAAATCATACATATCAACCAATATCTTTGTAGGTTTAATGGAATAATATCAGATTTCAACTTCAACCATAAGAGTACTAAAATACTGCAATAAAGTATAACATTATACTGCAGAGTTCAACCCTTTGAATCGTTTAAGAAAGTTGTATAGATAATACGAGCTATGTAATTTGATTAAAATATAGTATAAACATATAGGCCTATAAGAGTTCTATGAGGAAATGATTAAGAAACGTAAATTAAATATAATACTGAATGTACATCTCTATATTATAGAGATATAACATTCAATTGAATTTTTCTAAACCTTAGGATTTCATCATCATCTATTATAATAACGAAACAATTATTGGAAAACATAAATATAGGAAGTAATATTATTGACCACCTACTTCATTTAATACACTGAAAACCGAGTTTGGTGCATCAAGCAAATTTATCCTTGCAATTGCCTTCTTGCTGTAATCTTCTTCCATATCAGTGTTTAATTCAGAGAGTATACCTTCATCTTCCAATATCTGTCGCAGAAATAAACAGGATTTCAATGAGATTGGTAAGACTTTCAATCTTAAAAGAATAAATTTACAAGTTGTTATTTAAGTAGCTTGATAAAGGATCAAATTCGATTGTTATTAATCAAAGTTCGCTATTAATCAATTCATTTTCTAATTCAATTCCACCTCACTCTAAACATATTATTTAACAACTACAGTAGACCTGCTATTTCAGGTTTGACATGAGAATTTCTCCTTAGCTCAACAGAAAAAAGAAAGATCAAATCAAAAAGTGCGATACGAATCAAAAGTTTTTGATTATTAGTCCTTTTTTGCTATGATATTTTCTATTCCAGAAAGATAATTTATTAGAAGTACCTTCTTCTTCTGAACGAGAATATCTTGTACAAAGTAGTTATGTAGACGTTCATTGGCATAATTTATACAAAGTTGTTCCAAACTGTTTCTTGACAACATTTCAAAGCCATAAATATCTAGAAGTCCTGAAAGAAGCATCAGATTATGAGAATCATGAAAAACAATTAACGTTTACATTATTAAAAAATATAGCCTATGATATGTGATTACTGTAAGTACATTATTACTAGAGTTCAAGATTCTCTCCTACCAAAATAGTTTGGAACTATGATATATTTCTGAGAATTCATGGTATTATGTAGTTATATGACTTAGTTCGGGTAATTTTATATTTTATATTTAAAATTATAATTTTATATTATTATTATCTTAAAATATAAAAAGGAGTGGTGTATGTGAAATCATAATTAGAATAATTTAATGAGTGGTGTATGTGAAATGATTATGGAAATAATATAATGTTTGCAGAAAGTACGTTTCACTTATAAATAATAGCAGACAATTATAGTAATAATGAATAGTAAACATAGCTCCTTTCCAAAAGCTTCGTTCTACAGAATGAGAAACTGATTAATGCTGTAGACAGTCTTACTGTCACTATCACTCCATGAAAAGACAAGCTTATCTTTGTATAGGAGTATCATTGACCAAAGTGAAGTTTATTATACCTCCCATTATGTCTGAATTCATTCAAATTTGTTTTATTGAAATAACGCTCAATAGAAAGCGTTTTGGCTTATAGTAAGTAACATTTGAATGTTCTTGGTATAAAACACGTGAACCAAAATCAAGTCATCCAAATCAAATCAAGAGTTACAGAAAACATAGGCGTTTTTTCAGAGTATCTATGGTATAGATAGTTTGACATCTTGTGAAACTTGACTCTCTGAATTGATTCGACATTGTACATAATTCTGTACAACCGATAGCCTTCATGTACAAGAGATATAAAGAGTTATTCTAAATGATGGACCCATTTTCAAAACTTTGTATTTATTTAAGTAAAAATTCAAAATGGACAATCTTTATACCAATGGAAAGAGAAAGTTTCAATTTTTTTAAATACCTTACAAGTGTTAAATGTGGCCTCCGGCTGCTGCACGGCAAACATCTACGCAGAATCCAAACTCGTCCCACACGCGACAAAAGTTGCCATCTCACTCACAACTAAACAGTGGCACAGAATGGCAGCCTATTATTGCGAGAACTCTACTAGCCAGTTAGGGAACAATCACTAACCGCCACAAAATTTGAAACGTTCCCTTTCCATTGGTATAAAGATTGTTTATTTTATGATTGGTAATTTAGTAATATATGAATATTAAAAAATTGGTTCATCATCTATATAATAAGAGAGAGTAGGGTTGTGTTTGTTCGTGTGTTCGTAGTGTGTTCGTTTGTTCGCATCAAAACATGTCAACTTGTGGATTGCATACCGGAAAAACGGGAATGATTTACATCTCCAAATTTTGCACATAGATTCTAAAAATATCAATCTCGTGCACCTGGAAGCCCAAATTTTAATTTTCCTTCTAGATTTTTCAGAATTAATGTTTAAATTTCATTAATGGTACATTCGATTTCATTAAAAAATCACCAAATCATATGGTCGAAATTAAGAAAGGAACATCTGCTTCAATATTGCTTTCTACCTGAAAAACATAGTTTTGAAACTTCGTTTTCCTGATGCAACGTTTCCTGATACACGTTGCATGGATTATTAATTTTTCAGCTAGAACAATAAATTTTTGAGACAAAGTGCTAAATAAACGTCTACAGTTTCATCAATGCTGTATCGGCAATATGAAAACGCATGCAGTTAATATGTCTTTGAATGAAGGTGTTGTTATTTACATAAAGAAATAATTATACTATTCCATTTTTATTTAATTAAAATTTCAAAATTATTCGAGCACTGATAGAATGACTGACTCACTTTACAGTCAGTCGAAAATTTTAATATTGGAATGAGGGGTATTTTGGCAAGCTGAGCAAAAAAATAAGGTCATATGCACCTTTTCGTTATATCTTCAAATGAAAAATGAGTTTTGTTGGTTGTCAAAACTCCCTCTGAAAGGGAAACTATTCAACTTATTCTATCTATTAGTAAAATAACAATGATCATCCATCCATCTTCTATACTATAATAAAGGAAAGAACTGGATTATAAACGTAGCCTATACAGATGTAAAGTAAGTTATATAGGGAAATTATGTCCACCTCTACCAAGTTCTTGGGATTAACAGTAGATCAAAACTTGAATTGGACAGAACATGTCACAAGGGTTTTGTCACGGGTATCGAGTGGATTATATGTTCTTAGAAAAATGTCTCCCTTTTGTAAAATAGAAACGCGGAGAATGATTTATTTTGCCTACATACACTCTATAATATCCTTTGGTATAAGTCTTTATGGATCTACTTCAAATCAGAACATGGATTCAATTCTCAAATCACAAAAACAAGCTATAAGAATAATTTTACACCTAGACCCCATAGCATCAGTTAAAGAACATTTCGCTCACTTGAATATAATGACAGTTTACAGTCTTTACATCTTTGAGACAATTATGTGTGTGAAAGAAAATCTTGGAAATATTTTGACGTTAGGACATAATCATAGGTACAGCACTAGAAACAGAGATAAACTTTTACATTTGCAAAGCCATAGACTTGAGTTCTACAAGAAGAAGCCCACATACATAGGAGCCAAGTTCTATAACAAGCTACCGACGCGAATCCAACAAGAGCTGAATCCCAATAAATTCAAATTGGAATTATAGAGATATTTAACTGAAAGAGATCTTTATAATATCGAAGAATATTTGAATAAATGAGATCAGATCCTATGAGTTGAATTGTATTGTATGTTTGTATTGTTGTATTCTGTAGATGTTTTATTTGTTATGTATTTTATTTTTAATTGTATCTAATCAAAGACATATATTTTTGACACTATTCATTGTATACAATGTACAAACTTATGAATAAAGAAATTATGATATGATATGATATGATATGTTTGACGCATTATCACGTCAGAACTACTGAATTGATTAACTTGAAATTTTGCATATAAATTCTTGCTTAACCGAGGGTGGTTATAGACCAATTTTAAATTCTTCAAGATTTGATTACATCAAGTTTTCAGTTTGTCAAATTTCAAATATTTGTCATGCTTCCAGTTTGTATGGAAGCAGCAGAAGATTTCTCTTAAAAGGGAAATTAAAATACCCTCTTAAAGGGTATGATTGGGGATCCTTTTCGAATGATAAAAACAGGTTTTCCATCACACCCAAATTTTTTCCGCCATTTTGAATCCAACTTCTTTTTTAATTGGAAGGTGGTCATACTGATTTACTTGAAATGCAGCATATAAATTCTTAATCAACCGAGGATTCGTATAGGCCTATTTTGAATTCTTCTAGATTTCATTACGTAAAGTTTTAAGAAATACCGTTGCGAAGCATGGGTTACATGCTAGTTTAGAATAACCCTTTAAAACAGATAGCCTTCAATAGCACAATGGGGAAATAAATAAAACATACCTAGTTTAAATGTGGTCAAGGTATCCCCTCGGTCGAATTTGTTGTTTATGTAAGATACAATCCAGTTGAAGAGAAGCGAATACAACAGCTTCATGAGAGCATCTCTCCTGGTGGTGGCGTCTCTGGTCGAAGTGACCGGAATTTGGATGGTTCGACTCTCGTGCTTGTCGAATGAGATCAAACTGTTGGTCAGGATCAGTGCTAACATTTCTGACTCGAATCCGAGAAGTTCACAAGCTCTTTGCAAATCATCGTATGACTCTGAAAAATATAATTTCAATAATAGAGGACAGTTGAATTGCAATAATTGAATCGTTGAATGGTTAAATTTATTGTGAATAATGAATTTTTGAAAATAATCTAGAATCATTTCGAATAGATTATACAAATTACAATATAATTGAAAAATGTTATGTTTTCAAGTGTAATGATCCTCACAGTAGGCTATTTGAAGTTTTTTTAATATATTATTGAAATTTGAAGGACTTGTTCATGATAGGTTTTGCTTGTTTTTACTATATTTACTATACATTTTCAATTTTCGAAGTAGTAGGTTATGTTGCCATTGTCCAATATTTATTTGTAAGATACAAATATACTATGATCGAGAGAGAACAACATACAAAACTGTTCCTCTCCCTAATTATGACTAGGTGCCTATCTACTTTTTAGTTTTTACAAGCACATTGATTATTTTGACTGCATTTGTTTTTTTATCAAGTAATTAATCATCAGCATTGTATAATGACGTTTATAAAAATTTAGTCTAATTTACGGTACATGATAAGTGAAGTATAAAGGTTTAAAGTTGCACAATCGTTCGATTATATGTTGAAATTACTCCAACAGAGCATTTGAAAAATTTTGGTTATTGGATTAGCGGTAGTTTATCCTGATACGCCTACGATACTCCTGTACGACAGGTGGCCGCTTATTGGCCAGAGCCACTAACTCTTAGTAACGCATATTAAAAATATATTTAGTTAATAATATGAATAAGGAGGTTTCAATATGGAATTGGAGATTCCCAATTAATCTAAAATTTAAGATTCTCAACAAATTTAAATTGTAGATCTCTCAAAATCGAATGAAGAAGTCATTAATATTAGGATCCTGCTACTCTATGTTTTATGATCTTTTTACTCTATTTTCTCTAGTCTATTATCACCTCTCACATTTAGTGTTATAATAGTCCTAATTTTGGAAAAAAATTGCACTATTGTAACACTAATGTTGAGTCCATATTTGAAAAAAGTGAGTAGGTATGATACCTTCCCAATTGACCTCAGCATGGAAACCAGACTCCTCACTAGATTTGAACACAATATTTCCAAGATGCAGGATACCAGATATAACTTCGAAAATGCTTTTGATGGTCGGCCAATCGAAGTCGAGACCCGCAAAGGCTTTGAACATTTTCTTGTAGCCGTTCTCATCATCGGCTGTGATTTGTCCGGGAAGGATTCTGAACTTTCTATCAGTATTCAAATACAGGCCATCTTGTCCAGTCGATTTGCAAGCAACGATTAACTGTGAACAAGAATATTATCTTATTTATTTGTTGGAATGATGAGCTCGAAATATTTCCACTTCTCGTCATCGATGAGGTCTATTATTTGAGATATTGATACTTTATTCAAAGTAACCATGAAGCAATGCATGAGCAATTTACATTAATTAATCAAATGTATATGTTGTGAAGGCCTACTTGTCAATTATTGTCAATAATTCACAATTATACTTGTGCTGAATTATTTGTAGCACAAAAACTGATAATTAAAACTATATTAAGCAAACCCAGGCTCTATCCAACGGATATGGTTTTTAGTGATTTTGAGGTCATGACTATACGTCAATCATACATAAAAACCGTAATTGAGTACTTGATAAAATATAGATCCGGTTTTCCTCTCACAATAAACTCTACTCTTAATTATTATAATCTAAGGGCCACTGCTAACAAATATGTAACCTATAACACTAATATTGAATGTATAAGGAGGCAATTAATTTACATAGGTACTAAAATAATAAACCTCATTCCAAATCACTTTCTCATGGACAATAAGATCAGCGGAAAAATTAAACTGGATATAAAAAACTGGACAGTAATTTCTTCTTCCATTTAAATATATGACTCGAGATTTCTGCTCCAGCATTGTTTTTTCATTAGTTTTTTCTTTTTTCAGTGGACTCGCTTACCTTTATTTTGAGTACCTATTCCTCTGTTTTCTTCCTTCCCCCCATTTCTCCCTTCCTATTTTTCCTCATTACTTCTCTTCTTTGCCTGCCTATTACATGAGAAACCATAGTTGGCTAGGAACCTTCCTCTCTTTTTTTCTCTTCTCCAACACACCCAAACACTAAGCCTATGGTTTTTTATATTTGTAACATTTTATTGTGTTTTATTTGTTTCGTAAATCTTTGTAATTTTTTTTTGTCTTATTTTGTGTGTTTTTAATAAATTGAAATTGAATTGAATAGATATAAGATTCGTAAATTCTCAAGAAGCAGATTGAAATAAAAATTCTTCTACATTATAGAACAAAGAGATGAAGATGCAACTTGAATAATCACATTGCATAATGCATAAATTAATAACATTATAGAAATAGTCTACCAGATTGATCATTTTTAGTGTGAAATGATTATTATTCGAGTTTATCATGAATGACTGATGTAGGTACCGTATGACTAGTTACACACACATCAATTTTTGGACGAACAATTTTTTGCCGTCTTTATAAATTCTATCAGATTAAACAGATGATGTTTGTCAAGTTCCGTTTAATCTCGTAGAATTCATAAGAACGACAAAAAACACGTACAAAATCGATGTGTGTATAACTGGCTTAAGAGGAATAAAGTTATTAAAATACAATTTATTTTATGATACCAGTTTATCATCATTATGTAAAAACAATATTTTCATTGAACTCTGTAAATACTTTAATAAAAAGTAACATGGTAACTAATCATATTTATTTTATTAATTTGAAAGACTATAGCGGTTCTCTACTTTGTACAATAAAATTAAATCTCAATATTTCTATTTCCAGATGGATAAAATATTGGGTACAGTATCTTGTATTACACTATCATATATTCCTTTATTTTTTTTACAGAACTGTATTAGGCTAGATCACTTCTCCAGAATTAGTAGAAAAACTACAAAAAATGGATTCACCTGATAGAACACGTGAAAATTGCGAACGGAAGGCGAAGACACTCTTGTTTTCTCCAAAAGATACGTTCTTAATCTTGCTTTGAGAATTGTCTTGGAGAGCTCGCTGTAGTTAAGCAGTAGTAGATTCCCAAATCGTGAGCTGTTGCCGTGGTATTCAGTCGCTGCATTCCCGAAGCAGGACAGCAATGTCTGTGCGTGACAAATTTGATTTAGCGGAGTGTCAACGTCAGCAATAAAGTTGAGAGCCTCTTCAGCAGCGTGCGACTGGAAACGACACAAAAATTGATTGAAATTCAAATTTTATTTCTACATAGAAAAAATACAAAAAATGAAATAATAATTAGAAGTTTAAAGTTTAGGATTACCAGTAGCCTATCCCAAATGATTTAGGCATTACTATTCAAATATAGAATATGCTTGAAAATAGAGGTTCCATCAATTCAACTGGTCCACCGTAATGAAATATTAAGACTTGACTTATGGTAATATTTCTCAATGACAAAGTAATACCATAGAGAAACAATAGCTTGAGTGGATATCCCATGGCATAGGGCGTTTATGTCGCAACTTTTACTGTTATCTCAAGTCGATTACTATCGATTATTGTAGTTTTTTACAGTTTTGTTGGGGTGAGAGTGTATGAACGGCACAATATGAGAGACTACCAGCGTCATACACCTTTCTGGGAAAGAAATACGTGATACGTGGACTATCGGCTTGAGATAACAGTAAAAGTTGCGACATAAACGCCCTATACCATGGGATATCTACTCAAGCTATTGTTTCTCTATGGTAATACCACAGAAGAAGGAAACAAGTGAATGTTTTGGCTGTATCGAAATGAGGTTTTCTGTGTTCTCTCCTCAGTGGTAATACATATGAAAAAGGAATAAAGAAACAGGAGCGAAGTTCACATTGGGAACGAATAGAGAAGAAAAAATCACTTTGAAATGAAATAATGTCAATACTGAAGGGTGTAATTAAGGGGGTGAATAAAAGTTGATAGAGAATGTTGAAAACTTTAATAGCTAAGATATACTCATTGGCTCGATTAAAACCCAATTACTATTGGTGAGGATTTGGTTCAAGTTGATCAATAATCAAATTGGGCATTCAAGATTATTTTCACAAATACTGATCAAAAAAGCTTATTTGAACGGTGACGACTGAAACTTGATTGAGAAGCTATAAATCTTCAAAACTGATAGGCTTTGCTCAATTATTATCGCGTATGAGATAAGAGAGAAATAAGTCATGAAAAAACATTTTAAAATTGTAAGAATTGTCTTAAGTGATTGATTACTGATTAGATGTACGGTGTAGGCATTCTTCACTCTGGTTGCCTAGGTGTTGGGATTGTACAACTTTTTAATTGTTGCTTTGACAATATTTAAACTTTTCCTTATTTCTGTCAAAAATTTTACTAATGTGATTAATTTAAAAGGCCTAAATCATCAGAATTGAAGACGTCAAATTGTATAGAAAGAATGTGTTCATACACTTTGAAGTTCATGGAGAAGTTACAGACTGAGTGAAACATTTAATCGTCCTTCATTACCGATGTTTTCAAACTTCAAAAAACAATCTATATACTGTACGGTATCAATTTATAGATTTCTATAATTTCATAGAAAAATGTTTAGAACCAAATAACAGATGAAACAATACACATAATCTCAAACCCAACTAGAGTATCAATTTTTTTCAAAATTTTACAAATGGAATTAAATAGAGAATGCAGGCTGTTAACCCTGTTGTCAATGTCTGCAGTAGCAGAAGTCTTCGGGGTGTTTCACAGCATTTATTTAGGATTTTCGTTAATTAATATTTATTTTTTACAAAATTTGATTTTTCTCACCTTTCCAGAGCCTGAATCTCCACTGAATACAATAATCTGGTCTTGGCGGTTGACAGAAAGGTAGCACAATGCTCTGTGAACAACACTGTAGATGTGGGGCACATTGGTTCCAATCAATGATTCACCCTAAAAACAACATTTCAAAAACAGTTAATGAAGACAGAGTTGTGATAAATGGAGAGGATGTTGTTAATTTTCATGTAAACTTCTGGAGAAATTCCACAAAATTTCTAAGTCTAGTGTAAATTCGATTGAGTCTTGTTTGTAACCCTATTAACATATTTCTTATAACATCAATTTATTTATTACTTCAAGTTATCATTTGTAAATTTAGATTATTTGTCATTGTTTAGAAGTTATAAACAAGTAATCTTTGAAATAAATTGAAAGTAAATTACTAAAATAGGTACATCAAGCATTTTAAATGAAATGAATTTAATATTTGATATTAAAGTGAAAATATGTTGAAAGATCTTTATAAATAATGAAATGTAGAGTAATACAGTAGCCTAGGCCTATACTTATCAATTATATAATAGTATTCCCATAAGGACAAATATTTCTATATCTGTATACAGAGTGATTCATAATTATGGTAAAATATTTTAATACGTGATAGTAGAGGTAAAAATAAGAAAAAAAGTTCATATAAACATATATCCATAAACGCTTCATTAGCGAGCTATACAGGGTGAAAGATTTCGCCCGTAATTCAGTTCCTCTGGTGAAATACACCGATGCTGAATTGTTTGGGGACTAGTTTTTGAAAAACCTATGCTGGATTCATATGGAAAAATATCTGAAAAATTGAATAAAACTAGTCTGAAAGCTGTAGTGTGAGTAGTTTTTGAGAAAAAAGGTGAAATATGCAAAAAATTTAAGTAGAAAAACACAGACTTCTACGTTTGATGCCCAATAACTTTCTTTAATGACCAGTAAACAATAATTTTTTCACAATAAAAATTGTAGAGAATTTAATTCTGAAAAGAATTATTTGCAATAAGCTACAACCTATGAGTTATTAGTTCTCTCCTCATAAAACAGCAATTTTTTATGGTGTAATGTACTACATAAGAATACATTTTATTCAACTTTTATTTGAATTTAGTTTACACAGCTTACATAATTCTTTTCAGAATTAAATTCTCTACAATTTTTATTGCGAAAAAATATTTGTTTACTGGTCATTAAAGAAAGTTATTGGGCATCAAACGTAGAAGTCTGTGTTTTTCTACTTAAATTTTTTGCATATTTCACCTTTTTTCTCAAAAACTACTCACACTACAACTTCCAGACTAGTTTTATTTAATTTTTCAGATATTTTTCCATATGAATCCAGCATAAGTTTTTCAAAAACTAGTCCCCAAACAATTCAGCATCGGTGTATTTCACCAGAGGAACTGAATTTCGGGCGAAATCTTTCACCCTGTATAGCTCGCTAATGGAGCGTTTATGGATATATGTTTATATGAACTTTTTTTCTTATTTTTACCTCTACTATCACGTATTAAAATATTTTACCATAATTATGAATCACCCTGTATATCAAAATAAAAATTTCAACACCTACATTGTTGGGAAATGATAGCCTACCAAAATAAAATAAATAATATAAAAGTCTGTTTTTGTTTAAGCAAACTATTAATTGAATGAATATAGAAAATTTAAAGGAATTTCACCAACCTTGAGTGCTTTCTTCAGAGCATTATTTATATTCTCAGTAACGTGCAATTTTTTCAAAGGATTTATTGAAATAAGTACTAGATCCAGCCATGTACAGTAATCATTATTGAAGTATCTTGCTGATAAATACTGTACAACTGTGGAAAGAAGTAGAAACTATTTATTAAAGTTTGAGTATCTTTAAGCTGTTAAGAGGAAAAATGCTGATGCTATACTTGACTCTCAGAACCCATGTAAATCGGCCTGGAAGCTTATTAACAAGTGCAGAGCGTCTACACAGCCTCAATGTGATTTCAGTCCAGATGTTATGAACAGTCACTATCTGAACTCCGTGGAGGCCATTCTTCAACGGATTCCAGTGACTCAGCCAAATGGTGTTGGAGATGTAGAATCGCAACCCGCTGTTTTTCTGTATGGAGGAGAGTCTCGAAGAATGATGTATTGAAAATAGTGACTGCTTTTAAAAATTCACCTTCTCAGGACATCTATGGATTTACTGTGGCTTTCTTGAAATCAGTGGTTGATGAGATGGCACCTCATCTTGCCAGTGTCTTTAGTCAGTGTCTTAAACTGGGCTACTTTCCGAATTGTTTGAAGTTGGGTAAAACTGTACCTATATACAAAAAGGGAGATGAGAAGGACAAGAATAACATCCGACCAATTACTGTTACCCCCTTACTCGGAAAAATCTTAGAGGTTGCCATGAAGGATCAGCTAATGGACCATCTTGAGAGGAATAGTTTGCTGTCTGATAGACAACATGGCTTTAGAAAGTCCAAGTCCACACAAACCGCCCTGCTGGCCCTAATCAACGAAGTCATTGATGCATTCGAGAGTGGAGATTCTGTGGCAGTGAGGCTGTGTGACCTGTCACGTGCTTTTGACTGTGTGTCTCATGAGCTTCTCCTTGGAAAGTTGAGTTAGTATGGTATAAGGAACATTGTTGCTGACACTTTCAAGTCCTATCTTTCTGACAGAAGGCAGATAGTGAATGTTCGAGGTGCATCATCTGGCGAACTGCATGTACGACATGGGGTACCGCAGGGCTCTGTCCTGGGGCCAGTCCTGTTCATCCTGCATATGAACGATTTGAGAGTCGGCGGAAGTGAGCTGCTGTTTGCGGATGACACAACCCTTGTTGGGAGAGGATCCTCGCCTGCAGCTGCCACCCTTGAGTTGGAGGAGTCCTTTGCTGGTGCAGAACGCTGGTTTCAGGAGAACAGGCTGTTGCTCAACGTCGGCAAGACACAGAATATCATGTGCACTCTTAGAAACCACTTCAATCATTCATTGAATGAACCGGTGAAGCTTCTGGGATTTAACATCGATCCAAAGTTAACATGGAGTGCTCATGTGGATGCTGTATGCAGAAGACTGTCTCGTGTGATCTACCTGTTGAGAAGACTGAGGTGCTTGCTGACAGAGGAACATTTGATTATGGACTATTATTCACTGTTCCATAGTCACATTATCTATGGAATACTGCTGTGGGGACACTCTTCACACTGTGAGAGTATTCTTATGCTGCAGAAGAAGGCAGTTCGGATATTGTCATCCAGTGGTCATCTGGAGCACTGTAGGCCACTCTTCGCCAGACTTGGGATTCTCACAGTTTTTAGCCAGTTTTATCTTTGCTTCCCTGGTTGGTATTAGGAATACCAATCTGACAGTGAATTTGAGGGGGTTGCAGAGTGCCTACTCACTTCGAAATGCTCTCGAAGTCAATGTTCCTCGATGTAGGCTAAGTAAGGCTCAGAACTGTTATCCCAATATCGCTATTAAAATGTTTAATATGCTACCTCCATCTGTGCGTCATTTGAGTGATAGTGAGTTTAAGAGGAGACTCAAGTCCTGGCTGCGTGCCAGACCATACTACTCCTTGAGTGAATTTTTTCAGGAGTCTACAGTTGACATTTAGTGACCATCACTAAATGTTTACTAGTGTTTAGCCATCTATGCCATTATGTTTAATTTTTTGACGTGACAGTGTTGTCAAAAACTTCTGTGTGATATTGTATTTTTGACGTGATGACCAACCCAGCTCATCTGGCTGGTTAATGGTCCTACAAATGAAGAAGAAGAATAACGGTGGAGATCTAATAGGCTAATACAGGTCGAAGAAAACCCGGTATATACTGTAGTGTAGGTTGTATAAAGTGGGTATAACCTGGGTTAAAAATTATATTCACATAATTTAGGTTGGTAAACCTATCACTTAACTTGATTACTCTGAATTGATAGATTTTCATAAACTAAATCTTAATTGCTTGCAATAGTTTCAGATCAATTGAATACATAAAAACTCTTTAAGAATATCAAATTTAATTTTTTCGAGGATGATGCTAACATGATGAGCTCTTTCAAAATAAGCCTTGTGTGTCATTTTTTTTATTCATCATAATGCTAAATTAAACCGACTGTTAGAAAATTATTTGGATAACAGTAACACAGTCATTGAATAAGAACTCTGAACAAGAATATGTCAATTATATTTTTATACAGAAAATAAAAAAATATTTGTTTAATCTGTAAAAATTCAAAAAGAGCATTTGTAATATAATATTGAAAATATTGTCAGATTAAAAGAGAAATACATCTCAGTGCCGGTTGCACAACAGCCGTTTAAATTTTAACCGTGATTAATTCCACAAGAACCAATCACGGTTAAAATTTAACTGGCTGTTGAGCAACCAAGACTCAGTTTTTGAAAAATTCAATACAAGCATTGAAGAGAATTGTTTAAGTAGCCAATCATGTAATGTTGCTTCCACACTCTTGCCAAGTGCGTACACATGACGGCGAGCTTAAGAATACTATGCCACCACTCGCCTTCACTTCGCCGTATATAAGTATACAGGAACACGCTTGGCAAGCAACTTGGTAAGAATGTGTCGCTGGCATTACAATATAATTAATATGCTTTACTTACAATCTTCTTGAATTTCAAAATCACCGACTGAAGAAAAACTCATTGCGATACATCCACAGCATTTACTCAACTTAACACTGGAAATAGACAAAATCTAGTATGAAATTAGCCTTCTTCACAAGAAATAACAATAAGACTGATTTTAATCTCATAAAACATATGCTACTAAATAAATGATCCTTTGGTTCATGTGCATGCTTGAAAATAAATTTAAAACTTGACTGACATTGTTATTCATATGCTTTAAAAATTAATTAAGAGTACTGTATATAACTATATGCTAAATATTGAATTATTAAATAGAGTATATTGAGTTATTAAAAGAATCAATAAATTTTTAACTAGGTACTAAACAATTATTAATAGTATTGTATAAAACTATGCTAAATATTGAATATCTGGAATATATTATAAGAATTAATTAATAAGTTAAGTTAGTCACTAAGTAATTAGTTATGCAACACTTTGATTAAAAATCTAGATTAAAAAAAATAATTATTATAAAAAATGATATTAAAAAAGTTACAGTAACTATATTGCCCAAATATAAGGTATGTAAGGTATATAAGGTATGGTAAAAACGGTCGTTGATTTGTCAATTTTATAGAAGAGAAGAATAATTTTTCTACTGTAATTTTCCTGACATCACATGTGAAACAGATGAATAATATTTCTCTCTGATCTGTTCCCACAAAACAATAATTATTCATTACACATTGAACTACCCAACATTAAACAACACACACAAACTTCCATCTAAATTTATGTTGAATATACTAGAAGAAAGTCGAGATGAGTGATTCAATTTGCAATGAACATGCTCCAACACCACACAATGAGGAAATATGCCATGCCACAGGACAGCAACGCAAAAATATTATTGACAAACTGATAAAATTACTTGATGAAGCCGACGAAAGGTAATTATATACCGTAAAGTTGGGTTTAGACAAAAATTATTAACAAAATGTTAATAACTTAATCCTTATAGATTCTATTAGATTGAATGGAACTTGACAAACACATATATGTTCATCATGTGTATGATAAGTTATGTTAAATCTAATAGAATCTATAAGGATTAAGTTACACTTAACAGTTAGTGACTGCACTGTTATAGATTCTATTAGATTTAACATAACTTATCATACACATGATGATCATATGTGTTTGTCAAGTTCCGTTCAATCTAATAGAATCTATAAGGATTAAGTTATTAACAAAATGTTAATAGCTTTGGTGTAAACGCGGCTTAACGTTGCTAGAACCTCTATCATAATAATGTAGAGAAATGTAGGGAACTAAGATATACCGGTAGCTGAAACTTAATACTTACACCAATGGAAGAAGGGAGTTTTCCAAAGTAATTTTACAATAATCACATTGAGTCCATTAGACTGGACAGCCAGTACGCAAAGCAAGTTTGACAGCCAGGTCACTGACTAAGTCACTGTGCACTGTTGCACAGAAAGAGAACCAATCGGACAGCCAAATTTTAACTGCTAAACCCGGCATCCTAGTGTGTGCTAGTGGCTGCTCTAGTCTACAAACAATGCCCGGTTTCTGAGTGACTGCTCCGCTGGTTGCCTAGTCTAACAAAGGCACAATGTTATTATTGGAAAAAAATAGTTTTGGAAATTTTCATTACTTTATTGGTAATGAATTATTGAAAATTATTAATCATTTAGAACAGGGGTTCCAAAACTCTGTGTACCACACGCTCCCCTTACACATATCAGTTTTCCAATACCCTATTATTTACACTGTGTCTTACGCACCAACTCCTACTTGTACAAGTACTTGTTCTCCTACAAGTGTGTTCCTACTTGAGAGCGGTCGTATCGGAGTGGTTGCTGAGTCAGCTGTGCAAAGTTTAAACGTTCCGTAACAAAATATTTCGTGCTAGTGAACCGTGCTGTAGTGAATATTTTATTTGAGGATTTAAAAATGTCTTGTTTTATTTGCTCTAAATCCGTTCGGAAATCAGGTGATCTGATTTCATGTGTCGACTGTGAAGCGAATTTTCATATAGGATGTGTGAAAATGACCAAGGACGATGCGGACTACATAAAGAGAAACAAAGAAATTTGGAGATGTAGCAGCTGTTCCTCTACACGTCGCAAAAGTATGGTGAGTGAATCGACAACAGGAAACAAGGACGTGACTCTCCAAGAACTCGCAGGAGTTCTTGAGGTAATTGCAGGAAATCAGACGTCGATGAAGGAGAATATTAAGAAAATGGAGTTGGAGCTTGGGAAATCAATTGAATCATGTCATCAGGCGATTAACGACATAAATAAGAAGTTTGATGAACAAAACAAGCAAATTAGCACATGCCTCATCAACATCGATAAGCTTTCAACAGAAGTAGCTAGCCTCAGGAAAGAAAATGCAGAACTGAAGGAACGCGTCGAGGATATGGAACAATACTCAAGATCGAACATGCTGGAAATAAATGGTATACCCAAAAAACAGGATGAAGATGTAACAGAAATCATTTGTAGAATGAGCGAAGCATTAGGACACAAAATAAAAGCAGATGCAATCGACATTTGTCACAGACTTAAACAACGAAATGAAAACCTACCTCCACCAATCGTTGTCAAGTTCGTTCGTAGAACAGACAAACAAGTAATATTGAATAAAAGGAAAGTTACGAGGCAGTTTTCTACAAAGCAGATGGGAGAAACAACGGACCATCCAGTCTATGTGAATGAAAGTCTAGCACCTACGCGAAGAAGGATTTTCACCATGGCGAGAGAGATCTTCAAAAGAGGCGACATCGAATACCTATGGATCAAGGAAGGGAAGATTCTAGCTAGGAAAGAAGACGGAACACCAGTTATTGAACTCAAGAACAGTGAACAAGTGAAAAAGTTGAGCGTGATAAGTGCATCTAAGCAGCCAGGTAACCAAGAAAATAACAGTGTCAGTACCGTAAATAAAAATGTCATCAGAGATAAGTAACAGAGAAACACTAATTATTCATCAAAATATACGCAGTCTGCGAAGTAATTTCGATTTATTCTTAGTGCAAATGAGGAAATTAGAAAACAACCCGCTAATAATAGTCTTGACAGAAATATGGATACTAGAGAATGAAAGACTTATATCATATAGAGGGCTATTCCGTACATGGTAATTTCAATCATAACTACAGAGCAGGAGGAACTTTGGTTTATATAAGCAGTGAGATAACGTTCAAAACAAAGACAATAGTTTTTATTTCAGCGGACTGTGTACATATATCTTGTTTATATAATAATTTTGAATTTCAGTTGTTGGCTGCTTACAGGTTGCAATCAAACTCACCCAAAATATTTCTTAACGAATTAACCTTGTACTTAGAAGAATATTTAATATTAACGAAAACAATGAGGTCCCTTTCTTTTTCACGGGAGATATAAATATAGATCTTTTTCAGAACACCAGAATTATTGACGATTACAAATATTTAATGAATAGTTTTGGATTTGAATCACTCATTACTGATTACACTCATAGGTCCCGATTTTCCAACTCTTTAATAGATCATCTTTACTTAAAATCCGGCAAAAATAGAACAAAACTGAATAAAATTAATCTAATTCCAGAAATACTACATTTAGATATAACTGATCACAGTACAATCATACTTAAAGTTGAAGGATTGAAGAGATCCAACGAAGAAGCAGATACAAATTATAAAAAAATATGCCTAATCAATTACCGGAAGTTGAATAATATTTTATCATCGATTGATTGGGATAGAGAAATACCAGCAGTATCAGATGATGAGGGATGGGAAAATTTCATTGACATTTTAAAAAGCGCTATCAAAGATTCACAAGAAAATCTTCTTTTAAAAAATAACTTGACACAGAAATATAGGTCGCCATGGATAAATAGTTATCTGATCAAGCAAATAAACTTAAGAAATGAGTTATACAAGAATGCTATCAAACAACCTAATAATGACGACTTAAAACAAATATACAATACATTCAAAAATAACTTACGTAATGAACTGAGAGAAAGAAAACAATATTATTATTCAAAACTGTTTAGAGAAAGCCAGGGAAACATTAGAAAGACGTGGAAAACAATTGACGCGTTAATAGGATTGAAAAAAAATAAAGAACCACTAAAACTGATTGTTGATGAGCAGGGAAATAGCATACATGATAGTAATAAAATTTCTAATTCGTTTAATTCTTATTTTCTAAATGTTGTGAATAAAATGAATGATGAATTAGAACAAACCACATTGCAAACCAGGGAAGAGTCTGCTAGAATATCAAAAATAAGGTTTCCATACAATTCTCCAACAAATTCAATTTTTCTCCACCCTACAAATCCGGAGGAAGTAGCAAGTACAATAAGAAAATTGAAAAATAAATCTTCGCCAGGTGTAGATGGGATAAGCACAAGCATGATTAAAAAAACTTACATGAATTATTTGAACAAATTAACCGATCTAATTAACCTGAGTATTGCCAAAGAAAAATTCCCAAGCATGTTCAAACACAGCGTAGTTATACCTATTCCTAAAAAGCCAAATTGTAAAAACATAGATCAGTTCCGCCCAATTTCACTTTTACCGGTTTTTTCCAAGATTTTAGAAAAAATATTCAAGATTAGACTTGAAAACTTTTATAAAAATAATAACTTTTTTAGTGATAACCAATATGGTTTCCGTGAAGGAAGAAGTACAGAAGCGGCAATTAAAAATCTCATTTCAAAAATAAATGACAGTTTTAGTGTTATAATAAGTGTGCAGCTCTGTTTCTTGATATATCTAAAGCATATGATGCAATTGATAAAAACATGCTTCTAAAAAAACTTGATTTATATTTATCAGGAGTAAGAGGAATTGCCAATGATTGGTTAAGATGCTACCTATCTAATAGGAGTCAAAGGGTCAGAATTAACGATACGTTGAGTGAACCCGGGGACATTACCATAGGTATTCCTCAAGGATCAGTGTTATCAAGTACTTTATTCCTGGTCTTATTAACGATTTGACGGATGGTGACTTACAGGGAAAGATTACATCTTTTGCAGACGATACAGTTATATTATATTCGGCCAAAACAAATCAAGAACTTAAAAATAATTAGAAATGGATCTTAGCACCTTAGGTGGTGGTTTTGCGAAAATAAATTAACTATCAACACAGACAAATCTAATATAATACAATTTAATCTTCAAAACACGGATCAGGAGTTAACTAGTATTTACTTCCATAAATTAGATTGTGCGCAACAGGTGAATAATATTGTGTAACTGTGAAACTATAAAACAAGCACGTACAGTTAAATATCTGGGCCTCATATTGGATAGTAGGCTCACTTGGTCAGATCATGTACAGAAGATAAAAAATGAGTTATTTGTATACATAAGGAAGTTCTATTACCTCAGACAGTTATGTCCAAAAGAAGTATTGTTACAATTATACCATGCAATTATTGGTTCTAGAATAAATTATGGAATAATATGCTATGGGAGTGCATACAATGTTCATATTAAACCTGTAATTACTGGTCAGAAACATATATTAAAAATAATTGTAATAAACCTAAACAATATAGTTCAATGATGCTCTTCAGAGAACTATCAATATTATCAGTGAGACATTCTTTTCTATTCAAAGCATTGCTGGATTTAGCTGAAAATAATTTCGATATTCAACAGATGAGAGAAAGAATAAACCTCAGGAATTCACAGGACATTAACCTCCCAAAACCAAGATTAGAACATTCCAGACGACACTTCAAATACATAGCTATAAAAATATTCAATTCACTTCCAGTAACAACAAGGAAAATAGCGTCACGTCAGTTATTTAGAAAATAAATCAAGAAATTCATTTTACAACTAGACAACCCGAATGATTTTTTTACTAAATTAATATAGGTCTAAATTTAGTATAATTTACACATCACACGACATGAACACTGCAACAATCAAAGATCATTGAACTCACAAATCCCGTCCGGTATGCGTAAACAGTAAGACAGTATCAAATTTCAATCACTGTATCTTTCTTCAAAACGCATTCATTTATGGTATAATTACATCAGCACTTTGAAAAAAAACGAAACGTTAACTATGAATAAAATTGAACTAAATATGAAAAAAAAACAGCAACCACTCCGTACATAGTTTTAAGTTTTGTGTAAGTGTGTGTGTGTGTGTGTGTGTGTGTGTGTGTGTGTGTGTGTGTGTGTGTGTGTGTGTGTGTGTGTGTGTGTGTGTGTGTGTGTGTGTGTGTGTGTGTGTGTGGTGTGTGTGTGTGTGTGGTGTGTGTGTGTGTGTGTGTGTGTGTGTGTGTGTGTGTGTGTGTGTGGTGTGTGTGTGTGTGTGTGTGGTGTGTGTGTGTGTGTGGTGTGTGTGTGTGTGTTGTGTGTGTGTGTGTGTGTGTATGAATGTGTGCAAGAATGATTATAAATATTGACATATTGATTTATTTCAATATAATACCATATTCAATTATTATGTTCTTCATGATATAATATTTAAATTTGTTTATAAATATTTTATTATATATATTCAAGTGTCCCCACACAGGGTAGCCTATAGGGAACACATATTAGAAATTAGGAAACAATATTGTATTTGATTTTTGGAATGCATTTGATTGTATAATTATTTTTTTGAATAAAGAAGTTGAATTGAATTGTTGAAACAAATTAGACATACCTATTTACAAAAAAACTTTGTTTCTGACAGTAACTTCTCTGGAGGGAGACGGTTTGAGAACCTTAAACTCTTGTGTGATTTTTAGTTTTAGAAACTAGCCTTCTTTGGTTAAAGTCTTCTTCTTTATTGAAATTTATAACGACTTTATCTAGAAGATCTGAGAAAAGCATTTTATTTTTGTAATATTTTTATTTCATATGGGTGTCACGCATCGCCCCCTAGACTTTCGCCACGCCCCCCAATTTTGGAACCCTAATTAGAATAACTTTGTAACTTATAAAACTTACCTATTTCAAAATACTGATAAAGGATTGCGTCTGTCAAAAGTGCTTTTTAGATAAATCTATATAAGTTATAGTTGATACCAATTGAGATTTACTGCGACTAAAAATTAGATATAACCATTTATCCAGTCTTATTTTTGTCTTCTTTTTCAGGCCATGTATTTTTAAATACAAAGAAGTTGAACATTCTCCACCAAAAAGCTATGATCCTTTTGAAAGACAGAATGTTCTTAATAGGCGAAAAGCAATAGATAGAGGCAATCCAATTATGATGAAAAAATGTCCGGAGAATGGAGGATATCAAACACAAGTAAGTAATTTTGATAGAAAATTGAAAAATACGTAATACTAATAACATTATAATTATTATTCTACTATGACTGCATGTTTATTGTGAGGCGGCAGTTTTAAAGGTTCTTACAGGAAATAAGTATAATCCGGATAAAACTAATGTATTGCAGTGAGTAAACAATCAATATTTCATTGGAACAAAAATTATTAATATTTATTCATTCATCCTAGCATAGCTTACAATGATGTTTAAAAGTTATACTTTATTTTAAAATAGCTAAACTTTGAAACCAATAAAAAACTCTTTTACTCCAGAAATTTCAAGGAGTTTGAATTTCAAGTTTAGAATAAATCAACTACTGCCATTTATTTTTCAGTTTCTTATATTATCAATGAAAGCACTTTCTAACAAGTAAATAGGCATAGTACATTGGAATATAATTCATTTTAAACTAATCGAAATTACTCCTATTTCTAACAATGTTGATATTCATCAAAGTATTCATTTAATAGTTCGCCTGATTTTCTCCCAAATCATTCTAATGTTAGGTAAATAGATAAATTACTCCACCACATCATGAAATAGAACTATCATTCTATTGGGATTTCTAATAATAAAATTATTCCTAAAAAACTAAGTTTATATCGATCAGTATGGTTACTGTATAATGATTGTTTCAAATGTCCAATGAAAGCTATATAAATAGAAGAACTAAATACTTCTGCTACTGCCGAAATATTGAACGAAGAACTGAATAGCAGAAGGAAATTTGAAGAATGAAACTGTTCTAAAAACTGTGCCCAGACCGTTCCGATTCTCGGGGTGGGTACAGTTTTTGAACAGTTTCATTCTTAAAATTTCCTTCTGCTATTCAGTTTTTCAATATTTGCCAATATTTGTTAATAATAGTTATTTAACAGTTAGTCAATATTTGCAGTATATGGAAGAAGTCATTAGTTCTATTTATAACAATGTTGATATTCATCAAATTATTCATTTAATAGTTCGCCTGAATTTCTCCCCAATCATTCTGATGTTAGGTAAATAGATAAATTACTTCACCACATCATGAAATAGAACTATCATTCTATGGGGATTTCTAATAATAAAATTATTTCTAAAAAACTAATGCATAATGATTATTTCAAATATACAATTAAAGCTATATAAATAGAACTAAGGACTTCTGCTACTGCTGAAATATTGAACGAAGAACTGAATATCAGAAGGAAATTTGAAGAATGAAACTGTCTAAAAACTGTGCCCAGACCGTTCCAATTCTCGGGGTGGGTACAGTTTTTGAACAGTTTCATTCTTAAAATTTCCTTCTGCTATTCAGTTTTTCAATATTTGCCAATATTTGTTAATAATAGTTAGTTAACAGTTAGTCAATATTTGCAGTATATGGAAGAAGTCCTTAGTTCTATTTATATAGCTCTTATTGGGTATTAGAAATGATTATTATACAGTAATAATATTCCAGCAGTTGGTTAACTGCAATATCTAATAAATCTTCTATGATCATTGTTTTCAAGTTCTCTTGTGCTCTGATTATTATTGGTATGACACAGTTTGTTCATTTTCATTCAAACACGTGTGATGAATGAAGATCTTATAAAATTGTTTGCAGCGTCCAGCGCAAGAACAGTTCCGTCCTAGACAAGAAGAGCAGAAAGGAGAAGAGAGTGTTTACAAGGACTGTATCTGTCTGCGAGCCAATGGACTGCAGGACCAATGTCCTGTTCTCGACTGCCTAGGAAGGGAGGAGTGTGTGGCTGTGAACCCTGGACCATGCTGCAAGCCTGCACTCTCTCGTTTGTGTGAGATGCAACAACAGAAGGTATTATTCACAAGTCATTTTTTTATAATCCTAAGTTGGAGTAATTTGATCAAAAATGACTGAAATATAATTATTTCAAGAAACCACTACAAATTACGTTTAAGGCTGTACAAAACCTAAAAATAAACTTTCTACTCATGATATTTTTCAAAGTTTTTCGATTTGTTATCAAATCAAGCTATCAAAATGAAAAAGTTTTCTCAGGAAAACATTTTTTTCCGATCATTACTTTTTGAGATATGAGCGCCCAAAGTTTTAATTTTTGGGACAGAACATTTCAAATTCGGTAAGAGATAGATCCATGAGATTTAGAGGATAGATTCTTCATGGTATTGTTGATCTAGTGAAACAAAAATTTTCTGAAAATATCAATTTTTAAGATAGTTACTAAAAATAACCAAAAATAACTTTTAGTTGAGTTATTTCTGGTAAATTGAATAACTTTTTAAAAAATGTTGTTTTACTAATAAGAATATCCTCTAAATCTCATAATTTATCCTCTAAATCTCCTAAATCTCATGGATCATCTCTTACCGAATCTGAAATGTTCTGTCCCAAAAATTGAAACTTTAGGCGCTCATATCTCAAAAAGTAATGATCAGGAATATTGTTGATCCAGTAAAACAAAAATTTCCTGAGAAAACTTTTTCATTTTGATAGCTTGATGATATACAAATCGAAAAAAATTGAAAAATATCACGAGTAGAAAGTTTATTTTCAGCCTTTAAATATTGAAATACCTGCACATTTTACTTGCATTTATGAAAAACCTTTTACCGTTTAAAATATTGAAATCCCTTCACATTTTACTTGCATTTATGAAAAACCTTTTACCGTTTAAAATATTAAAAAATACCTTCTCATTATACTTGCATTTATGAAAAACCTTTTACTAGTTTATAATGTAGCATGCCGAAAAGGGTAATGGATAAATATAGGTAGGCCTATAAACTGATTTGTCTTGAACAGTAACAGATAGGATATTGACAATGATCACGAAATCCAATCAATTACTCCAACCTAAGTCGAAGTAATTTCATTAAAAAAATGACTGAAATATAATTATTTCCAGAATCCACTACAAATTACGTTTAAAATACTGAAAATCCTTCACATTATACTTGCATTTATGAAAAGCCTTTTACTAGTTTATAGCATGCCCCAGATCTCTCTGCTAATACTGTACTTCGTTTAGTACAAAAATTGAGTTACCAAAAAGTATAAAATAGCAAAACGCAGTCTCCTTCATCTTCAACAACTAACGGAGAGGTTGATACAATCAAAGGAAAGAACATTTGTGGTAGTTCTTCATCAAGTAAAACACCTGAAGTATGCTGGAAATTAGTTTCAGGGCGTTTGTCAACTTCGCCACGCCAAACAAATAATAGAAAACTCATTCTAGCCTATTCTATTCTAGTAATTTGTTGTTTTAAGGTAGATAGATATTGTAAATACATTGATTTATATATTTTCGGATAGGTGAGGTTGATTTTTTTTATAAAATCGGGTTATATTGCTCTTGTTACTATTTTACAGAAGCAACGTGCAGCGGCAGAGGCTGCAGTAAACTACAGTCAAAATGGAGGCCAATCAAACTACAGTCAAAATGGAGACTACTTGAACTACAGTCAAAATGGGAACAGCTTCCAAGAAGATTACAGTCAAAATATGTCTTATGAGGACTCTCCGAAAACAGTTAATTGTTTCTGCTATTATGGTTGATGTATGATTCAACATGAATTTTGAAAGATTACAACAAAATCACAAACACTACAACAGTAAAATAGGCATATTGTTTTTTCTTTTATTAATAACTAGCAGGTAACCCGTGCTCCACAAGGGTCTGTTTGAAGAATATATTGAATTTAGACAAACTTGAAACTTGATGAACTGAAAATATGCATATAACAATCCTCATTAAATTATGAATATGCAAAATTTCAAGTTAATCAGTTGATGATGCGTCATTCCTGTATTTCCTTTCCCGTACGGGAGTTCTTTCCTTCATTATAATATCGAAAATGTAGCGACGTCATGTACAATCGTCAAGGTAGATACTAATTTGTATAATCCCATGAATATAATCTAGAAATAGTAAATAATCTATTATGGAAATCTATTTTTCTAGTTAAAAATAGTTCTTTTTTAAAATACTCTCATTACCTGCGAAAATAGAATATAGTCGGGGAGCTAAAAAGCCAGTTAATCTGGAGGATGATACCATAGCCACCTCTAATACAAGGCCCCGGCCAACGATATTGCAACGCCGCAGTGTAGGCCTAGAATCTAATCCATGATTGGTGATAAGGATCAGCTGGTATTTTTTTAAATCTTTTTCACCAATCATGTATTAGATTCTAGGCCTACACTGCGACGTTGCAATATCGTAGGCCGGGGCCTTGTATTAGAGGTGGCTATGATGATACTCATTAAAGCCGGCTCCAGACTTGTGTCATTCGGCAAGCAGCAAATGTTCGGCGAACTATTCGTCTAGATATTTGCCGATTAACATATGGTATGTACATTTCACATGAACATTCGTCCACTTTGATGTGCACAAAAGTCCCACGCCGACCGGGAAAACAACGAGCACGAATGTTCACTGCTTGCCGAATACCAAACATCCATCCACACTACTTATGATTCGGCGAGTATGCTAGGTGTTTGCCGAATGCCGCATGTCTGGAGCCGGCTGAAACAACGAGCACGAATTTTCGCTGCTTGCTGAATAGACAAACATCCATCCACACTACTAGCGATTCGGCGAGTCGCTGCTCGGTGTTTGCCGAATGATGCATGTCTGGAGCCGGCTTAATAGTAATATGTTCAACATAATTATATTGCACTGTAACTCATGGTACACACAAGTGCACAGGCTTGGAAGTATAATACTTCTGGATACAGTACTAAGCTACTAGTCATTAAATTGAATTAAATTTGGAAATTAACTTGGTCGGGGAAAATAGAGTCGGTAAATCGATGTGATTTCTTTGTTCCTTGTTAGAATTAAAAAATCGAGAGAAAAAAGTCTGCAAGATTGAGTACTCTAATGATAATCGAGGAGAAAAGTTACTATTGTATGCTTTGGACTAGCTTTAATCCAAACATTGAATGAAATGTACTAGCATGTACTACATTTCAAAGACATGAGGATTGTAGCCTACCTTTCCAAGCCATCAATAACCACAGATCAAGTTCCAATTTTTTATTTCAATCGTCAAAAAACAACAAAACTGAACAGCAATATAAATAAGGTCCGACTGATTAATTTGAAGAGGATTGTAAAATGTTTGATATAGTTGTTGGGAACGTGATGACACTGAGGCGAAGAAGGCAAGAAGGCACTAGTCCATGAAGTAGGGTTGGCCGTTGTTCGAGTTGCGCTTTGTGAGCACTTCGACTCCGGTGTCGGTGACAAGGAGCGTGTGCTCGAACTGCGCCGAGAGCAGGCCATCAATGGTCACCGCTGTCCACTTGTCCGGCCACGTGTCGTCGCGCCACGCTCCTACCAACACACAAAACCACTGTGTAAAGGCCGCCACACTAGCTACTGTACTATATTATAAATTGATGATTGTAGTAATAATAATAACGAGTGACCTGTTTGGCTCAGGTCTGGTGTCAGAGTTTTTAGGTCGCAACTGATCAATTTCAGGGCCTCTCACATGACCTAACGACTGCTTTTTAGGCAGAAGGAGCCAACGGCTTAGCGTGTCCATCCGAAACACGGGAGTGGCCCGAGATAAATATATTGATGCTTGCAGTGTAACTGCAAATATAAGGTGCGTCAGAGAATG
Organism: Nilaparvata lugens; assembly: GCF_014356525.2. Lineage (NCBI taxonomy): Eukaryota > Metazoa > Arthropoda > Insecta > Hemiptera > Delphacidae > Nilaparvata > Nilaparvata lugens. Next base: position 77,871,970 of record NC_052505.1, on the reverse strand, counting down.
GCTCGGTTGAACAAAAGCCGGTTAAATTTTAACTGTGATTAAATGCTACAAGAACCAATCAGAGAAGTCTTCTATCCAAAACAGCTTTCTCAAATCAAACCAAATTTCATTTCGCCATAACAAAAATAAATTAATAATACCATAGAGAAACAATAGCGTAAGTAGATATCCCATGCTATAGGGCGTTTATGTCGCAACTTTTACTGTTATCTCAAGTCGATTACTATCGATTATTGTAGATTTTTACTGTTTTGGCCGGATGGGAGTATATGAACGGCACAAATGAGAGACTACCAGCGTCACAGAGTTCTTTGGGAAAGAAATACGTGGACTATCGGCTTGAGATAACAGTAAAAGGTGCGACATAAACGCCCTATAATATGGGATATCTACTTATCTATGATAATACATATTACGAAGTTGAGCAAAATAATAAGCACTTGAACAAAATAAGTGACTGGTTCTCTTGACATTTAACCATGATTAAAATTCAACAGGCTTTTGTGCAACCGGGCCTTACTTTTTCATCTGGCAATACTGTGAAAACAAGTTTTAAAATATTGATCTTGTTCAAAAGTTCAATCAGGACCTCCCACATACTACCGGACCTGAGCCGGTATTAAAAAATGGCCGCCGTATGTGGGGGTCTTATAGAAACTCATACTCAGGAAAAAATCACTAATCAGCTGTTAGAGAGCGTCACAATTTGCCAAAATCTAAGTTCGTCTAGTTCCTGTTCAAAATATCAATGCCGGCCACCACATACGGCGGCCATTTTTTTTTGTAGGCGCAGGCCCGGTATATAGGAAGTCCTGGTTCAATCACTACAGTTCCAGTAGTGAGCCGATGTCCATTGCAGATAAAAAACCGGGGATTAGAAAAAAATTGAATGGAGCAATATATGGAGAGCACGCCGACCTTGTGAAATAAATGCTGTCGTCGGAAATTCATTGAACCTTGTACTGTTTTGTACAAATTTCTTTGAGGCTTTACACAGAGTTTGTAGGTATTGTGACAGAAATTCCCTGAAGGGATGCATGTTTGCGATCCAAAAACCTAGGAGACCCTTCAGATGCGACCACTCTCATCACTTCAATTGAACAACCTAACTTTTTTTTCAATTGTTTCTCAGACGCACCCCATATAAGTCTAGTCGCAACTTAAGACAAGTGAGATGTTACACCAGTCCATCATGTGAAACTGTGCCCATCTGTGGTGTCACTGCAGCCAATAAGTTCGGTAGAAGTTGAGACACTTATAACAAGTGTGGGTTGATACGCTAGATTCATGCTCGTTGTGGTAGGGCAACTATAATGCCTCGCTACACTCTCACTGAGTCGCTCGCAGAATGCCCAACGTCTCCGATCGACATACATTGGGAGCGAAGGCGAGCGGTGGCATAGTAGCTAAATTATTAATGTGATAAAATTAATGATTTCAATGATGAAATAGCTTACCTTGAGAAATCATTGGTTCTATGGTGAAACAATGTCCAGGTTTCATAATTCCAATAACTTTGTTTTCTGAAAAAAATAATCAAATAAGTATAACTTAGTTCAACCTCCTAAAGATGTTAAACAAAGAATATTATAATAAGAAAACAAAGATATTTTCAAATTTCACTAAACATTTATTAAAAACTTTAAAACAGAACCATGGTTTCACGTAGTTAACCAACGCATCATCAGCTGTACTGAGGAATGATAAGAATTATGGAGAGATTTCACAACATCACCATCAATTCTACTAATTTTATTAAAGAATATTATTATTATTAGTCCATAATATCAATAATAGTACCAGTATCAGCAAATGTCAGTATTTTAAAATCATCAGCATAATTGGATGGGTAACGACCAGTGGCGAATCTAAGAGTCTGGGACTCCCCAAAATTGATTATGATAGATGTGAATATTATTTTTTATTAGCACGCATAATATATTCCTTTGCAAATTTGGGTAAGAGCTAGCCAGACCGCCTTCCAAACTGTTCTGTGGCTCTCTGTCTGGCCGACAGCAGAGAGCAGACTGGCTATCTATATGCTATATCTATTCATTCTAAATGGTGAGTCTTCAGCTCATGAGACTCTCAATTCATTCATAATGGGCGTGGCGTATTGTATGGTTGCTATGACAACGTTATGTACCATAGCCATGTAGTAGAACTTGGAGTCTAGGCTCCTACAGCTGGGTTCATAGTTCGAGTTCCGTATCGATGTCTTGATCTCCGATGTATCGAACGGTCGACATGGAAGCAAACGTCTTCAAACATCGATTATCGATGCTTTTAAAAATTTGATGATTTCAAATAAATCAGTTGGTTTGCTTCACCTACAATTCGGTTTTGGCGGTTTGATTTGTCTTACTCAACAATAATGAAACTACATCCTTTTTCAATTTCAGATTTATCTTTAATTTGTTGTTGAACTTTCAGGATAATTTCTTAATAATTATGCTATGGATGAGTGTAATGGTATGGTGAAGTATTTTCTTCAAACTCCGTTTTCTCCTTGTTTTTTGAATAAGAATGTGCTCTGAAAGACAAGCGGTAAGCTTTAGAGTTCCTAGACTTCCCTTTCAGTTATAGGTAGCTTCGCCACTGGTTACGACTACCAATTCCAAGTTACAAGATTTCATGGAATTCTGTTATGAAAAACAATTTGTATCCAGCACACGGAGAAATACTATTAAAGTATTAACCATACATAGGTGAATGGATATTAGTGATTCAAATTACAAGGACACCAGAACATAAACATGATACCTAATACGATGAATTGACCTTCTGAATCACATTTCCTATGTCCCTATATTTTTCATGCGGCTTAACTGCAACAATAACCACAAACAATAGGTAAATCAAGAAGAATTGTGATAGAATCACACAAGAGATAATCATATGCAAAATGGTTTTGAATAAACTGTAATCATACCAATGTCCAGTACGATCGAGTTATGTGAGCTATACTGAATCTCAGTGATTCACTCACTTGAAAATTGCATTAATATGTTGAAACATGTAGTGAATAAAAGTTTTTGAAAAAAGGGTACTTAGATTTCAAATTCCAAATAAATAAGAGTAGCCCTCACCATAAGTTAATAGATCTCAAAGCGATCTAACTTTATTAGTTTTTACAGAGCTCGTATAACTCTGTAGTTTAATCCTTAACAAGGACGCTTGTTCCAATCGATAACATTGATGTCAGTAACATTTCCAATAATTATTGACCGAGCGAAGTGAGGTCTAAGATTCAAGGTGACGGTTTGGCATTTCTCTTAATGTTTAAATGTTGCGCATTTACGGCGAAGCGCGGTAAAAGATTTTCATGAAATTTGACAGGTATGTTACTTTTTACTTTCCTTGCCATATTACCATAGGTAAGGAAAGTATTGCTTTCCGAAAAAAATTAAGGTACCCCAATTTCTAAATTTCTATACGTTTCAAGGTCCCCTGAGTCCGAAAAAGTAGTTTTTGGGTATTGGTCTGTATGTGTGTGTGTGTATGTGCGTCTGTGTACACGATATCTCATCTCCCAGTTAACGGAATGACTTGAAATTTGGAACGTAAGGTCCCTACACTATAAGGATCCAACACGAACAATTTCGATCAAATGCAATCCAAGATGGCGGCTAAAATGGCGAAAATGTTGTCAAAAACAGGGTTTTTCGCGATTTTCTCGAAAACGGCTCCAACGATTTTGATCAAATTTATACCTGGAATAGTCGTCATTGATAAGCTCTATCAACTGCAACAAGTCCTATATCTGTAAAAATTTCAGGAGCTTTGCCCCATCTATGCAAAGTTTGACTTTAGATTCTCAATTATCAGCCTTCATATACAATTTAAACAAAAAATTTCAAGTGGAAAAGATTGAGCATGAAAATCTCGGCAATTAATGTCCTGTAACATTTCCACCTAGAATTGAAAATAAGCTTGAAATCCGAGAAAATGTGATTATTAAATTGCAAACTGTTGGTTCTATTAAATCATTCACTATGAAGAGATAGCAGACCTCCTGTGTTTCCAGCGTTATTGACCTATCACCAGCTGTCTCATAACTTTGAATAGTAGACTTGAGATGCGCGAGTACACTAGCGTCAGGTGATCATTTTTCATAACGGCAAGGAAAGTTGTGTGAGTGCGCCACACCAGACTTTTCAATTTCGCGTCGACGTATATACTAGGTTTTTAGAAATTTTGCATTTCAAGGGAAAAAAGGAAAAAGGAGCCTCCTTCATACGCCAATATTAGAGTAAAAATCAGACTATAGAATTATTTATCATAAATCAGCTGACAAGTGATTACACAGATGTGTGGAGAAGCCAGTCTATTGCTGTATTTCCAAAAGGTCTATAGTTTCAATCAGGGACTTGTGGATGAGAATACTGCGTGAGGTCTACTGTTTACAGAACTACTAGTATAAAAATGATAATAGCTTGAGTGTTGGGAAAAATATTGTGTGCAACTGATGTGCAAACGTTTTTTCAAACTCGACCGGTTTTGCACACAAGTTGCAGAAACAGCAAACTCAGCTTGAACTTACCTATACTAATAGCTTTTTCCAGACATTCCCAAGTCACTTGAGTGAGCTTCCTGGCCGTTTCACTGACTTCTCCTATCAAAAATGTCTCATTAAGATCGCCATGGAAGTTCCTGTGATACACAGTAACATCAACTGTAAACAAACACAAATGAAAATTACAATCAATATTTCTTCTCACACTAAAACAAATATTCTCTAGCGTCTAACCTATTCTTTTGTGTACAGAGCTTTTACTGTAGAACTCAAATTGAGTACTTTTTCCCCAAAAATAAGAGTCGCCCACATTTCACCCCTTAGCTCCCAGCCAAATCACCCACTTTGCGGAAAAATCACCTGAACTAGCAACACTGTCTGTCAGTGCTAGACTTAGATGTGGGCGTTGTGGTGGGAGGGGCTATATTAGCGATAATCAACAAGTTCAGAGACCTTGTGTCCCATACACATCGCAATGAATCTAGAGCTGCAAAATAATTGTTGACTATGACCATGGGTCCGTGAGGATCAGACTGGAACTTGAGCTCCTAGGGAGCTCTTTTCAGAGCTACTTTGGAGTTCGTTCCTCGCCCCGTCTCAGGAAGTATTGGATCCCCCAGCTGCGAGTGCTGGTTCTTATGGTGAAGGGAAAACCTCCAACCAGGGGAACCATAAGACACCTATGGGGTGGAGGAGCAAGCGCCCACCTTGGAGACGTATACAATTGGGAGCAACGAGTAGTTTTCCTGGCCTGTAGTCGAGTTAGAGGATACGTCATGGCCCCGACCAGGCTCACGTACCGCCGGAACTGCGCAGTGCCCCGTCAATTGGGTTGGTACCACTGCAATGCAGGCTAAACTCCTCTATGATACTCGCCAACCGACTTAGCAGTGCCGATGGATAGTAGCTCGCGTGTCACACCTCACGAGAGGTGTAACGTTACACCCCTACCACTTGGAGGTGTAATGTTACACCCCTACCACTTGAAGGTGTAACGTTACACCCCTACCACTTAGAGGTACCCTGTGACCATGGGCACTTTCAAGGGTACAAGAACTGGTATATCTTTCAGCCCATTCCAACAATTTCTATGTTCTAAAGAAAAATACTGACCCACGATCCATGAGGAACAATAACTCTCCACTTCAAAACATTATACTTCTTTGGAATCTTTCAATTTGAAATAAATTTTAGAAATTTCATAAAAGTTTAAACATGCCAACTGTTTCCTGACTTTCAAATAAATTTTCTGACTCTTCCAGGTTTTCCAGGCCACCCAGTCAACTGTTAATATTCTGTTTAATTATGCAAATAAAATTCAATAAATGAAAAATAGAATTTATATTGAAAAGCACAATAATTAATACAATGAAACCATTAGTTAAAAGTTGAAATTAATAGTGGTTGATTGTACCATTGCAAATGTCGCCGTTCTGGAGCGGCCTGAGATCGGGAATGCCGTGGCAGATGACCTCGTTGACGCTGGTGCAGCAGGAGCGCGGGAACTGATAGTAGTTGAGAGGCGAGGGGTAGCACTCTCGCTCGATGCACGCCTCATGCACTATCCTGTCGATCTCGTCCGTCGTGACGCCCACGCCTATCGCCTTCGCTGCCTCGTCCAGCACCTCTCTACCCAGCTGAAACAATACAATACAATTTACTATATCACAGAAACACTTCATAATCAAGTATAGCTCAGTGGTATGAGTAACAAATCAAAAGTAGCAGCAATGAATAAAATATTATACAGGGTGTTTCAGAAGTAGTGTCGAACATTTTAGGGTATTGTTCCTGGATGATAGGAGACTACAATGTCGTATTTGAAGTGTACAAAACTCAGCGGTTATCCTTATAGGTGCCATTTTGTTTTTTCACTTAGGAATTTCTATCTCAAGAACAAAATGTTGTATTGGTCTGAAATTTGGCATGAATATTAATGCTATAAAAACTTACCTTTAAAAAATAAAATGAAACATTTTCTATGTAAATTTTCAAAATGACGGCCATTTTCAATTTTTGATTGCAAATTTCACGAAAACCGTTCACTTTACAGGAAATTTACAAGAGACAAAAAAGTTAGCAAATTCTATCAAGATTTCAAGGATACTTTATTTATCAAGATTGATCAGAGAATAACAGAGAAATTAATTACTATCGTACTGCATGCATGATCATGAACAAACAAGATCATCTGAAAAACATTGTAAAATTATCTGGATGGAGCCATACCGAGTCTCAAAGCTTCATCTTAAATAATACAATTGGAATAAAACATTAAATATTGATGTTTAAATTGTGAAAAGTGGTCATGCATGCAATACGAAAAGAGCTAATTTCTCTGTTATTCTCCGACCAATCTTAATAAATGAGGTATCCTTGAAATCTTGATAAAATTTGCAACTTTTTAGTCTCTTGTAATTTTTTCTCTATAGTCTGTGAAAACCTTAGTTTTCAGCATTGGTCTTATGACTACAGCGCTGCCAGATTTTACAGAATCCAGAGGGGCTGTGAAATAATAATTGTATGAGTGAAACAGCGAAAAAGAGAGCGCCCTTTTGATAAGACTCAGCATAAAAATGGCAACTGTGTGCTCCTATTGAAATTGCACTGACCATAAAGCTCCGTTCTGAAAACTAATGTTTGCATGGACTATGGTGATTATGTTTCGCAATTTTACGGGTTATGAATATAAAGTAGACTATCATAATAGTAGACAACTCTATATATTCCATTTAATTCTTTTGTTCATATTTTTATTTTTCTATTGTGAATAAGGATATGAAGAAGGATTCCACACAGCATTACCTCAAGGGTTTCATTTAGACTATAATACACAATGTATTATGCATGCGAAGGTGTCAACTTCACCAATTATGTTGTTTTCTTCAAAATTTGTACAATGCATGTTGATTGGTTGAATAAATAAGAAAAACCAGGTATTGCCTAAAACTTCTCTCTCCAGAATTTAGTCATTAAAAATTTCAAATGGGGTTATTTTCACTGACATTGGTCCGAAGCTTCTATTCTATTCCAAAATTATTTATAAATTGAATCACATTTGAGTGTTAGCCTGGTGACTTGTTAATTAGGCCTATAATATCTAGTCATAGAAGGTCTATAAAGTATATTTCATACTTGAACTAAAATACAACAGTCATGATAAAAAGTAAAAAATGCGAACTGTCATTATTTAACGTAAAAAAATCACTATAAAATAGTATTGCATGAGAGAAAGAGGTGAGACATTCTTACAAACAACGGGAGGCTCTTACAGAAAGGTTTGCCATTATCTATTAATAGGCCTTTAATGGATTTAGTTTATAAAGCGTCTTTCGTGGTATTTTGAGAGAAACTTGGCAAACACACTCAACATTCGATACACAGGTTTAGTTCAGGACATGAGTTGTGTGAGAGATGGAAATGTTCCAAGATTCTCCAAAACTAAACTTAAAACCGATATATTTCGTAGAATTCTGTGTTTTCAATTACAATGTAACACCGTAACATTTATTTTTTGAAGATGGCATCTTGCAGGTATGTTTCTTTTCTACGCAAACATTCCTGTAGTCTCTTCTTCATCACATTGTCCATGCATGGTTTGACGTAACATTACAATTTGAAATCGCTTCTTCCGTTGCAGAATTGAAAGCCAAGATTCGAGAAGCGATTTCAAATTCCAGTAGTAATGTTACGTCAAACTATGCATGGACAATGTGATGAAGAGACTACAGGAATGTTTGCGTAGAAAAGGAACATACCTGCATGATGTCATCTTCAAAAAATAAATGTTAAGGTATTATTTAATCTAAAATGGCATTATTTTTACTATTGAATATGAAAAACTTTATTTAAATATTTGTTTTACTTGAAATTATTCAACTTTCAAAATTTCCCGTTTCTCTGAAACACCCTGTATTTTCTCACCAAGGGCACATAGAGCAAAATGTGTTTGTTTTACATTGAGGTACCTCTATCTCGACGTCTTCCTCTATCTCTTCACTAAGGTTATCGTAAGGCCTCTGACACACCAGAGATATGAACTAGAGATACAATACCGGGTTTCACCAAAACAATACCAGTTTCAACGGTTTTAGTTATCAACTAATATTGAGCCACATAACATACCTAGTTGAAATAATTGATCGCTGGTTCAAATTGACATTGCTTGATGAAATCCACACTTGGTGTAAAACATTATAGGATGCGACAGACCCAAACTCTGTTAATGGGTGACTAAAGCCTCTAGCACACAAACGATGCTTAGTTAGTGAGCAGCAGGAGCAATCGACTAACTCCGCACAATATAACAACTTGTTTCAGTACAGGTACAACTCCTTAGAGGCTTGTCGACACGCACCGTTCGAGACGCGTCGCCGATAGGGAATTGCACCTTAACAGACAAGATAACTGATTCTTTGCCCGTTGTATATAGGTACCTTCTGAAAAACATTGAAATACCATACGTTGTGAAATTAAAATTACCTTCTGAAAAACAGTGAAATACCATACGTTGTGAAATTAAAATTTTATCGTGAAAAATAAAATAACATGTTTCACGATCTAGTGAGACAAGTAAAAAGGTCATAAAGTAGCTGCAGGTGAAAATTTTGTCAACTAAAACTAATCCTGGGCAATATCACTGGTGTGTCAGAGGCCTTAGGATAAACGCATAGTGAAGAGACAGAGGAAGACGTCGAGACAGAGGTAACTCAATGTGAAACAAACACATTTTGCGTAATGTGCGCTTACTGAGAAAATACATGCACCTCATGATGCAACACACACATCCTATACTATTAAACGAGCAATTTCTGTTTATATGTTTATATACCTGTATGTGACCGGATCTCGAAACCGGCTTTAACGATTCGCACGAAATTTGAAACAAAGTAGATTTATGATATGAAAATTCGATTGCACTAGGTCTCAACCCTGGGATAACTCGCTGAAGGACATTAAAAGGATAAATACGTCCTTGGAAAAACAGATGGAAATTTTGTCGTCTGTCGATACCGTAATGGAAGAGAGTGAACGAGTGCATGTGTGGGATCCAGCTGATCTCACGAGAAGAAAAATTCAGCAAGAGAAACTTATTTTCGTTTATTTTCTCTTTTTTTAGAAAACATGTTTACTTCAGAAAGTCCAAAATAGTAACTAGGTGCTGTTACTGTAGAATAGTACATAGTATAATAACAAAATTTGATAATAATATTTATATTTAATATTGTAGCTAACATAGTACATCATCCTAAATAGAATTCATAGTATATCTATGAATAGTCTACTGCCAACACAGTTAAGGAACTGGAATAACCAACCGGCTTTTTAAAAAGAATTATTTATTTCAACATACTAATACATCTAATACATGGTTATAAGCGATGAACGCTCTACGAGCTCTGGCGTTGTAATTGATGTTTGTTTGTTTTTTGAAGTGTGAATAAATTGTTATTTTGATGAGTGATAGTATCTTAAACCTAGATTTTGATTTGGACTGTAGTTGAGCGAAGTGAGGTCTAAGATTCAAGTCGACGGTTTGGCATTTCTCTTAACGTTTAAATGTGTAAATGTTGCGCATTTATGGCGGAACGCGGTAATAGATTTTCATGAAATTTGACAGTTATGTTACTTTTCTAATTGCGCGTCGACGTATATACAAGGTTTTGGGAATTTTACATTTCAAGGATAATATGAAAGGAAAAAGGAGCCTCCTTCATACGCCAATTATATTAGAGTAAAAATCAGACTATAGAATTATTTATCATAAATCAGCTGACAAGTGGTTACACAGATGTGTGTAGAAGCCAGTCTATTGCTGTATTTCCATAAGGTCTATAGTTTCAATCAGGTACTTGTGGATGAGAATACTGCGTGAGGTCTACTGTTCACAGAACTACTAGTATAAATTTGAAAAGGGGCAGTTTTGGATATAAACCTGTTGTGCCTCCTCATATAACTGTAAAAATAATTGTACGACTGAGAAAATGAATAAATAAATATAAATTCAATCTTTCGTTACAAATTTTCTATGCTTTTACAATCCAGAGCAAAGCTCGGTCCCCCGATATTTTTGTATTATGAGCGCCCGCAAGGTGAGGAGGTCAAGGTGAGACGCGCGGTAAACCTCTCCCGCCACCTCACCACCCATAACACATAATACATATACATTGAGGTGTCTCTATCTCGACCTCAATCTCTACATCTACCTGCTCACTATGTGATTACTCCAAGTCCCCCGTTGTCGGTGGCGTATTGCCTTACCTTGCAGGCGACTCGCATTCCCTCGATCTCCTCATCAGAGAGCGTCTTGATGTGAGTTGCCTGCATCTTCATTTCGAGTTCTGAGCGAGGCACACCTCCAGGGTGGTCGGCATAGTCAGGCCGCGGTATGCTTGCTGGCACCACACGCTTTTTACTCTGTGGAAACGGACGAAGTTTACCTGTTCACACAAAACATTTGTAAAATTTATAAGTTGAAAGCAAGTAATTCGTATTGGTTTCAGATACTTTATAATGAGTTACTTGTAGGATAAATAAATGTTTTGTTAGAGTTTTGAATTCGGTAAGCTATTAGTTTTGACATAGAGAAGCAATAGCTATGTAGATATCCCATGGTATAATGAGTTTATGTCGCAACTTTTACTGTTATCTCAAGCTGATTACTGTCGATTTTTACTGTTTTGTTGGGGTGAGAGTGTATGAACGGTACAATATGAGAGACTACCAGTGTCACACAGCTTCAAGGGAAAGAGCTACGTGGACTATTGGCTTGAGATAACAGTAAAAGTTACGACATGAACTCCCTATACCATGGGATATCTACTTACGCTCTTGTTCATCTATGGTTTTGACCAATAATACTAGGGCTCGGATGCACAAAACACTGTTGAATTGGGTTTGAAACTCATGATCAAATTTCAAGAGAAACAATCAGAGAAGGCATCTGGTTCTCGTGGCATTTAATCACGATTGAAATTTGAAGTTTTTTGAGCTATTTTTTGGTATTGAATTCATTTATTGAGTTTCCCAAGCAGGTAATATACCATTGGGCTTTATTGTTTCTGAAGGATAATACAATTATTTTGTAAATGCTTCATATTATGTGGTGGGACAATAAAGAACATAGTTGTTTCTAAACAGCATAATAGTGTTTCATGGTGTAAAATAAGGATAGAAGTTCATATCGAGTGTTGAAGGATACTCATAGTGAAAACGTAGGTAGCCTACTAACTTTTTGTATATTCTTATTTTATGTTAATACTAATGTAATTCAACATGCCAAACTCATCCAAATGTAGAGATTTATGTTGATTTAAAAAATGAAACTCCAGATCAGAGAGTATTTGAAAGTTAACTTACCTGTGTACCTAAAATGAGGCCAAGGATTGTACTCTTTATCCTTACTTTCTGATCCATCGATTGGTTCACCCTCTGGAATAAAATTACCTTCTTTACTTCATCTTTATTATCATTATTGGATGGAATAAAATAATAAGCTACATCAATAGATTATGCTCAGTAAAGGACTTGGATTGTTTATTTTAATTGAGCAGGATTGAATCAGTTTTGGGATTCTTCACAAGAATGTTGATTCTTCCAGAACTATAGGCCTACTCATTATCAATAAATGAATAATTTATTATTTATAATACTTGGTAAACAATTCATTATATTAATATACCATATTAAATGTGGTAGCAAATGATAAGATTTACAATATTCGTAGAATTACAAAAGTCTGTAGCCTACTTGAGTTTAGGCTGATAAATATTGGTATAATAAAATTGATGTGGATAGGCTACACATTTATTACATATTAATTAGTTTCTTCACTTGACATCTTATACTAGTTTTTATTTAAAAACAGTAATTAATTTAACTATAGCCTAAACCTATAATTTAATTATATAAACCTGTAAAACATACGTAATTTCTCAGAATCAGAATCATAGATCTCATAGCTATTACTATAAGAGCTACAAATAAAAGCATTTGCAGAATAACAATAATACATACGTGCTATCTTGTGCAGAACCTTATGAGATTTCCAGTTTTCTTTGAAGCAGCTCTGAAATGTAAAGAATTGAATAAGAAGAAGCAAAACTGAATAGATGAGGATAACGATACAATAATTTCAGTTAATATGCTAAAAAGATCTAGCTATAAATTGGGTTTGATTTTGAATGAAAAATAATTAACAAAAATCAATTTCAAAATAATCCCCAATATAACCAAAAATGTCAATTAGCAAAGATAAAGGTAAACCGTAAGGCCCTTTGAGGCCCTTATCTATCTTCAAGGCCTTAATCTATTAAACAGTCATTAGCCTAAAAGATTTTCGACCAGATTATTTTAAAGATCCCTTCTAATTCTATGAATCCCTTGGGTTCTTTGAGAAATCTTATTAGAACCATTAGCCTACATGTTTATCAATATCGTCATAGGCTACTTACAGTTGCAATATAAATTTAAATTTACTTTATTATTAAATTAACTGCACGACCCGCATTTCATCATTGAATAGTAGTAAGTAATAATATGTGAAAAACCAAACTTCTATTTAACTGACTGAAACGTGTGAAATCTTCAATCAAATAGACTAAACTAAGCTATTGATTTTTAGGATTTATGAATAAAGTATGACTCAAGTATTTTATGGTATTCAATCGTATTAAATTACACAATGTTTGTAATGGATTATTATGAATGTACCAAATCATTGAGGTAGGCCTTGGTAGCCTACCGAATCAAGAAAATATTGGATGCTCAAGTTGAATAAGAACCATGGATCAAATTCTTCATTGATAATTTTATGGCACTATTATTAATAATTTAATTGAGTACACCAATAAGATTTACAGTCTAAACTATAACAAATAAAATAGTGAGAAAGTACTCAAGGTTAATAGAATTTTAGGTTAGGGTTGTAGTTTATAAAACTGTAATAAACATATAAAAAACCAACAATAAGTATGAATTATCTTACTTGAGAGCAAAAGTATGAGCCTTGTATTCCTAGTTTCATACAAGTTGGACACTGTAAACTAGCACTTTTATCGCAACCCGGAGATTCACACCCTCGTGATTGTGGGGTGGTCGCCATTTTTAAATTTAGCTTTCTGGAACTTGATGCCAAAATGACCAAAAGTTGACTGTAAAGAAAAATAAGATCAGCTGTGATTTGAGTTTTCGAATGATAGAAAACTATAAACTATAAAACTGAGAAAAAAAATGATTAAAATGAATATTAAAAAAATTAAAATCAGTCACTGGATTTGTAAAAATATGTCATACCTAAAGATCGGTATCTTGTATAGTGGAACAATGACAATCTATGACACCGAAAAGCTGGGAGGATTTTTCGTTTCAGTTTGTCGTTGCATGCTCCAGATTATGAAGTGAGGTCACTTTTATATCCTCTGTCTGAGTTTACAGAGGAATAAAAATAATCTGTGCTGAATCCAATTTTTCGGAGAGTTATTGGATATACATTAATATAATTTTCTCAGTTTGTCATTGCCCGCACCTAACAAAGTTAGTCACTATTTTTTGCATTCTTTCGTAGTCAGGAATTTATTGTGCAACAAAAATTAGATGATTTCTGATCTTTCCAGGAAATGTTACAGTTTGTCATTACACGCATCTGACAAAGTAAAACTTTTTACTTTTTCTAAAGCTTCACATGACAAAAGCCACCAGCAGTGTGTCGCCAGAAAGCAGTAGAGTGTAATGCCGGCGCCACACTCTTGCCAAGTGCGTACGAATAGCGACGAGTGCGAGTGTGTATTGCTATAGTGAGGTCCACGTTATAATGGCAGTGGATAAAGATAGAAGAATAGCGATGCCGATTCTCTGCATTAATCAATCATATTTCTACACTGTCAAAAACATAATATTGGCACCGTTGTGGACCTAAAAAAGGGTAGCACCACCGGCTTTGTCGAATGATAGACAAGGATAGCAAAACAAATGTTCATCAAATAATGTCATTATAACGTTGACCTCATTATAATATGCTTCACTTCGTTCTGCAGAAATTTGATCCCAACAATATTTTTGCTCACTTTTGTGAAGCCGAGATGAGGTCAGATAAGACAAACAAAGATGAGTGGCTCCCCACCATTGATTGTAGATGAGCCACTCGTGGTTCATTTGTAATGAACCGCTCATTGCAACGTGGATTGCATTACATTCTTGGATGAGATGCTTGTATCTGCATTACTGCATCGAGACTTGATAAACTGGTAAAATACACACTGTAGAAAAACGCATTTGATAATTTTTTTGCTAGTTCTAATTCAGTGATTTTGACTGTTTGGTGGCCGTGAGGATAATTATTGTGACCCTTGGTCACAGAAATTCATAGGTTTTTTTTTGTAAAATTGTTATTTTTATGAATCCCAAAAGGTGAAAATCGCATCGTAGTTGTTCAAGAAAACGTGGGGGCCATGCATAGCAAGCCCCTGTCATCCAGACCTATCCAGTGTTCTATCCAGCACTCAGAAACATTGACAGGCTATTAATGAATATATATCAGGAAATACAATCTAAAGTTGATTCTGGCTGAAATAGTGCATGCTTTTGAGCACTTATCTGCCAAAAATAAAAATGTTTCAGTAACTTTTTCATTTGACATACCGTAATGTAGATTAATTATAGGATATTCAAGAATTATATTTATAATAATTGTTAAACCCTCGAGATCAGATGTATTTCCTGGTATAATATTCATCAAGAGCCATATTTATAATTATTGTTAAACCCCGATATCTATTTATGAACACCCTCATATAGGGTCTTATCCCAGTATCATATTATGGTTTTGTACAGATCATTAATAATTGATTCATTGTAGTGTTATAGCTCTTTAACATAATATTATTGTGTCTGAATCCAAGGCAACGATAGTGAATAACCCACCAGTGCCGACAATGTCTTAGAAAGTCGCTGCAACCCAGTAGCAAACACTCAAGATCTGTTGATAGATTGGTGGCTGCGATGCTGAGAACTTCTGTTGAAACTTCTTATCAGCCAGCTGAAAACAACGTGTCAACTCCTCTTCTCTTCCCGAGTCTTTCTTGCGACATGAATTATATAAACATGCATTTTTGAGTGAATATTGCTTGAATGAACAGTGTTCGAGGAAGATCTCCCTCATTTGCCAAGTGTTACATTAAAAAATTAATTTTCTCACTTATTGTACAGTAAAAAGCTACTTTTTTCCTCATATTTATAACAATTAAATATCAACATCACTAAATATCAACAGTATTTAGAATTACTCATTTGATGAGTGATGAAAACACGAATTGAAATTTTCAACCACTTTTATTATCATACAATACTATATTATTATTATAATTTCAATTTGTGTTTTCATTACGGCATGGAAAAGTAAACACAACTGTAAGATTAAAATTACTTTCTTATTTAAAACTTTACGTTCCACTGGCTAACTCTGTATGTATTCCCCTATTATGTTCACTAATACCTTTATGATAGAGGAGAGATAGCATATTAAGCTATGTCAAGTTTATGCTATCTTTTCTCTAAGCTAGTATTCACTTGTGACCTTGTGAGAAAACATGTGAAAGTTATATTGAAAAGTTTTGAAAAATAATAAAATTTGGGTTCGAGTACCTAGTGATAATAGATGATGCTATAAATAGTGGATGCTAAATATGACTATATGGTATATTTGAATCAAACAGTATCTTCTTCATTCTCAGTGTATTACAATTCGTGGACTAACAGGCAGTGTACCATATTGCATTTCTATCGCATACCGATTTGAACCATCAATAAAATTACAGTTGGTCTATCGGACACTGGTTGGAACTAAGCTGGAGCGAATTAATAATTCATCGATAGCTTTCATAAACTGAGCAACACAGATTCCCCAATTGATGTAATTCCCTCTAATTAAATTGACAAACTTGTCCACTACGGTAGTAGTTAGCTCACTGGAAGCTCGGAGAGGATTCAATTTCGAATTCATATCAGGAATAAATCAGTTACTACTTGATGCTCTAATATTTATATAACTCGAGCTCATAGTTTGTCTTTCAACCCGTGATTAAGCTTTCAGTCTTTATCTTCTACTTTGAATAAGATGCAAGTTAGAGAAGGGAATGTTTCTGTAACTTAGGAATAAAAAATCGAGTAGGCTTATTGTTTTACTCTTGGAATAGGAAATACAAAAATATCAAGATATAATTTTAGAAAATAAAAAGTATTGATTATAAATACAGTACAGTATTACAATAATATATGCAATATTATTGATTTATCTATCTATATCTATGAAAGGCTAAGCCCCGACAGACTGAAATCACACCACAGCCCAGTCTACTGAGCCTACAAACTTGAAATTCTGCACAATTGTTTATGATAGCCTTAAAACATCCAATAAGAAAGGATTTTCAGAAATTTGCCTCCCTGAGGGAGCTGGGGCCCACAAAAATTTTGAACTTTTTAACCGCTCATTGCACAGCAAAGTCATGAGGAACTTTTTTGTTCAGCTACGAAAAAGAATTAGATCTATGCAGAAAAATTCTGACCAGGAGCAGAGAGGGGTCCAGGAGAGGGCATTTTTTGAAAATTTTTATGTAAAATCACACTACAGCTCAAACTAATTGGCCTACAGACTTAAAACTCTGCACAAATATTATTCAAACATGCTAGATGCGCTCTAAGAACGTATTTTGAGATATTTTGCCTCTAAGGGTTTCAAAGGATGAAAAAAGATCCTATTTAGTAAGAGTATGGACATGGTAAGGTGAATGCCATATGGAACTGAGATTATTGACACATGATATTCTAACATATGTTGTAATAATCATTGGAAAGCTAAAAATAATTTTATCAATCATCTGATCGAATTTAATTTTCCATGTATTGAAAGCGCGAGCTTGCACGTGTTTGTTCCATTGTTGTATGCTTGGCCAGTTCGGTTTGCACCTTCTATCAGCTGTATATGGAGTCTCATACATTCCGATTAGAACAGAGCACAGAGATTTTCTTTGGTTATGAGTTTGTTGATAATTCTTTTTTCAAATTCAAATTTTATTGCAAACAAAAATCACATTGAAAAATTTCTTAATAGACAACAAGATTACAAAAACAAGATGTCAAACATAAACCTACATTTATTTGTAGCACGGCCAGAAAAATACAAACTTGAGTACTAGCCGTGAATTCATTCAATATAACTTATATTTTTGTGTTAATATTTTGTGAACAAAAAGTACGAGTTGAAGAGAGATATGAGTAATTTTTTATATTTGATCTAAATGATTATTCATATTGTAGTATTCGGGGTCACTCCAACCAAATTTTTTTATCTTGTACCTAATAAATTTCATAGGTATTGATTGTCCATAATGTATCCAGTGTCCATGAAGGAAGTGATTGAACTACTCAAAATTGATGGCTTACTGGTCCTTCATAGAATTTATAGTATTCCTGGTGATTGAGCCTGTCTTTTTTCAGCATTGACTATTAATAATAAAGCTTTATTTACAACTAGCTTACCTGGCAAACTTCGTACCGCCAAAAAGTCAATGTATCTCATGTCACACTTTACTTTATTTGATGAATCATGAAATTTATCTGACAATCAATATTTTCATTTACATCTGAATACGGACACCTATGTGCTTAGTCATGCAGCATTCATTATTCCCAAAACATATTCTTCTCAATCAATTGATAGTAATATCTAACAGTAAAGTGTTGAATTAAAAAAAATAGATAGTATAAATCAGTATTTCAAAGATGAATTCAATGTTTTCATAGTTGTTGATTGTCAATAGATGGTTCAGGAAATATACAATGTATGATGAATCACCAGGAATTACATATATTTTTCCATCTTCCATTTCAGGATGAATATAAGCTAAGCTAAATTGAAAAAACATGTAAATTATTCTGCCATTAATGAATGCAATATGAACAACTTTCTTCCATGAGGTGAATAATTTTTTCCAACATTTTCCGGTTACTCAATGATAGGGGAGTGATAATTATTTGTATAGGTCTTCTAAGGAACCATTATCTACAGCTGGTACAAATCAACAACACTTCAACTCCAAAACTACAGTTGTAATACCAGTAGCCTACACAATTTATCATAGGGTGTCATGTTTATTACAGCTGGTCACTTTAGATGCTAAATCATATTATCTCAATATGATCTTGAATCATGATCATCTTCCGTTCTTCGGTAGCCGCTTGGCCAACAATTTCGAAAACATAGGTCTGTAAAATGGATTAATAAATAATCATGATTAGCCACCCTATTGAAATTTCTGGTCAGAAACAAACTTTTGGACTAATTATTAACTTGAAATTTTGTATATAGGCTAGATTCTTAATTAACCAAGGATGGTTATAGGCCTATTTTCAATTCTTCAAAATTTCATTACGTCAAGTTTTCATTTTATCGAGTTTGAAAATAGATCCTTGCGAAGCACGGGTTCCTGCTAGTTATTTCATACAATCGTAATAGTCTTAAAAGTGTAAGATTGTTAAAATAACAGCTTTTAATCCTATTTTTTGATGTTTCAGGACCTACAACTCTCCAACAATGCATCATAAAAATGTATGCTCACCGCAGATTTGTAGAGCTTCGTTTTCTCTTCAATTTCATGTATTATTTCACTACTTTATGTCTTCCTTCTATTGTTATAGGTGACTCAATGTGGGGGGTGAAATTTTCAACTCTGCAACAAGTGTCAACTTAGCAGTTCCACGACTTCAATAGACGGGCAAGAGATGCGTATTTTGGCTATGTTTACCTTCCAACTAGTCTTCATTAAGCTACAAAGTCAAAAATCGTGTACCAGATGTTCCAGACTCAAATTTCATTGTCAAGTGATCAATTGTTACAAAATAAAAGGTTCACCCCCCACATTGAATCTGCTATAACAATAGAAGGAAAACATTAAGTACTGAAATAATACATGAAATTGAAGAGACAACAAAGCTCTACAAATCTACGGTGAGCATTCATTTTTATAATTTCAATTTGTGTTTTCATTACGGCATGGAAAAGTAAACACAGCTGTAAGATTAAAATTACTTTCTTATTTAAAACTTTACGTTCCACTGGCTAACTCTGTATGTATATTGCCGCCCTATTATGTTCACTAATACCTTTATGATAGAGGAGAGATAGCATATTAAGCTATGTCAAGTTTATGCTATCTTTTCTCTTAGCTAGTATTCACTTGTGACCTTGTGAGAAAACATGTGAAAGTTATATTGAAAAGTTTTGAAAAATAATAAAATTTGTGTTTGAGTACCTAGTGATAATGGATGATGCTATAAGTAGTGGATGCTAAATATGACTATATGGTATATTTCAATCAAACAGTATCTTCTTCGTTTACAGTGTATTACAATTCGTGGACTAACAGGCAGTGTACCATATTGCATTTCTATCGCATACCGATTTGAACCATCAATAAAATTACAGTTGGTCTATCGGACACTGGTTGGAACTAAGCTGGAGCGAATTAATAATTCATCGATAGCTTTCATAAACTGAGCGACACAGATTCCCCGATTGATGTAATTCCCTCTAATTAAATTGACAAACTTGTCCACTACGGTACCGTAGTAGTTGGCTCACTGGAAGCTCGGAGAGGATTCAATTTCGAATTCATATCAGGAATAAATCAGTTACTACTTGATGCTCTAATATTTATATAACTCGAGCTCATAGTTTGTCTTTCAACCCGTGATTAAGCTTTCAGTCTCTATCTTCTACCTTGAATAAGATGCAAGTTAGAGAAGGGAATGTTTCTGTAACTTAGGAATAAAAAATCGAGTAGGCTTATTGCTTTACTCTTGGAATAGGAAATACAAAAATATCATGATATAATTTTAGAAAATGAAAAGTATTGATTATAAATACAGTACAGTATCACAATAATAGGCAATTATTGATTTATTATTTCATACAATCATTTTTGAGGGAGATATCCTATGCATGTTTTTTCGTTTTCATTTCGAATAAGATAAATAATATAGGAGTGAACAAAAATAATGTATTACCACTTCAAGTGAATTGATGAGTTATGATAGATATATAAAAGAGATATAATTAAGAGTTGAGTTTAAATATAATTATATGAAAGCATAAAGCGAGGGATGATAAGAGAAGGAACAATAAATGGTTTGGTTATTGATTTATAATAATAGGAAAATTCATTCAGCAAGAAACTATAAAAAATCTTCTGAAAAGAAAAATAGTAGCATTCAGAAGTTGACGATATTGAAATGAATCAAACACCAAACCTAGTGAACAAGAATGGAATAATGAGAATGATCCTCATTTTGAGTAGAATGAGTGATCACGAATCGATTTGAATATCAATGAAAATTTAATAATCTTCGAGATATCAATTCTGGCCTATTCCAAATTGAAGTGGAAATACTTTTCACACCGATATTCTGAGAATTCACTATCAGGAAATTTATTGAAATGCATGCAGAAGATTAATACTATACATAAAGCGCATGATCAAAATTACACTGACACTATTTCTCACTTCCATTCCATTAGACCAATGTTCCTATAAAAAATTGCATATTACATTATTTATAATGAAATATTTGTATATTTATAAATTATTAATACTCTGTAGCAATTAGAAGTATCAGTTACCTATTAGTAAAACTTCGTACAATATTCGTTGATACTTTCTGTAATAGTATGATAGAGAGTACCCTAGTGTATGATGTTCTAGTTATTATACATTTTTTTATAACGTTACTTCAAAAAATTAGGTGTTACATTTTTCAAGCGTTAAATTTTTACCATGATGTCTAGCAATTAGCTTTAAAAATGTAAAAAAAACATCAACTTATAGTCTCTCTAGTAGAAAAAGTTTCTAATAATTGAGGATAATATGAGCTATTTTGTTCTAGATACGGTAGTTCAAAAATACAAAAAATTCGGTCCGACTCACGTTTTGGAACATCCCATAATGACTTCAAGGAGTCATGAGTTACACGGTTACTTATAATACCGATAAGAACTTTTTTCTCTTTATAAACTTCTTCCTTGAATTTCATGAGAATGTCTATCATGAAATTGTCTCTCAGAGACAATTTTAACGAGATTTTTTCTACTTTTATAATTAGGCTAAAAATATCATGGAGGCCTGCATATTCCAATGTATCACTATTATTTATTGTTCAAGGTGTTTCATCCATCATGATCCTGATCATCAGTAATTCCAGATATTATATTATCACAATGATCAATTTCAACTGATCACCAATATCAGTTAACTTCACTGCCATAATAGAATAGAATATTTTCTTTATACAACACAGCAAAACATAACATGCAGTTGTATATCGTCACTAAAATATAATACTAATACACATTATAAATCTACAAACTAATCAAATACCAAAATCGATATTTATACATATTATAAAATTTATGTGAAAGCAACGAAATACAATATCAATATAACATATTAGAGTTAGATATAACAATTTAAACCAATATTGATCTCAGAGAAAGATTACATGCTGATGTCTTAGAGATACTAATTCAGTATTATCCATTTATTTCTTTATATACCTATTTATTAGTACAAAATTACTCATCATAGAAATTACATTGGAACAGCAAAAAATTTATAGAATAGTTGTAATTATAAAACTATAGTGAGGTCCACGTTATAATGACAGTATTTGATCAACTTTGGTTTTGCTATCCTTGTCTATCATTTGACAAAGCCGGTGGTACTATCCTTTTCTAGGTCCACAACGGTGCCAATTATGTTTTTGACAGTGTAGAAATATGATTAATTAATGCAGAGAATCGGCATCGCTATTCTTCTATCTTTATTCACTGTCATTATAAGGTGGACCTCACTATAGTTTACTGTATTCAATTTCTTCAAGCTAATACTAGTCTAGTTGGTATGCTGCAGTAGATGGAAGAGTATTGTATAATGGAGATACTGGTGCGATAAGGAGGCACAGAGAAACATATAGCAACAATAACGAGGCAGTTGTAGTGCGGCGGCATTTAAACGGGGCCAGACAAATCATAATTCCGTCGGCAGGGTGAGCATTATTTTCATGAGCTGACGGCCGAAATAAAAAATGCGACGACTCGGACCGAATTTAGGAGAGACAAGGAGACAAATGGAGGAGGTAGAGATAGAGAGAGGTGGAGATAGAGATGGTGTCGTCCTTCCGTGGGCGAAATGACTTCGGGATTCGCGCAAAAAAGGACGCCGTCGCCGCAAAGAAATAGAAGGGAGACAAAGGTGAGGCGAGGCGACGTTTGTTGCTTGGTGGCGGGCGGCGAACGGCCGTTGATCTGGCCTATTCTGGCCCTAATCCTAACTAACGGTGCCCCATTCCTCACTGCCTCACTCTTCCTTCGCTCCAATTTCCTTCCTCATCTTCGCCGCCAATAATTCTCTCCAGACGAAAGGTCGAGCATTGCTAACCTGTATTTTTCAAAACTAAGGAGCAACCTGTGCTGTGCCGTGCACTGCAGGAACGAGACCGTAATTTAATCACTTTAGCAGCAGCAGCAGTTCTTCCTACGCTCAAAATAATTATGCTGATATAGAAGTTAAATCTCTTAATCCAATTTGTAAACGCTTCCTGAGCCCTTCTCTGCGCCGCTCGGCTTGTGACAAACTGATTTACACTGGATCTGCTCAGAAATACCGATGCTCCAAAAATGTCACTTCAAACAAGTGATTTTTGAATTATTACAGATTTTTGAATTATTACAGATTTCAGATTGATGTCTTACATGAAAAAAGTCATACGAATCTTTATGGACTATGGAACGAATATATAGTGTGGTAGGGAAGTTTGTAGAATCAACTGTAATATTATTTTCGCCACACTGCACAGAAAGCAGCTGTTTTCCAGTCCCTACGTAGATCTGAAAGACATTGTTTGCAGACGACTCTCGTCTCACGTAAGAAACAGGTTTCTTTCCGACCGCTCAGTTTCCCCCCCCCCCCTCATAAAACATTCTTATTCAATTTATTATTCTTATATTAATAGCTGATGCCAAAAAGTTAGGCGGCTTCGTGGGTCACATGGTGTAACCTACTCACAGCTGGTGCAATGCATCTATTTATTGTCTCTTTTGATTTAAAAATCATCACCTAGGCCAAGCTAGATGACAACTCTACATGACAACATCAGCTGTTGGAACAGACAAGAGACCCACGAAACCGCCGAACTCTTTGGCGTCAGCTATACCTGTAGTGTGGCGAAAAATATCGTACAGGACTCTCTCAGAAAGGTGTTTACGGTATTCGGATAACATATTCCCGGGCTCGGCAAGCCTCGCCCGGGAAACTATACTCATACCGTAAACACTAACTTTCTGTGCTTGTAGCGTAATACACTATAACAGATTATAATAAATTGAATCGAATGAATTTTTGTATATGTACCTATTATACAGGTAGATAATGAAGATAACAAAATAATAGAGGTATAATTACGAGTATGGCAGTAAATAATATTACAATCAAAGTGGTTATAATAATATTATCTTTCATGAAAAATAATCCAAAAAATTTGATTGATGTCTTAAGGACGAATATGAATTCAAAGTTCCACGATTTGTAACTGGATTTTCAATTGAATAAAATTATAGTTTCCTTGTTTATTCTGGGATCTTCTTGTCAAATATTCTAGGAATCTGAACATTCAGCTGAACTACACCTTGAGTCACTTTATCACTGATTAGTAATGGATCGATTGAATGTCTTTGGAGTTTAGATAGTTATCCTCGAAAATAAGGATGCTGGTATTGTCAACGGCATCACTCATTCAAGCCGTCAGTTATTTTACAATAAAAACTATAAGTATTTCTTTGAAACTCCAAATGAGTATAATCATTTGAGTATGAATGAGTAGCCTATAATAAAATTGTTCACTGAATATTATCATACAATAAGAATAGAGAAACCTATGTATAGCCTGAAATGAAAACATGAGAGCTATGTATAGCCTAATGTATTAGTACCTACGTTTCCTCTATAATTTTATTCTTACCTTTGAAAAAGCCCCCTCTCAAATAATACTTGGAAAAGATTCATATCTGGCCAAATATTCTACGTTCTGTTATTTATTTTAAACAACTTGAGGAATCTTCACATCTTTAGAACAGCACATAAAATATACGTATGTATTTCCCTTGCTCGTGTAGGGTAGGTGGGAAATATATGATTGTTATTTATTTCATAACGCTCCCAGAAAGCCAGTTTACATTGTCATATGAGTCATGCTATGCTTGGTTATTATCATGCTCAGATGCAGGAAGCAGTGAGCGCCAGCTCTGAATTATCTTTGTGAGAATGAAGAATGAACTAGATAAGCAGTGCATAGTCTGAAGAGCTTCAAGCGTATGAACGTAGATCAATGGTTTTTACTGCCCTGTGACGAAGGAATGAGTAAAATTGTGGCAAGAGAACAAGAAGAGGAGGAGGAGGAGGAAACCGGAACCGGAAGTCGCCCTTCCTGCAGAAAATACCCCCTCCCCGTAGCTTTTCTTCCCTCGCGCTTTTGCTCTTTTTTCTATGTTAGTGGAACGCGCAACTTTGTGCACACTCAAAAACGAAATGCTCGCGTAAAAAGTGATGGAAAACTTTGCCGCGAAAAAACCACGTCGTCCCCTATGCAAAAAATAAGCCACTTTCCTTTCCTCTACTACTGGCTTGTCGTCAGCGTCGCAAAAAATGATGTCGGCGAAAAGCAAACACATCCTTACGCGTGTTGGCAGCGCGATGCATGCACGATTGGTGGGCCGGCGACAAGAAAAAAGATGAACTTCCAAACTGTCCTATTCTGAATGGCTTTCGAGAACAGTTAGAACTAATTGGTCTGGTTGCGAAAAAGCTCACAAAATTCGGTCCTCGAATAGCGTTTTCGACTTTTAGGAGCTGGGTTAGAATCATTCAGCCACTCCATCTCATCTTTTATGCATTCTTATATTCTCAACTTCTACCGGAATGTGAGAGATTGCGTAGATTCATTATCTTAATATTATAGATTATCATTTTAATTATTATGGGGTTCATAAATTAATGATTGTTGATTGTCTTGCTGAAGCTGGAGTTGGGGTCTATCAAGGAATACCCACACTAAGAAGAAACACATTAAATAGGTTACTTCATATCTTAATACAATTTTTGTGGCAATGAGTATTCCAGGAGCTGGAATAAAATTCCACAGCATACACAGTTTATGTAGGTTTAATAATTTAAAAATTATTGTTGGATAGGAATTTGAAGCCGTTAATTGAGAGAGACATAATTCTGATAAGAGACTAGAATGATTGGAGATATGTACAACTTTGAAAAAGGAAAACATATTCTAGGGTGACGATATTGATGGGAAGTTCTTATTTCCTCTCCATATTTTCTTAGCCAAATATTTCATTTGGAATCACTCAATTTGTTCAGTGAAAATGAACAGGTTCAATTTGAAGCTATCGAAGGAAAGTACAGAATTTCATCATATATTGTGCAACGTTATCAAATGAACCTGGAAGAACAAGTTTGTCCCGAAAGTTGTTGGAATCATACGATATGAGTTTTGCGTTTGTCAATGTTACAGGAAGTGGAACAGCATTAGGCAAACATCGATCCTGTACGAATGGTATTAATGAAGGTAGGCCTACGCTCATGCAAAGCGAATTCAAAAGTAGCTTCTAAATTTTGTTTGGTGACTTGGAAAAGTCGAAAAGTGGCAAAGAAGTCAGAAAGTGAAAAGTTAATGGTTAATATGAAAAGTGAGATTGGCGCAGAAGTCTGGTCCTCTCACTCGTCACGAGTAATTCGTTGACAAACACGCAAACGTTCGCTCACTCGCTCGCGTCTAGATACAAGCGCAAAATTCGCTCTTCAGCCCCTCCCTCTCCCCCCCACAGCCACCTCCTCATCACCGTCAGCGAGCTGCATCATTAAAAGTTGTCTGTTCACTTCATAAGGCCTAATTGTAATCCCGCTCTGAACACAATTATAAATTGAATTTCCGGCCTCTTTTACTCTTGGCCCGTCATGTTTTCGACTCCACTCTTCTCGCCGTACTTGGTGGTAGATGTACTCTTCACTTCCACTCACACAATCCCGGCAAATTTCTTCAAGACCTAAGCGAATTACGAATCACGTCATGCTCCACGATGTTAGCGTTTCATTCACTTATAGACTCCAGTGATAAGGATTCGTGTATTCCTGACAATCAAAGAATTTTCTTCCAGGAGGATTAATCATAATTAAGCATTATAACCCGTTCATTCAGAAGGTACTTTCATCTTGAGGAAGAACAGTTTGTGAGAAATTAATTCTAAATAGCATGTTTGTTAAAATGTACAATTCAAAATTGTAATTTATTATTGTTCATTCAATCACACATTTCAGAAAGATCACTCACATAACTATTTCATTGGATGATATCAATAATGTAGTCATTTTTCAGATAAAATGAGTAGAATCGTGATGAGCAGTTCTAATCATCCTAAGCTCTAATCTTTCCAAACTTGAAAAAGCAACTTTCTCAGGAAAGTGATCAACATCGTCAACTGTGTTATTTGAATAGTGTGTTCTATAAGCTATGCTAGCTTGTATTGTAACGTACTAGTTCAAATGTTTTGAAATTCAGTCTATTTTCTGGAGCTGGAATGAATTCTCTAGAAAGCCTAGCTAGCGTGGACTAGGAAATCAATGAAGGACCTATATTGAATTTGTAGGCGAAGTGTAGTTTGTGGAATTCTGCCGAGAAATTTCTATAACCGAATCCTTTTCGAAGCTTTCAACTCGTTATATAGAAATGAAGTTGTGCTATTAAAAGTTTGCCATGCGAGAAAAGTATATTCAACAGCTCATTCGTATTTTATGCTGGACATTTATTGTTACTGATTCGAAACCAACTCGTTTTAACGTTCCATTTGCTCGCATTACTTCTTTTTCAATTCAATTCTGACCAGTTCGATAGGGAAGTAATCGCTCCCAATTCAATATATTCTCACTCTTTTCCTCGTGTAGCTGTCAGATGCAGTATTTATGAATATGGATGGTAAACTCACACACATTGTGCAATGCATTGCCTATTCGATGGAAAGGGATTATTTGAGGAGCAATTAATACTTCGTATGCAGACGGATGAAATCGTGTACATCAGGAAATATATGATAAGAAAAAATATATAGTTCCAGTTTATACCAGTATAAATGCATCAACTTTCTCCTTGTTGTATTAAGTTTGTCATCATTGAGAAACTTTCCTTCTCAAATCTGATAAAATATTTTGTCAAATTTGTCATGATCATGAATATTATGAATAATTATACTTTTGAGAGAAAATAATTAGCCTATCTTTAGAAAGTGTCAAATTTATAGTTCAAACCAAGGTACCTAGAATACATTGTATTCTAGGTAAATTGGTTCAAACTGCAGAAAAGTTTATAAAGAAAATAATTGCTTCTCAGTATGAAATGATAATGTTTTGTTTTTGCTGAAATATCTTTGATTCTAGCCTTTCCTGATTATATTATGAGGTCTTGAAAATAATTTTGGTGACTTATTCCACATAAATCACTGAGAAAACCGATTCAAGTTTAAACTTTCAGATTAACTCAATCTAAGAGTAGTTCAGCAATATATACAATGCAAACGGACCTTAATATGTGGGAAGTAACCAACATTTTTCAGATTTTCTCATGATATCATAAGAGATTACAGTGATTATCCATTTTGTTACTCGACAATACTCTCAAGTCTGAATAATGTTATCTTTACCTTTTTTAAATGTTGACGGTAATGTATGAGATTGCTAGAAATCGACTGGCCCATGATTCGAAAACACATTGCTGTTGACTGTCAAAAATAATAAGACCATTCCAGACGTGAAAACACAATTTGCTGACTCTGACGCTGCGCTCCAATTGAATCACGTCAGCCCATGCCATGCCGTGTCGTGTCCCATGGCAGCACTTTTTCAATCGAATTGTTGTGATTTCAAATTATTATTCACATTCTGTTGAACTCAATTTCGAGAGGAGTAGATTTTCAAAGCGTGCATGTAACCCGATTACTCGCTTTGATCAGTGTGTAAGCAAGTTCAGTATAAAATGTTGCAAATAAAAATATCATGCCCTTAGAAGTTCGTGACTCTCCTTTCAGAAGATGAAAAATATTCTTCACTTTTCGACTCATCCTCTCAAAAATAAAGGTATAAAATAAAGGCAGTCATTCTATTCTATTCTATTCTTATATAATATCTCTTCCCAAATAAATTGAAATTTAATTTCTCCTAAATGTATGTTGTAGTATGTCGAGTTGTGGATCATGAATCCATGAGGCCATGTGGCCCATGGAAGCTACAGGCATGATTTCGATTGTTCAATTCCACAGAAGGCTTAAACCAGTATAATCCCATGGTGAATAGTTGAGAAAAGAAGACTTAAACGTAGTGACGCCTTCATCTTTTCATGGACAATCACAATTCATCTCTTTACCAAAATTATAATAATAAATTATTTTCATTTTTAGATAATTTATTGCCTTTTGAACAAAACTAATTAGAAATCAATCTGATTAATTTTGAGGAGAGCTATAGTTTCTCATCTTTACTTATCATCTCATTGGTTCATTGGTTGCATTGATCAGCTATTCACCTACAGAAAAGACGGTAGACTACAAGATTATCCATAGAAAAATATCATGTACTAGTATAACCATAAGCATACGAGTGGAATAGCATAAGCTTATATTGCTATCTTTTCTCTATGATGCTATTACCATGCTATCCACAAAGATATAAAGTTTGCGTACGCAAACATGTGGTGTATGACAGACGACAAACAGGAGATAGTTATCTCCTTCACTTTATGGATAAATACTTAATTCCTAAAACTTCGATCGAATCTCAGCTCATCAGCTACGAGTATATTAACCGTGGTAGAACTATACCTCTTGCTTTTTCAAATATAAAGAGGCCTCATAAAATTATTTCTTTCCATTTTTACTCAATGATATTGTATGGGTTGCCATTGCAAGGTACAACATTACACCTGTCATCACAACCTTATCACTCTCATTTTCATTGTTTGAAGAAATAGGTACCGCAATTCAATAATTTCGCCTCAATTCAATTCGATTATATTTTTTCAATTAAATTATTTGAATTATTTATTCAATTATTTATTTATTATTTTAATTTTAATTGTTTGAAGAAATAGATGCCGCAATTCAATAATTTCGCCTCAAATCAATTGAATTCAATTTTTTTTCAATTCAATTCGATTAACGATCAAATCGACCCTTAAATATACCACGGTATATAGATGAAGACGGTAGGTGTCACGCGCATGTTTGTGCTAAATTTCCGGTGTAGCTGACGTCATTTTATATCCAATCATCTGTTTTTATAAATAAGATTTATAAATTATTGCCAATAGGTGTTAAAAACCTCGGTTGGTGGCGATGACGCAATCTAGCTGGCTGGCCACTGCGCACACATTTCATGACCACTACCGTTTTCATCTAAATACCGTGAAATATACCACATATGAGTAATTAGTAGCTTAAACCATGAACTCAGTTACATAGCTTATGCTTAGCTATGAACTTAACTTACTCATGAGCTTATTACTTATGAACTTGGCTTAGTTTGTTGAATTCATTTCCACAATCAGGAAGCAATTTTAATCGGAAGGTCTTCAACTTGCGTTGAAGGTTCAAACAACCACAACCGTTTCTCCAGTATTACAATAATTATTCATGTATTATCCCTCTACAGTGTATTGTGAGGCCTTTGTTTGTGGCTCTTATGAAGTGCAGATATTGGTATGATGATTTTAATGAAATAAGCAGCCGCTAAGTTGAGATTTAATTCCGCCAGCGGCAAGGCAGAGCTCGTTTTGAAGTTGAAGGGGGCAGTTCACTTGATGCAGCCTCTACTTCCGAACTCCGGTTCTACCTGCTCCTATCTCCTGCTGATGCTAACTGCACGTCCGCTTCAAGGATGGTATATAGCTATAACTGTATACTATCCTTACGTCCGCTCCACCTGTTTACGCTTCTGGTTGCGCTGCTTCCGGCGGCCAGCTGATTAAAAACCATCGCCACTCCTCTCTCTCACTCTCTTCCACTTACTCCTACCAACCCCCTCTCAATCCGCTCAACGTATACGTTTCTCCAACAATAAGCAAGCATTCCTTTGAGAATCGCGTTTGCTTTTTCAAACTAACGCATCTTGAAAGCCAAGCCTGCTCGAGAGTAATTCAATTTTGCAAAGAACACTCATTATTCGCTTGAATCATTCTCGTTTTTCATGGGTGGATGTTTTTATGGATCGTTATTCGGAGAACATGAATTTTTTAATCTATCTACTCATTTATTACATACAACAATCACAATATCAAATTGATGATTGGGAGAGAATCAACAGGATAAACCTAAAACCTAAAATGAGGTTATGAAAACACTTTTTATGGCACTATTTACAATACCACATTGGTGAGACTCAATTTCCTGGAGCTATAGATCCTTGTAAATAATATCACAGAATTTGATTTTGATTGAAGATTATGGGTTAATTATCATTATAAAAGTGATTATTATAAAAGTTTGATATCATTATTTTTGATAAAAAAAAAACTTTATAAAAAAACTAACATCAACCGAATGATCGTTGGTGGGGTTGGTCTAGTGGTAAGGAATGTTACAAACTTGGGTCTGCTAGCACCACCTGGTTCGTTGTTTCGAATCTCGCCAATGTCATGAACGTTTGGTCATCTCGTAATCTTATGAACGATCTTCCCATTACCCACACACAAGCTAGAAGCTCACGTAGGCATCATCTGCTATAGAAAAAGTGCACATTGAGTGACAATCGAAGAAACGAGAAGCTGAACGTATAGCCAAACGCTTGAAATAGTTCGCTCTATTCTTTATAGAGAGTTGAAATCATCTTA
This sequence comes from Nilaparvata lugens, assembly GCF_014356525.2. Classification (NCBI taxonomy): domain Eukaryota; kingdom Metazoa; phylum Arthropoda; class Insecta; order Hemiptera; family Delphacidae; genus Nilaparvata; species Nilaparvata lugens. The sequence continues at coordinate 77,840,469 of NC_052505.1, read as the reverse complement.
TTTTTTCGATGTTGATCGTTCAGGTTCTTCAGCCACAACGATCTTCTGCGGCCTTTGATCTTCTCCCCTCAATTTTATCCTGCATAACAAGCTGGGGAATACTAGCTTCTTATTCCTTATTATGTATACTATCTAAGTTTGCGGATTTTGATCTTCTGAGAAATCTTATTCAGTGTACTTGGCCTGTCGTGAACCTCAATACTTCCTATTTGCTCTTTCCAGGAAATCCAGAGAATTCTTCAATAGACCCATATTATTTCAAAGAGTGACCAACTTGTTACAAGCCAGCTTTGGCTACGCCCGTCAAATTAACTGGGAACTCATAACACAGCACCAAACGAACACTCTGACAAATCATGAATAATTGGATTGTACAGTTCAATCGAACTTTTTGATGTTGAATGGAGTCATACAGATACTTTCAAATACTTGTTGTTCCACCTCATTATCACCAGCATCGAACAAACTCATTTCCAAACTATGAAGGGTGTTATACCGCAGAGGCTGAATCAAATAAAATTTTCAGATTTACCATACTTTTTTCATATGTGAAATCAATGCCTTCGTTTTCACTATTTCTGGTCATCCCTTTTATCCCATGAATTCAGGAATAGATAAGAGGTATTTATTTCATGAGTTTAGGAATAGATAGAAAGTATTGCATGCTGTAACACCAAATCACTCTATTTATATTGACTGCTCCTGAAAATAATGATGTACAGTTTCATTGTAGCAACTGTTGACCTTCATGGGACATGAATGGCTCAAGAAAATTGATCTTCCAACACATTTTCTAGAATTCAATGTCATTCAAAGTAAATTGGATTAGGCAAGTCGTCTGGTCGTCTTTGAATACTTTAGTTCTGAGTCGTCTGTTAGAAAGGAAGAAGAGTGCTCTGTTAATGAAGGATTGCTTTGTCGGCTGTTAGGAAGTATGGAATGAAGGAGAAAGGAAAGAGACAGGGTGAAGAAGAAGAAAAAGAGGACGAAGAAGAAGATGCGATGCCTTGAATGGCGGTCGGCTGATGGAGTTGAGGAGTTGTGCGTCATAAATAAATTGCTGACGTCTGCATGCTTTAAACAATTCATAAAATCTGTCTTAATTGTCTAAAGGAGAGTCGAAGTCAGGAGTCGAGCGTGGATTACAATTAGGTCTTATTTACAGAGCGGATAACTTTTAATGGTGCAACTTTGACTGGAGAGGTTCACACAACCTCTGGTTCAACCTTGAAGGTGGAGGTGCACTAGCTTCCAAACAACTTCCGTGTTTGTCATCTGAATTAATCACTCACTCTATTTGATCCGATAAACTCTCCATTATGAATAGTATTATCCACACAATTGAGAAGTGATAACAAACTTTCATAGTTGACAGTTCTCATAGATTTTCCTCGAGTTAGTTGAACAAGTTTCAGAGGGAAGTCTTCACATTACCAACGAAGAATGTTTAATTGATTTCACTTATCCATATATTGTTTTGGAATTTGAATTAGAGAATATGATGATTTATTCCTGGTTTGTTCGAATTCACCCTAGGGATGTGTGGTCTCAAGTAAACTCAAGGAAAAATTATCCAAGTACGACTATATTATTTACTATAAGCCTGTTGAAAAATCGAGATAGCAAAAATAGAAAAAAGTGGATGATTCAAAATGAATAATTAGATCAATTTTACATTAGAAAAAACACTTTATGATTTAATAGAAAAACTAATGAAGATTCCTCTATAGAAGAGTGCGACTCTATGATCCATGATAGAACACATGAGTAGAGATGATTTAGAGCATGATTTAGATGAGTAGAGCATAATTTCCACAGAAATAGAAATAATAATGACTAAGCCACATACAGTGTTACAATAGTAGTTGCTACATGATATTCTACTGTACCATTGTTCATCAAGGACCAAAACGTCTTTTCTGTTAGATGCAGGCTATGAACCTTTACGAGATGAGAGTAATGATCAAGCTTCATCTAAAATTACCCTTATATCTGAAAACTTTCTATAGTCTGGTGAAATAATATAGCTGGTAGCTGGTATTTGAAAATAGCCACTTCATAGGCGGATAGCATTTTTTTTCACCAGTAAATATAATAATTTCCACTGAATTAATTATTTGGATTTTTGATCGTTATAATTGGATTCTTTAGCAGCATTTGTAGCATTTTTTTTTGAGTTTCAGCATGAATTTGATATTGTTTTCATAACTAACTTTATAGCTGATAGGTTTGTATGATTGTTCACGAGAGATAATAATTTCCACTGCAATCATTGTTATAATTTTTGGATTATTTATATAATTTAGAGCATATTTTTGGCATTTCACGATAGTATGACTGAAGAAATCTTATTCATCTCTCAATAAAAACAGGTAATTGATCAATCAATCTCGTTACTTTGATTTTCAAAAAACTCCAACGTAATAATTCCAACAAAAGCAAGCATTTTCTGTGATAAACAACTATACCGTTCAACAAAAATCACCCAGTTGTCCAATGTCAATTTGGAGGTTCAGAAGAGTGAAACTTATTGCCTTTCGTAGAGTAACAGGCAAGACCATTAGTTTCATTAGTTGCTATAATTTTGCAGCTGGAACCGAACTCTATGATCAACGTTGCTGCTCTACTTTGTGGAGGGAAGGGATGTTTGGGGTAGTGACTGGCACATTGGTGCACCAAACCCGTGTAATCGTCGGACGGAGCCCGGCGTCCTGAATTAATGCTCGAGCAAAGGGAGTCTGAACTCAAAAGCAAATTAACGGTCAGGATGCTCCTGCTGCGCCGGCTGAAAGTGCTGCGAGCAGTTAAAAGTTCGCAACGATTATCAAATTAAAATTTGAAGTGGAAAAGACTGGCATTGGATAAACGATGTTGGGCTGAGAGGCAGCCGGCTTATGTCCTTTGCTGCTGAAAGAAGCAATCTGATTTCATTCATCCTTTCCTTGGCAGTTCAGCTTCAGCTCCCCTTCAAAATTAGATCTAGATTAGTTGCTATATCTTTGTGCATTCAGATTTTGTAAGAGTGATTATTTTCAAGGAAATTTAGCTAATTTGTGAATCAGGCTGATGAACGAATTGTTGGAAAAACGAAGAATGGTGAGAATCTATTGAACCTCCACCATGGAAGGATTTGATACTTTGATAATATCAAATTAAACTGACCTCGCCTACACTCATAACAAAGATAGAGGTGATTTTACAGTAAAGTCTTATCATGATGAAGAGGAAAATAGTTCAAATACGAGTTCATAATCAATCATTCATTTGCGTATCACCACTCCAATTTAGAATAATAGGAGAAACTATCACAAGTGATATCAGTTTCTTATCTGTAGATATTATCTGGTTCTGTTAGCTGCTTCTGTGATCAGCTTATGTGGGCAATCACGAACGAAAGTTCAGTTAAATTAATCAAATTCTTCCATTCAATGTTCCTAGCTCGGTATCAGTTAATCTAGTTGCTAAGACAGGTTGAAAGCAGGAAGCTTATGAAATAATTTTATTTTGGCATTTCAGTGTACGAAACTATAAAAAGCTTCCAACCGCGGATTTAAATGCGTGGTTCTTATAACCGAGAAATTTATTGATACCCTGTATTGGGTGAAAACGTTTATTGTATACGTGGGCACGTTTTTATGGAACCTTAACTTAGGTCTTTGTTCTTTTGCGTTTATGTACACTAAAGCTAGATATGCCCATGAATGTAACACGAATGATATCCTCAGTTACATAATGTATAAACAGAGAAAACTTCTATACTAGATTGTTTATTCTATGGTATAAATTACACAAACTGATATGGAGAATTATTCAGTGGTACTGGGAGTGGGAATTCAGTTTCAAATTTTCTACAATAGATTATCTCTCTCAGTTTCATCTCTCGTGTGATACTCTTCCAGTCTCACAACATTTTCTCTGTTATCGAAAGCTGTGAGGTTCTGAGAGATATTTATTGATCATTTATCATTTATTCGTGGACATAGTCACAAATCATATAAATATGATTAGGAAGGAACAACAGGCTTGGCCCAAATCTATTCCATTCCCAAATTTTGATAAATTAATAAAATGCCCAAAAAATAGGTTATGTTTCTACTGTAAAAGATTCTAGTTCAATTTTCGTCCAAAAATGAATATAAGCTGAACATTTTGAATTTAGAGAAATTAGAACACCAAAATAATTAAATGCATATTGTAATTGCGGAGTATATTACAAGTTATTTGAATCACATACGAATATTTTGGAACTCAAAAATCCTTAACTTGATTCAAGTATATTTTAAAGCACTAAGAAAATATCACGGATCAATTCAATTTTGTAACCGATTAAACGCACCATGGATTGAGAATATAAGTGATTCATCAGGTGCTTCAGATTACTTGGGTGATCCAAAAAGGGAAACAAAAGTGAATCAATTTATAACGACAAGGCAAAGGCAGCAGCAGCAGCAATCCTGCAATCGCGTCCCACTTCTTGTTATCTTTGTTCTCCAGTAGAAACCAAACGTCATCCACTTTCTTCTTTTCATTAATATTTAATTCATTTTTCATAGAAACTGTCGTTATGGCGGCCCGGGTGGAGCTCTTGACTGCCTGATTGAAAAAAGGAAGAGAACTTGTGTTAGGGTAAAAATGTCGTTGCATTGTAAAGGACGCTTTCCACTCTTGCAATATCTTTTCTTAATAATGGATTTTGAGGAGAACTTTTTTATATCTGCCGTCTCTGCTATTTCTGCTGGTAAGGACGAGTGAAAACAATAATTCGAAGTAATTCCTTGATTGAATTTCAAGCTTGATCGTGAAACCCAATGATGGAATTCATGTAGCTAAATTGAATTCATCCGAATAATGAATTCTCATGATAAGTTTGCTATCTGGTATTTCTGCAAAGTAGAAGTAATCTGAAGAAATGAGGATTCAGATAATCTTGATATCCTCTTTCAACGAGTAATGAAGATGATAAATTGATTGCACTTCTAGGGCTTATTGAAAAAGGGTATATTTCTGGCTTCCTTTTCAACTCTTTTTCTTGATCTGAGAAAGATATCCTTATTTGTGCATGAATGGTCATTAAATGGGAATCCATATGATTGACTGAAGCATCCTTTTTCTCTGAAGGACACACCTCACTATGGAGTCCGTTTTCTACGATTATGTCATGTTTCGTATTACTGTACTTGCTTATTTACATATAAATCCATAGACATGTATGCATTCTCCTTTTTTATTCCAGTACAGCAAAACATGTAGCGAATTGCTCTCTTGTGTTTGTATTGTATTCAACTTTTTCATTATAATAATTTGTTTTTCCATGTGTTTCTTTCTTGAGTTGTGAATGAATTGGAAAAAGTGTTTATGACCAACGTACCAACTATCGATGGGAGATGAAATTAGGGATAGTTATCGATCAATGGTTGTGAATGCACTGCATTCTGCACATTCATCGGATTATAGAGATTTCGGACAATAACAATGAGATTGACATCAATTTATTCACAAGCCATGCTCTCTATATTCCATGATTGAAAACAGGATATCGTGGTATCCTCTATTCATTCTACACAGGAGAATTTCTATTGTGAGACGAATTGGATTTATCGGTGTAGTTTCATCAAATGGTTTGTCGGTCACATAAAATTTTAATAACCAGGAAATGTTCACGAGGAGACGAATGATTAAGTCGCCTGAATTCCCCGGACTGACCTATACCAGTCATCAAGGGATGGTGTAGAGAGAGACAGAATGGAGGAGAAAAAGGGGATGGAGTCTTAAAAGCTAGCTAGAGAAAGAGAAAAATAAATAGAGAGAGAGTGAGCGACCACGGGTGAGGGAGTGAGAAAGAGATTGTGAGTGGAGAGGGAGACAGATTGAGTGGTTGGTATTTGTGGTCTCGCTTGCTTTTTGGTCTCTGCGTGCTGAAAGATCATGAGGATGCATTCCAGAGAACCAGCTCAGCTTCCTTCTTTATCTGCTGAGTGCCGAAAAGTGCTTCCAGGCATTCAACCCAATATCGAACTCTCAATAACCCCTAGAATAATAAATTTCACCGCACAAATTACTAGTTCCTCCCTTAGCATTAATAGATAATTCTCACGTCAATGATCATGGAAAGTGATTAAGCTTATTATTTCTCAAATGCTGTGGAATCCGACTGATCTGTATTATTTTCCACGGAATATGTTACTACATGAAACTATAACTATTGGAATTAGTTTAATTTAAAAGTACAAATATTAACAATTTCTATCACTGTCCATCAAATATTCGAGAATGAATCAACTTGTATTGTGAATTTTACTTGATTACCTTTTAATGATATTGCAAGTTGGTAGCTCAAGTAAGAATTCCTAATGCCAAATTGGTTCCAAATATATCTCAAAAGGATTTTTTTAATATTCAGTTGAATCAAAATATGAATTAAATGTTAATTTACTCGATTACCGATATCAAATAATAGTAACTACTCCTGCAATGAAGATGATATTGAAATTTGGTAGCCCAAGTGAGAATCCTAAATGTAAAATTGTTTCAAAATGAATCTCAAAAAGATTTCTTGTGATATTCGATTCATTTGAAATATGCGAAAATCTCCCTGATTAGGATTTTGGCCGACGTAAGTGCTTTAAAGCACTTTAGTACCAATTGGTACTTAGATTTAAATTAACTGATGACTTACTTCATTGCTGTTACTCATGATGATTCACTTGGTTCTAATTATTTATATTATTGTCGGTTTAGTGCTGTTTGATAAGTGCTGTTTTGTATAATTATACTGCTGATGCAACTTTTAATGAAACTTCATAAGTCAGATAATACAAATAAAACTGAAGATGAAGAAAAAAGAAAGATTAGCACGAATGGGTAGGAGGTGTGACCAACAATGAGGAGGCAAAGAATTGAAAAGGGAATAATGCTAATGATGGGGAAGATGATGAATGGAAGCAAACAGCTGAAATATATGTTGAATTTCTCAACGAATTACGAGTTTTGTTGTTTCACTAGCCAGTTAGCCTGTGACAAACTCTTGTTACGCCAGAATGGGGCATTGTCAGAATAATAATTAGTTTCTTACGGATTCATTGAATCATGAATAACTGATTGATGAAACATCGTTTTTGCAAGGGTCTAAACGTTTTTCGGAGCCAAATTATTCAATTTGATATCTTCAGCATGGGAAATTGAATTTCCCGTTTGTTAGTAATAATTTATTCAAGACAAAGATCAACCACCATATGCATCTGTTGGTGGTGAAAAAAGTTGTTGAATTATTAATATTTATCGATGGAGACCCCAATGTTCCCGGGCATGAATTATTCAATTATTTGCTAGTCCACTGTGTTTTGGAAATTAATTATCACCACCCAATTGTTTTTGTATGATAGAGATAGAAAGCCTCTCACAGAGATAGAATACCTCTAGAGAGATAGGATTGCTCTGTCACAGAGAATGGAAAAATTTCAATGTCAATGAGTGCAAATATGATGTGTTCTAAATGTAATGATTTTTTGCTCTAGAGGTATAATTGTACCTCTACCGAAGAGCTATAAGGAAAAATTCGCTTCTGAAATACTGCAGTTATTTTACGAATTATAAAATTTTTGTTGCGTAGAAATGTTTTTCAACAACTTTATGGTAGAATGAGGTTTAAAGCATTTCATAACAGGCATAGGATAAACAATGTAGAATAGATAGAATCTTGTATAGAAGTTTTCTCTGATAACAGGATTCAAGGATAATAAAGTTTATGTTGAAATAAGAAATTTGAAAACTAATTTTTCAGTATCCAGAGCGTTTGAGAATCATGGACAAGCATAGTGTACTAAATATTCTTTGATTGATGAACAAATTAATACCATTGTCAAAATTATTCACTGGCCATCGTAATAATAATAAAATATTCAAATTAATTTAAATTATGAGGTGATTGGAAGATTTGATAATGAGAACTGAACAGTAAATCATAAATCATATAGAACTCTATGTTAGTTTAATAATGAATCTACCACTGTATTATTAGGATCAAGCAATTCCAGGATTCGAGTTAATATAATGTTATATAATGTCATCTCTAAGTTAAATTTTCATCTCCATATCATCATTTGGTTTAATTACCAACTCCAAATAAATAGTATCTTTTTCTAATTTTATCATTATTTCTCAAGTGTCAAGTGCTTGATCTGCAATATTCCAACAACGTTGTTCCTGGGCGAAATTAATTCTCTAGAAGAGCATCTGTGGAGAGAAAGTACAGCTAAACTTTTGTTGAATCAAAGATGAATGGTAGGATCTATTTGAATGGCTTCCCGAATTCGTAATGGCTGGAATCACCTCTGAACCTCAATTTGTTCTGTTCAAATATTCATAACGTAGAGTCTGGTTCTAACGTGCCTCGGAAAGGTTCCCAAAGGGCCGGAGAGGTCGCCTCAATGCAAGGCAAAGGAGAAGTCACCCACCATTTACGGCTACATGTTCCCCACGCACTCTCTCGTACCACAACCCCCACAACTTTCCAAATGGTGTGTTGGCTGTTGGTAACAAGTTGACGTTTGCACTCTACGATGTTGGCCTTCCTCGACAATGCAGAAAGAACCTTCCATATTTGACTCATTGAGTGAGTTCGTATTGATAAGATGATGTTTTTCTGTTCTGGTCTTGGATACATTCCAAATCCTACAAAACAAGTTGGAAGATGAAAAATCATTTTCTGTTCATATAATTTTACGTTCCATCATAAATTTTGATGCCAGGAAATCAACAGTTCAACTGCAGTAGGCCTTCAAGTGTTCAGTCTAGTTTGAAGCATCACAATATTCATCTGAGTCAGATATAAACTACAATGAGCTGTGAAAAATTAAGCAATAAACTGAATTGAGTATAAAGATGTAAATCCTGAAACTGCTATTGATCCCTCCGAAGTCAAGTCTAGGTGAATTCATAATGAGCTGAGTTGAAATGACACAAAATCTGGTGTGCCGCACTCACACAACTTTCCTTGCCGTTTTGAAAATTTATCACCTGACGCAAGTGTTCCCGCGCATCTCAAGTCTACTATTCAAAGATCTGCCCGCTGGTGACAGGGCAATAACGCTGGAGACACACGAAGTCTGCTATCTCTTCTTAGTGAATGATTTAATAGAATCAACAGTTGCCAACAGTTTGCATTATTGAATAAACACATTTTCTCGAATTTCGAGCTTATTTTCAATTTTAGGTGAAAATGTCACTGAACATTAATTGTAGAGATTTTTATGCTCAATCTCATCCATTTGAATTTTTTTTTTAAATTGTATCTGAAGCCTGATAATTGGGAATCTAAAATCACACTTTGCATTGATGGGGCGGAGCTCCTGAAATTTTTACAGATATGGGACTTGTGGCAGTTGATAGAGCTTATCAATGACTATTCTAGGTATAAATTTGATCAAAATGATTGGAGCTGTTTTTGAGAAAATCGCGAAAAGCCCTATTTTTGACAACATTTTCGCCATTTTAGCCGCCATCTTGAATTGGATTTGTTCGAAAATGTCCGTGTCGGATCCTTATAGGGGAAGGACCTTAAGTTCCAAATTTCAAGTCATACCGTTTATTGAGAGATGAGATATCGTGTACACAGACGCACATACACTCATACACACACACACACACACACACACACACACACACACACACACACACACACACACACACCACACACACACACATACAGACCAATACCCACTTTACGACTTTTTTGGACTCAGTGGACCTTGAAACGTATTGAAATTTAGAAATTGGGGTACCTTAATTTTTTTTTCGGGAAGCAATACTTTCCTTACCTATGGTAATAGGGCAAGGAAAGTAATATGAAACTGCTATTGATCCCACCGTATTCAATTCCAGGTGAATTCTTAATGAGCTGAGTTGAAATGACACATATGAATTATTTTAACTAATTTCTTTCATACTTTCTTCTGATAATGATTCCCATCATATGAGTATGATCCAGCCTACGAATTGATCACACTGTTGTATCCGAGATTTATAATCTGAATAAACTGAAGTATCTGGATGAGGAAACATTTTGAGTAAAATGTTCTTGAAATTGTGTTACTCTGATGATTTGCAAAAGTTCTCATGAAATGTTCTACCTCTTCTAGTAAGCATCACTCTATTGAAGAGTATCTCAATTTTAAGTATCTTGCTCTTACTGATAACTCAATTATTCCTTATCAATTACAATAATTATTCTCCATATCATTGGAGATAATTGAGTGGAAGAAATTACAAAATTCTCATCTAATATTTCTCATTTTCCTATTTCTTGAATCACTTCTATGAAATTCCACAGCTGTAAATCAGTATCCATATCAAGTTCTTAGTGTTATCCAACACTTCAGTTTTTTTGGTAGGCTATCATAAAACTTAGTAGCTGATGAAATATCTTTAAAAATGGAAATCATGACCCTTGGCTTTCAGCTTACATTTTTTCTTCTAGAAGCAAACACGCTTCACTAATAATACATGACTCGGTGAGAGTCTAGGAACAATTTATATGTTTTAGTTGGGTATTCCGTTTTAAGTTATGGCTGTTTGAGTTATTTATAAATCTTCGCACTTTGCAAAAATTGTGCAAGTTTGTTTATTCAAAATTCGAAATCATGAGAGAGACAGGAAACAGAGAAAAAGGGAGAGAAAGAGAGAGAGGGTGTTGAGAGGTAGTGGGATGGCTATTTTGGCAGCATTCCCTCTGGTGGAGTCGAGGCCATCCTGGCGCCTAAAGGATCGTGTTAAGGGTGTTCCTGGTGGCGGGGGGAGGGGTGAGGGGTGATGAAGGTTCCAAGGGAGTAATAAGAACATTTTGCTCTGAGGAAACCTCTTTCTGCTCCTCTCGATCCTCCACTTTCTCTTCATCGACCTCCTTTTTCTCCGGCTCTGACACTGCTTCTCTGATATTTATGAGCCACTGTGAAACCGACCTTCTCATTTATTCGGCTCTCGCTTTCTCTCCCATTCGCGCACATATTCCCCATTTCTTTCCAGCTCTTCCATTACACATCCGATGGAAGTCTTTTTTATTTTCTTTCGATTCCTATTTTCTATTTACAGCGTGCAGAGTGCCTATGTTGGTGGACGTGCTGCCGTGACGATTGATTCCGATCCACTCGCCATTTTCAACATCTTGGTGAATGTTATCTGATGGATTTTTAGATTTTATGTCTCATCAATCGACGCATAGAGACGGGGATAGACCTGAATATTCTGTGACTGATGTATCACTCATCACTCGTGAATAGTATCACGTGGAGAATGACATGAGACGTGATGAGACGATAATACCGATGTATTACTAATACCAATCACTCGTATCTTACTACAGCATTAGACATACAAGTTCCTCCTCATGTTCATGTGAACCAATTTCAACTCTATAGTGCCTCAACTCAACACGATTATAGTGAGATTACTGATAATCTCTTCACCATTGTTCGTTATTTCCATATTTTATGTTGTAAATCACATTGTATTTCGGAAATACAAGACTAAACTAAAAATGAATTTCCAATTCTTGATGTGACAAAGTTTGAACAGTATTCTCCACTCTACTTGTCTATCTGTGTGAACTAATAGAAGAAAAACGTTCTTTGGAATGCTGTTTGAATGCTTTTTTAAAATTGTGTTCTTTAAATAGGGTAACTGAGTTCGTCTTAGAATGTTGTTTGAGAGGCCCAACCTCTGTTGTTCTCTGATAGTGTATAGAGAAAGATCTGTTCTCCTTCCTATCTATTCCACACACATTATGGTGAGCAATGACTAACTTTGACACTGAGTTTTGCTAGGATTACCTGCGGTTTGTAACTAATTGTATACTTTCAAATTCCATGTGAAAGTTCAATACAATTTTCTAATCTTCAACACATGGTTTGCGAAAACTCTATTCCAGCAACTTAAGACTAAACTAGAAGACACTTCTGTATTCAGTGGAGTAGGAAATTATATTATATTAAGTAGAAGTATTTGGCGGTATAGACTAATATATAGATCAAATATGAAAAGCAAACATCTCAAATCAGAAATAAACCATGAGAGAAGTATTGGTAAACACTACATGTACAGTATTTACATAATACACCATTTCACTCTCATTATATTATGATGTATATAATTTATTTATTTATTCTTAGATACAATCACAAATCATTTATGAATATGATTAAGAAGAAGGAACAACAGGCTTGGCTAGAAACTATTTCATTCCCAAATTTTGATAATATAAAAATTAGTAAAACGTTCAAGTTTTATAGGAATATAAGTTATAAATTTCGAATTTAGAAAAATTAAAAGACCAAACTATAGTTAAATATTACACTCAATTATCACTGCACATTGAATTAATCATGTTATTTAATACAATTTTGAAGCCAAAAATACACACAATTTATTACTGAAGTTTACATCACCTTCCAGAGAAATAATGTGAGAAATAGAACAGTATATGAAATATGGTCCATTACAGTAAATATAGTTATGATTGAAATGAAATGAAAAAATTCTTAATTAGGCGGAGTTAGGTTATACTATAGTTTATAGTATATTTGGAAAATTTGAATGTATTTATAAAGTTTTTTAGATATTCGTAATAATTACTGTACAACTTCATTGAGGATCGTTCAGCGTACGCCATTCAACATGAATGACAAATGAACGATTATTAAAATGTTGTTATTTGGGCTTTAGAGATTGCTGACACCTCTGTGAGACTGACTTGAGCGGGAAATACAATCTTGGTGCTTGCTTATCTCGGCTCATAAATTCGAGTGTCAACGACGATTTATTGTGCTCAGAGTTTTCTCTCTCTGAGTTTTGAGTTGCAAAGGAGCTGTTTGTAGTGAGAATTTCATACAGACTTAAGAGCTCGGCACGAAAGAGAGATGACTCTCCGGAAATGTGTGTCACGTTCACATGACATTCATTCTTCTCTTTAGCAGATTCAATGTTCCATATAAAATGCACTTTGCAGTGATGCGATACGTGTAATTCAGCTGCATTTTCCACAAGGGCGACTCGTAAATCTGTAGAGCATGCAACACTGGAGAAACGTGAGCATTCCTCTAAATCTGTGGTAGCATCAAGATAAGATTAAAAGATTCTCAACCAAAACTAGATCACAACGTTCCTTCAGGAAAAATCCCACAGATTGCAGGAAGGAGCCTTCCCAATAGGAATTTATGTTTTGTTTCCACGACATTACCCTTCTGATGTTGTTGAGACTGCATCAAAAATGATGAAGTTCGAGATTACGAGAATATTATTTCCCATTAACTATCATGAATCTTCCATTAGTCTTGCTTCTGAAAATCTTATATTCCTCCGTTCCATTTCGAATTGTAAAAGCTTTAGAGATTTGGAAAATTTCACCTGTATACTGTGTTATCTGATAAATTTTCCCACTATAGTATACAGTTACACTGTACTATTAGTATACTACATAGTTTTATATAGTATTTATATAGTATTTATATGGAATAACCATATCAAGTGTGTTTGAAGAGGCTGGAGTGGAGAGAATGGATTATAACGAGTAGATCAATACTAACTGAAAAAAAAACAAGAGAAAATCGTAAATTTTATTATCACATTCGCCTGTCTTGTATTGTCTCAGTTGAACTTATAAAATGCAATTCCCATTAGATTGTACCTTGTCTAAGATGATGATTCCGAACTTAATGACCTTAACTCAATAAATTTTGTACCTTGAAAAAGTTCCAGCCACTATTTATTTATTGAAAATTGATTATACATTTCTGTATTGTTGTAAAGGTGATGTTGTGGTAGATATCGATATTGAATGAAAACGCCGATATTGTCAAAACCACCAATTGTATAGAACAATGTTTATTTGAAATACTAGTTACGATTGTTACATTATCATCAATTTCTAATAAACTGGAAACTTAGACATTGAACAGCAGTATGGATGAAGCTTCACGATTGGCCATAAGCTGTTGACCAATGAGGGTTTAGCTCTACTGCCAGTGGACGGAGCACGCTACAGTATTCCAAATATGGTCACGTTAACCGTTAAACAACAACCAATCAAGAAAAACTTAGTAACTGACAGAACGAAACGGATAATATGGGAAAGAATGGGAGAATATACAATTTGAAATCCAGTAAACACGAAAATACAAAAACTTCAACAAAAAGGTAGAAAGTTGATATAAAAAGCCAAAAAGGAAGAAATTTTGAGAAACCAAAATCAAATTTAAAGGTAAAGGTAAATTTAAAGGTAAATTTGAATTTAAAGATTCTACCTTCTTGAGATAGTTTCTGTATTTCCATGGGTTGAAATTTCTTAGTTTGAAACATAAACTATGAAAAGTAACTTCTATTTAACTATGTATGGAACATCTTGAAAAATCAGTGGCCACCTATTGTTAAGCTCCATTTGGATATAAAATTGTTAATCCTAAAATTAATTACTAAGGAAACAAGAAAAATACACGCAAATAGTAAAATGGGATGATTAAAAATTCAATTTACATTATAGAGAAATCTTCTTATTGCGACTGCACAAAAAAGGACGGCTTTTGATCTTTGGGATAATCTTTCAATCGGTATTTAATTTTTCAGATAATAATGAATCCATTAATCTCTGGAGTAAACATAACCATAGAGGAAACATAGCTCTTTTCTATAGCATGCGATTTTTTTTGCCATGAGACAATATACTGAGTTGAGGTGTCAATGGAATTGCGGTAATGTTATAGCCTATCCTCCTCCAAACATAAGTTTTTCCAAGAAAAGAGGTCTTTTGAACAAACCCCTAGCAGAGCGTGGTTTTCCTATCAGAACTTTGTCTCTTCATTAAACTTTTTCCCAACAGGGAAAACTTGTCATATGCCATGAATTTGGACACGTTCTAAACCAGGGCTTTGAGCTGTATTCTTCCACTCATCCTACATTGTTCAAACTTTTTTTGAAACCCACTTATTTCTATCGGATCACACATAATATACATGTATTATCTAACAGGACTTGATTTTGCATGTTTTGTGAGTGAGGTAATAATATTATTTCCAAGACAATTGGGTTAAAAGATCATATTATTCAAGATAATAATTATAAGTGTTTGAAAAATGATTTATATCAGTTTTTAGACCCTAAAGTGACAACGAATGATAAATGGCTGGTATCAAGTCAAGTGAATAATAGCATAGAGAAAAGATACCACTGTTTATATCGATGTTATTCGTCTGTGATACTGGTAAACAGAAAGAATATACGCTCTTTTGAATCACAAATGAAAAATTTATTGTCAATGCTAACCACTCGCAATTCACCAATAACCCATAGCTTAGCTTCTTTCAATTTATATTTATGTGAAATTCAACTGCATAAAGTAAGTGGTACTCAAAAATTATATTTGTTGGAATTGCATTAGAAATTTTCCATGATTAACCTTCACTCACTACCAACGAATAATATTGCTACTGGTATCATCTATAGGACATATCCAATGAATTTAGGATCAGACGGACCTCAGATTATGAGGTTATTTTCATCTGCCTGTGATCTTCACTTGTATTTGCTTTTCCCACTTGTCCTGTCGTTGGTCGACACCCTTATTGAATAATGTGTTGTATACATCACACATTATGTCACGGTTTTTGACGTTATTTTCAATTTCCAGTTCTTGAAATCAAAAAAATTTCAGATCTATGTTTGAATGGCAATCATTTATACACTACCTACTTGTAAGCTGGTTGAAATACTTGAGTGCTAAAGCTGCTTATTATTATGAAATTCGAATGCTCGAGTCTTAATTAACTTTAAAAACTTTCTCAAGTCGAATAATTTACATGGGACAACTTGATGAAGAAAAACTTTCAAGAGGAAGTAATAAATTTAGCCAGAGTTCAGAAAAACGTGGATGAAATTGTATGGTGTTTAATGGAAATTTTGCGATATTTCCTGCACTCTCTTTTCCTGATTGTGTCTACTACTTTGCCGTTTGGTTCTCGTGGAATTTTGTCGCTGGGATTTCTTTGCGTTTCCACTTCACAATTAGGAGATAATTCATCCACTTTGAACAATTATTTATGTCCAACATTTTGTCTATTATACATTTTCTCCAGAACACAGAACAGTTTTTTGAAGATATTTTTCTCTCCATAAGCAAAATCTCATTGTGTTCATTGAAATAACTTATTTCGTCACTCAATAACTGGAACCTACACATTTCTTAATGAAAAAAATAGAAACTTGCTTGTAGGAATTCCGACAATTTTCAATAAATCAAGGGTTTTCGTTTTGCCCCTTGCAAAGTTGTCATACTAGACTACATCAGTTTTTGGGAACAGTACAGTGTCTAGGGATTAAAACAGAAATATAATACCTAAAAACGGTCAATCATTGTTCAAAGCATGCATTAGTACTGGATTGCAAGAAGTTTCTATAAGTTGGAGAAGATTGAATTCAAATCATATCAACATCATATTTGGATTGGATAAATTGAGTGCTAAACATAGCACTCTTATTTCACAACCTCATGATAACCTTTAGTATTCACTGTTTGGTGTTGATTCCTTGATTGAAGATGCCTGATATCATCCTCTCGATGTAATCAAGCTTTCAAAGCGATAACAGATCGATTTTTAATCTCAGGTATATAAGCACAATTTAGCACAGTTTATCAGAATACGTTTTGATTATTCTTGTATAACTTCATTTCAATAAGAACAAAATACAAGTATTGATCATCATCAGAACAGGCTTTTCAAGTTTCATAATAGACTCTCAAACTGATTGACATTAGAATTATACATACAGAAGATTGGGAATACATCGAATTGACTAGATGACGTTTTGTCACTCCATTATTGATAATGCAAGTGACGATCAAGATGTCATCGCTGACAAAGAACTTGGTTTTAATTAGTGGAAAATGGCGCAAGGAGTGCGTTGGGTTGAAAAAGAAGAAAATACTCACCTGGTTCTGGTGATTGTCCGCTCCGACTAGACAGCCACCAGAGACGGTTGTTCGTGTTCTCTTTCTTCGTTAATGTCATTAGAGAAGTGACAATATGAAAACAACGAAGTCAATTAGGAGCCATCGTTAGCACTGTCTCTGCCGGACCAAGATCCGGGGATAAAGGCCCACCGAGTGAAATATCGCCTCGCCGCTCGCCGACTTGTCTGCAGATTATTGTCACCCGTGAAAGGCAACAAGAAAATAATTTCTCACCCCATTTACTTGCCGGCGAACAGGCTCCCCTATTACTTGATGTGACTCTATAATTATTATCATTATTCATAAACGTTAAAAATGATGCTGGTGTGAGAACAGAGGGTTGTCTTGTTCAAGAGCTTTGATACATACGGTCTAATATTCAGTTCAGAGTGAGATTATGGAAAAAGTTCATAGGATTTGGAGCAAATGAAAATTGAAACTCTCTCATTTGTAAGGAAATCGAAAAATGAGTTGTTGATGAATAAGCATCAATGGAATTGTATCACACATGTATCAATGGATCAGTGAATAAATTGGATGAATAATCTGTATAACTGGAAAACATTGCTCTGCTCAAGAAATAGCTTAGTGATTTGAAGACGCAAAAGTTTTCAGCATCAAATTTGTACTATATTACGAGTATTTCCTCCAACTTTGTTATTGAACAATTGATTACTCTCTCTTGAACAAAGAAATTCCTTCGATAAACAAGTTCATTGAACTCAATGTACTTAGAATACAATGTATTCTAAGTTCCTCGATTGAACTAATTTTAGTTGATTAAACAGATTGACAGTTGAATAAATTATCAGTTGGAACAATAGAAAACATAAAATGTGATTAGAGAAGATCAGGTTGGGTTGGATTATTATTATTCTCAAATTATTTTTAATATAAAATACATGTGCGCCGCCTTAGATCCCAGTTCAAGACAATGACAATAGAATGAATATAACTTTTTACTTTACGAAGTTTGAAATAATAGCAATGCGAATTCTTGGGAAAGGAAATGCGATAATCTTTTTCATCACTTGAACGGGTTAGGAGAGAGATGGAAAATCTCAATTTCAATTATTGTGATGCTACTAGAACCTTCAGAAGCGATTCATAATATGTTCTAAAACAATGTTTCCGCAAAAACAACACTTGATTTCAAACTTCAATTGTCATTTCACACTAGAAAGTTGATGATTTCAATGTGAAATCACAATCATTCCAATTGCAGAATCTGTCGTAACTCTCCGTGAATACTAAACAGTAAGAGATGAGACAAGGAAGAAATAGAGAAGAAGATGATAACAAAAAAAGTGAGCCTTCTTGGAGATGCGGCAAATGGAAAGTTTATAAGAGCACCTTGTGGAGCACTTTATATGCAAATAGACTATCTGTCTATCTTTGGTCCTAAATGCCGTTGATTATAACAGAGGCCAAGACTCCCTGGAACCTAGTGAAGATCCGCGCTGAACTGCTCAACATCACTGTGTCTTGTAATCAAGTTCTCATGATTTCATATTCCTAGATCGAAATTCGTTTGAACGTTTCGAAAAATTTCATTAAAACTTTCAAGGTATCATCAATTTTTTAATATCATTTTTTCATGACTACTCCCACTTTCCTCCACAATATTATTGTAGAGAGTGAGTAATCAGTAGGAAAATATGGAGAGTTCAAAAAGATAATGAGAAAAATGGAATCCAGAAAACTTTCAAGGTATCATCGATTTTTAATATAATTTTTTCATGACTCCTCCCACTTTCCTCCACAATATTATTGTAATCAGTAGGAAAATATGAAGAGTTCAAAAAGATAATGAAAAACAGTGAAATCCAGAAAAATTATGATCAGATAACGAGATGTTTCATATACATATTTCCCTCCATACTCCAACTTGAATTCTTCAATGTATATTTATTTATTCATTTTCATGTAACAAACAACACTGATGTGAATACATTGATAGGTAAATAAGAAGGCAATCCTTGTGTTATTTTTCATATGAAAAGTCAGACCGGTTGCAGGACTATAACCTACAGTTGAAGTTATAGCCGGCATATCATGAGAAGGTCCTTGTATTGCATGCTATCCAGGGAAATCCAGGTACATTCTTGTGGCATGCCGACGGCCGACAACTAAGTAACATTTGAGTTCTCGCTTCTGTTTGAACGATAGTATTATCTTATGAAAGTTCTATTTCTGTTTCACTCATAAAATTTGTTCTGAATGAATCTGTTTTATTCAAATAAGTCATAGAGAAGGCTTGAAATGAGACTTATAACATTCCACGTATATTCTAGATTTATAAAAATCTTTAGATTTTATAGATAATAATCGGGAATGTGATTTTCATGAGAATGATTCCTATGAAAGATGAACAGTAGATCTTGGGTCTACAAAAAGTCTAGTTATTCGTAGTTCTCAAATGAGACAGGCTATTTTAATTATGATTCAGCAGTTGTATAATATAAATAAAATTGAAGTTGAATCTCCTCAAACGAGAGAAACTTCATGAGTTCGGTATAGAAGTAATGAAGGTTGATTATAGAAGGAAAGACAAAATGAACTTGGAAAATGTTCAGGAAGAAATGAAATGGCGCTGGAATGGGAAAGCACTAGTCTTTCTCTCTTAATTGGGAGGTTGCGTACTGATGGTTGTTAACAATAAGTTCGCAATGATCAGTCAACCAGTTAATGAGAATTGGGCTGTTTGTCCCTCGCCCTGCTTCCAGTCCTATAAATCAGCTGAATTAGTACCCATTGAAGTATTCCAAGGTCGTTGGTTTGTGAAAAGCGTTCTGCGATGGAGTAGAAGACGATTTATCTTGTCTGCTTCCTCGCTCACAGACAAGACCACACATCACAAACACACACAATTCCGGATCACTTAAGTGAATAAACTTGTTTCTATAGCTCTCTCACGCTCAAAAACGGCTTCCGCTATCTGAATCATGAGTTGTTGCAAATACTATTTTGTTTGGAGAAGGGTGCATTATCGGGATTCATTATGTCTGAAGCTTGAGAATTTAACTTGCTGTTTATATTAAGGCATTTATCACTCGTTTCTGGTACTAGTGGAGGAGTAGTACCATAGAGGAAAGATAGAAGATTATGGATACAAGATGCAGGTTATATTTATACATATTTGATATTTTATACTGTATTATACTGTATACTACATATTTTATACTGTATTTGATACAGGATACAATCATAGAGAAAATATATAAGATTGTATATATTGATTTTATATAAGATTGTATATATCTGGTGATCATAATCGAAGATCTTGGATAATCAAAGAAATATGGATACATTTCCTCTTGTATCCATAATAATCAAAGGTAGTACTCTTTATCATTTCAGGTGGTACAGGTATATACAGGTATTTCAGTCAAGCATACTCGAATACAGTGCCGTCTCAATACAATTTTTTGTCACATTCAGGATTAGTGGATGCTCAGAACCCCACGTACGTTTTTCCTCTCATATAATATTAGATAGTAATGATGAAGAGTATTTTAGAATGGAAACTTTAACATGTTTCTGATTGCAAACATGAATACAAGAGTTGATGAGTAGATTCAACTTGTTAAATTCTGTAACAAATAATGCAGTCATCATAATTCATACACGAGAAAACCCAGTTGATTTGATTGATTATGCTCATTTTTGAAGGGGATTGAAAGTTTACAAATAACACAACAATAAACAGGTACAAGTTCAAGGGTGTGATCACTAGTAAATTGCATATCGTTCGAACATAGTTATCATACATGAATTGTTTTCTAAATATAAATTAAACATAATAAACAATTATTATTATACATTATCAGGGATGTTTTTTATCAGTGAGAACAACCAACGATATTTCATTTTATTCATTCGTGGATACAATTACAAATTTAATCATATGTATATGACTGGGAAAGAACAGAAGGCTTGGCCCAGAACTATTCTAATCCCAAATCTTGATAATGAATAACATTTTCGAGAAAGATGAGAAACATAACGGGAAGAATCTTCATACATTGGGAAGAAATCATTGTTGGAGAGAATCTTTATGACTCTCTCCGTGGTAACAAAAAGCTAACCCCCAGCGATTTTGGGCTGTATTCTGTGCTTTGGATGGATAGCAAACGACATATCTTGATGCATTGTCAACAAATTTACTTGGAAACTTGAGACAATTTTAAAACTCTATTCTTTGCTTTGGATAGGTAGCAAACGACATAATATTGATACATCGTCAACTAATTTACTAGGAAGCTTGACAATATTATAAAACAGTATTTTGTGCTGTGGATAGGTACCTAGCCAACCACATATTTTGATACATCGTCAACAAAGTTACTCGGAAGATTGAGAATGATTATGGAAATACGTAATGTGAAGCAAATAATTTCCTATCATGATAGTTTCAAATGCACTTGGATAAATAATGCGGTCTGGACTGATTCTATTCAAACTGGAAACTCAAACTTCCGGCTACCCGAGACAATCGGTTGAAAATGTCTCATATATGTTATGAAAGTGTAGCGAGGAATCTGCAGCCGTTCGCAATCTCGCGTCAAAAGTCATGGAGATGTTGATCAGCAGAGTTGATGGGTTGGAGTGGAGTGGAGGGTGATGGTGGCGTAAGTAGCGCGGTGGTGGTATCTTGCGAGTGCAGAGTAAACCTGCGTGCGCCCGTGGCTGTTATCGGTACACGACCTGTTCGTCGAGTGACTAATGGCTCTCTGCTCCTCACCTACGTCCGCCGCCATCACAATCGATAGCACCATCCTCACTGCCTCACTGGCCTAATGTATCACTGGTGCGCTGCAGACACGCATACGTGTGTATATCTACCCCCAGCCACCAATCTGCTCCATCGGGAGTGACTCCTCATCAGGTCTACTCTCCCAGTTCTTCTCTCTCCTCAACCCCATCTCCCCACCACCCGACAACAACACTCTCACGTTCGCTACTTATAAATTTTGAAATGCGTGTCTCAAGCAGTAATGAATGATCTCCACCACGGCAAGTTCGTTTGGGAATGTGTCGCACATGGAACCTTTCAAGGCGAAAATTTCATCCAGAGAAGAGACGTGTTCTAGTTAAGTGAATTGAATAAGGGAGCTATCAGCGAATATTGGAAATTGAATTAATAATGAATCCTAGTATATTTGTTCAGTATATTGTTGAGTACATCAGTAAAACCTCCAATCCAAATCCAATTAAAAACTCGAAGTGATTGTTTAGAAAACACATTTTTCTGATTGTTCGAGATATTTGTGTAGTAAATCATTGACAAAAAACGATCTCTGAAGAAAGATAAGTACTTGAAATTTGGATACTGGAAAAGTCCTTCTACATGTGACTAAGTGACATTTTAACTTGTGATGGTTGTCTTGAGATTATCAACTATCATATTGAGAAATAAAATTTCGCAAAACTAGGTACATCGTATACCGGTGAATAATCGTTGAATAATAATAATATTATAACCGGTGAATTGTTGCGAGAAAGAAGTTTTCCCATTTCAGTGGTGTTTCTTCAATAGTGATATCCTCGTTATAATGGCAGTATTAGCATTGTTGTTGTTATCCTTGTCTATCATTAATTTGACAAAGAGAATAGGGCTATCCTTTTCTATCTCTGCAATGTTGCCAGATAGTTTTTCAAAAATGGAGAAATATAATATTTTAACAAAATGTTCAACCTCAATTATGAAAATCTATTATTCAATCATTGAAAAAATATTATTTTGGTGAGAAAAATAATATTATTTTGAACAAGAATGAACAGTTTTTAATTACATCTGATATCCTCTATGGAAGGCAGTAACAAGGCATAGAATCAGCAACGCTGTTCTCCTATCTTCCTTCACTGCCATTATAACGTGGACCTCACTAGAGGAATTCCACAATAATTGTCACTAAGCTCTTCCTTTAACATAGAAAATGGAATCACCAGCTACATTGTCGAATTCAAATGTTCCAGAAAAGGCTCATTATCCTTGATTTTATCTAGTAGTGATTGCATGGAGTTGAAAATGTCAGCGACATGCTGAGAGAGATAGAACATAGCCTAGTGGTCGTGCCAGCAGTCACTCATCTCAGTTTGGGCCGAAAATTCATTGGCTCATTTGACAATGTGAGGCAATAAATCTGTCTGTGAAGAAACATCACTTAATGTTGCCTGCATAATGAATTGGATGTCACAATCCACTTCCCCTTCAAGCCCTTTGTGCTAAGTGCATTTGTGTCCCAGTTAATTACTGTTACATAAAACACGTAGGGACACAGGCGCTCTCGGATAATCCCGTTTTAGAGGCCGTGAACACTCCGGCAGTCTGTGCTTCACGCTCGCTACAAACCCAAACCATGGAGGAAGAACCACGCGCCTGAGGGCTGGAGGAGAAGGTGGAGGGGTTGCCAAAAGCAGCGAGTGGATTATGTAAGCCTCCTCGTCTATTGTGATAAAGTTCCATGCGAATAAGGTTCTTAGCGTGTGGGGAGTCTCCATTGTCTTACATTAATATCATTCCTCGTAATAAGGCAGACTCTTTAATTTCCTCTACCCTTTTCGTAAGCTATGCCTCAAATGTTTCTAGTTTAACCGAATCATTGTCGAGTCTCAGAGGCTTAAAAATACACCGCAAGCACTTCATTGTCCTTTTGTAGCGTGGTGATAGGAGAAGCATTTAGGGAGAACTTTTTAACATGTAGGAAATGAATTTCATTTCTGTATTATTAATTAATTTTTTGGAATTGAAAAACTTAATCTTTGTCATGGTTTCTGAACACAATCAAGGGAGAAAGATCTCCACAGAGACACAGAGTACCTCAAAAGTGATTCAATCTCCAAGAGTAGTCCTGAATAAATAATAAGTTGTCAATTATTATAACTGATATTGGATAATAGTGTGTTGTTTTTGATATGAAATAGAAAGATTTCGGTTTTGGTTCTGACGAGTTCTCAGTTTTTGTGTCAAAAATAATAATTGTGTCCGACTTTCATTTGTGATGAGTCTCCATTCTCTAAGGGTATTAGGCTAATTCTAACCATCCATACAGAATACATTATTGGGCATAATTTCATTCCAGGAATCTCTCTCAAGAAATAAGTCTGTGGCAGGCACATAAATTATCTTTTCAGTCCTTGAAATGTTTACTCTTCATTTATCAAGCTTATTATCTTCATGTTGAAAATTGATGCTTTACCTCTCAATAGCTTGAACTGGGTCAAGCGAATCAAGTATAGCAGGACAGGTGAATATTATGAGCCTATAGTAGTTCCAAATAACTAGATTGTTTGATTGATTGATTTTATTTTGTGAATAAAAATGAAAAGGATGAACGAAATGAAGTGGGTGATAAATATGGTTATTACACTTACAACCATCTACTATAAAAAACTATGCAGTGAATATTATTCAGATCCTCCAAAGTAAGTCCCGAAAAAGTAGGTATGAACAGTCAAGAAGTTGAAAACATTCTCCGTGCATTGTTCTATAACCGTGATTTATCGTTATTCAACCATGGAATTTGTGAAAGAGTGATTATTTGGACTGTGATTCGCTAAATTCCTAGATGCGGATTTCTCAATCCAGGATCAATACTAACTCGAACAATTGTAATATGAAAGAACTGAAGAAGCATGATATTGTCGCGTTTGCAACTTCACGTTTCATGCACGTATTTTTGGATCGTGTCATGTATTATTTATCATCGAAAGAGTGAAGGAAAGCTGCGAGGTGAAAGCAAATTACCAGCTGAGATGAAATTGGAGCAGTTGTGCAGCGTTGCACTGAGTTTGTTGGCCACTCCAGCCTGCAAGCAATCGAAGTGAAGCCTCGGATTTGGTTGTGGCAAGAGCACAGAGGAGAGGGATGCTGGCAGATCTCTTCATTTGCAATTATAAGAGGTATTTGCAACCTTGGTCGACCGACCGCCCTCGCTTTATTCAATCAGGGCTTTCCCACCCAACACCCTCCCTCCTCACCATTCACAACACTGGCAGAAGATTCCCTGGTTTCTACTATAAAAAATGGAATATCTTTGGCCAATCTTAATTCTGAATTTCATACTGTTCTCTTTTCCTGCCTCTAGGAAAAATAATAAGAGAATCAATATTCATCCTCCTTCTTCTTAAGTATCCCAGTAAGAAACAGAGAATGAATAAATTTGACAATTTATTAGATTCCAGTGCAATGAATTTTTTAAATTGAATTCTTTTCAAGGAGATGAGCTTGTTTTTTATTATTTGGGTGAGAAGTGAGGAGTGATAAAGGAAATGCACACTCAACGGAAGATCAACCAAGTTCATGTTTTTGTCGTGAATATTGCTAAACATAGAATCATATTCATAGTCCAATTCATGACAGATACCATTAAAATTTCGGAAACTGTTATTAAAAAAAAACAATAGAACTACAGTATACTGTGAATAGAAAATGCTTCAAGGTAACCTTCATAAAAATGATCTCTCTGATAGGAATTATGTTAATAATATAGAAACAATTTAAAATATGTTTATTAATGAGATTCAATAATATTTCATGTAAGATGTACGATCATGGTTTTTTACTTGAATTGCATTTGAAATAAATTATCAAAATTGTAATTGAATTTGATCTTGAGCTGTGAAGCAGCAAATAAAATGTTTAACGCAGAATGAAGCAATACATTTCAAGTAATAGTCCACGTTTATCCTTATAAGTCTTATCCTTTTATCCTATGGTGAACTGTTTTATTTGAGAAATGCTGTTCTCTTGTGACGAATAGTCGAGTTTAATGATTGAATGAATAGTTTCACACGAATAATGTGGACGAGTCAGTTTGTAAATTCATATCAATTAATAAATCTCAATGACAGAACTAAGGATTCACGTCTAGATTTCACAAACCACAACCAAAGTCAACACCCTCCAAGATCTTCTAATTATGTTTACACACTCATGATACTAGCTCACCTGTTTATTCAATGTGAAGTTGAATAAGATTTTCTTGTTGTCACGTGTAATATGTACGTTGTACCTTGTGGTGTGAACAAGGCATCTTGAGAAAGTTAGAATGAACAGTGTTGAAGTTGGGAACAGCTTCTTTGTGCATTGTTTTGCAAGCCGTGATCTCGTCATTCAATCATGGCATTTGCGAGCAGAGGCAGAGCAGGAGGTTGTGCATGTGGCTGGCTGGCAGACGAGATTGGCCAAACGTTGTTACCTTTGTAATCCCCTCAACTAGTCTCGGCTTTCTTCCACAATTCCATCTTGCCGTGCTTTCTAGCCTGCTACTTCCGTTTGGCAAACTGGTCACGTAACATTCGTGGACTTTCCTATGACAGACTGAAATTACCTTCACTGTAAGACAACCTACTGAATGCCTCTCCGCCCGCCTCCCACCTCCCGCCCTTAACCAAGTTATAACTGCCTTCCCGGTAGTTGAGTCTATCGTTGTCTCCAGCTCATGCCTCATCCCATTACCAGTAAACGAGCTCCAGCTGGATCCAACCCTGGCTTCCATTCAGACTCCGATTTGAAGGCAAAGCAATAACAAACTCTGCAATGTTCAAATAATGGGGGAACTGATGATCCAATGCATAAATGATAATTTTCATGAATATAGAATGATCCAACCTCTTATATTAACGTTTGAATAATAAATTTGCTGTGAATGAGTGTTTTTGCCATGGGTAACCGAAATGAGATACTTTTACGTAATAGGGATAGTGTTTGAAAACTGATTTAGAATAATAAGTTGATAATAGAAATAATGCAAATTACATTTAATGGACAAAAGATGATAATTAGATGAATAAATAATACCTCAAATCATTTCTTCTAACGCTTCCAGGATGATCAAAGAGAAGGGTCTTACTTAACTTACGAAGCGCTACGTGGACCTTGACCTCCTCAACAATTGGCCTCCATTCATCTCTCTGATTAGCCAGTCTCCTTTAGTTCCTCACTCCTAGGCATGCTAGATCGGGAATCTGCAACTTGCGCCCAGCACTCAGAATGTGTTTGGGCACTCACAGATTGAACGTAACAAAGTGAACGTCCGTGACGTCATTACCAGTGATGCCATTTCGCTCTCACTAGCAGCCGACATTACGTTCCGACTGAAGGAGTGAGATTCAAATTCACTACAATATCCTAAGGAAGCTTCAAGCAAAACACTACTGTATTATGACAACATACGTATTAGCCAAGTTAATGAGATACATATTGTAACATATTGAAATTTGGGTAGATATAAAAATCCCTAGCTGAAATACTAATAGGTCTGAGTAAAGTAACTGGCTAATATCGCCAAAGAGATAACATAAAGATTGGATAACATCAGCTTGTCCTGGCTAAACGGTACAATAGCCTAAAAGGAATTGAAATAATTTTTTGCTAATATATAATATTATATAAAATATTGAAGATTGAGGTTAGGCATAAACATTTAGTGATCGGCGACCTAACGATCGACCGAGCCATGCAACGTAGAATCTGACCAAACCCCTTGGCAGAGATCTATTGCGGCAAAACGGTATGCAATTTGGAAGAACAAAAGGTCACGTGGCTAACTATTATGATGCATGAAACAAATAGTAATATATAGAAAATTAACTAGCATGTAGAGGGCATATTTAAAAAACCTAATAAAAATAATTAAATGTATCCAGGAAATAGGAGGTTACCAAGCGCATGAATACTGAAACAATTTGCATGCACCAATCACATAATGGCAGTTGATAGGCGGCAATAGTATGCCAATTCAAAAATATTTATATATATTTCTACAAATGATTAGAATTTGTATAAAATTGTTATATAGTCTATGTTATGGATATGGCCCGAAGGCAAAGAAATTATTAAACATACAACATAAGTAATAATTTAATATTTTAGTACGGTCTATTTGAACCTTAAATGGCAGAGGACTAGGATATTCAAATTTTATGTAAATTTGGAAGTCGGAAATGAGAATTGTAAAATTGAGAAAGGAGAATCAACACTCGCCTGCCAAATGCCACCATGAGAGGTCCCTAAATATTATAGAGCGTAATACCTTGCTATAACTTGTAAAAAGCTAAAGTTAGATTGAATTATTAAATTTCTTATAAGACTTTGTGATGCTCTTATAAAGCAGAAGTCATTTTCATTTTTAAATAATTTTTGTAACCCCTTGGAAGAGACGACTCCGGCTACCATAGTCCAGGACCACCAGGAGTTGGATCGACATCAGCGGCTCATAAGAAGATTTCGACACGTGAGTGAGAAATATTGAATTAGTGATGGGCGCCCTCAGTGCTTCGAAATTACCTAATAATCAAAGCTAGCTCGTCGAAAGGGTTTTCTTATAAATTAAGAATTTAATAAAAAATACTTGCGCAAGTAAAGATAGTATTAAAGGTATTTTATTAGAGGAATAATGAGTCAGTACATTTCAGAAAATTCTAATAAATCAAAGAAGTATAAAATCTAGGCTATTAATACATGTTCATATGATCTTTAATTTTTGCAATATAATTTGCGATAGTTTGTTGTAGCTCTGATTCACTAGATGAATTGCTCTACTTATTCCATCAGGTGCCGAATCTTGCGCCCTGAGATAAAATATATATTCATTACAAAGAAATCTATTAGATACTAGAGAATTTAATAGATATATTTGGATTATTGGTTGCCAATTTATCAAGTTGATTTTAAGGAATCTATTTTTTATGGAATTGTCCAAGTCGACAAGTATTAGCAAGCTTATATCGCAGCTACATACAAAAGGATGCATATGATTATAAAATAAAAGCACATGGTAACGTTTCGTGCTATAAATTTATAGAATAGTATTTAGCCTGTGATAGTTTACTGATTTCGATTATTGTTCTATTTTTATATTATATATTTTTATCGCTCTTTAGATTTTTATGAGACTGTATCCTATTAAAAAACCACGACCTAATTTTTATAATTATATCAAATGTTTCATGCTCTACCGACTGATGCCAAGCAGGAGGCTAATCGTTATTTAAATATAAAAAATAATGTGACAATATTTCTATCCTATAATTCCATCCCAATTGATATTGAAAGATTGGGCTAGAACCATGTAGCCCAGTCAATGAAGGTTTTTTCGATCCGAAAATTAAATAAAAGCTGAATCTTTTACCATCGATAGAACCCTCCCAAAGGGTCATTCTCCCAAAAGTCCCAAGAAATCCCCTTGGAGCTTTCCCCCCTAGCCACCCTCAAAGTTGAAAAATGCAGGTGATCACGGAAAATCAATTATCTCTGTACCCATTAATCGGAAACAGTTCTATTATATGTCATTCGATTCATTACATTATAGACTACAATATTAGTCATATTCATTTTTTCAATAAAATTAACAGTTTTCTTGATAAAAAAATATATATGTAAAAATTTAGGGGGTTTGCGATTTGATTTTTTTGTTTTCTTCGATTAACTTCAAAGCAAGTGGTTTTAAAGAAAAATGAGCCAAATAATTAATGTAGCCACTCTCATTGCAAATCCATTGATGTATATTGTTATGTATTTGCGATTCGATTTCACGCCGTGGAAGGGCGCTAGTTTGCGTACAGTATGTCCGCTAGATCTTTTTCCACATCCTGCAGCCAACGTGTTCTCGGGTGACCTCTTTTCCTCGTTCCCTCCATTCTTCCAACAAGCATCTGCCTCTGCATCCTATTATTCTCCATTCTTTGGACATGTCCCAGCCAGCTGATTCTTCTAGACTCCATAAATCGTACTATGTCATTTACACGCAGAATGTTTTTTATCCCCGCATTGCTTCTGATTCTCCACTCTCCATTCTCGCATATGGGGCCATGAATTCTTCTCATTACTTCTCTTTCGAAAATCCTCAATGCGTTCATATTTTGGGAGTTGAGAACCCAAGTTTCACAGCCGTATGTCACTACCGGTCTTATAAGTGTTTGATATAGTTTTACTTTCGTGCATCTTGATATTAGTCTAGACTTCATCAAACTTCTATTTGCAAAGTAAGCTCTGTTACCCTGATCAATTCTCTTTTTAATTTCCTGACTCAGGTTATTGCTTACATTCAGTTCAGTTCCAAGGTAAAAAGGTAAAAGAGAAGTGTCTACTATGGAGAAGTTCATGAGTAATAGTGACATGATTATATGCTTCAATATAGGAACATTAAAATGAATAAAAACAGTGAACGAAACTTAAGAAGTAGAAATTAGTAAGAAGAATTAATAATAACATGTCCAAGGTGCACATTCAAGTCATTGTGCTTACTCAAAATACAGTATGATGAATGAATATACTATTCGATAATGAAAAGTCAATTTTGATACTTAATTTTTAGACAGTAAATCAATCCTCTTCACAAAATATCTCAAAATATTATTATTCTATCCCTTCATTCACCAGCAAATAAACACAATCCAAAAGTTATGAATTGTTCTTGTGGTTACTTATAATCATTAACTTCTATGCGTATTTCACATATATTTCATGATGAAAAGAATAAATATTAACTGAAAGGCCTCCAAGATCTCGCTTTGTTAATTTTTGTGTAGCAATATTTATGAATCATTGTACAGTTTACTATACCACGCATGATTGTTAGGAAATACGTATCCTACTCCATTTCTAAATCAAATGTTTAGAAGGCCTAAAACTTATACTTGGTACAAAAAGCGGGACATTAAATTATTTCTGACTCATGAATACACTGCTCTCTAGAAAACCCACCTTCTGTTTACTCATGTACTATTTTATATTGTAGGCCTACTCAGGAATGCTTTTTGTTTGGGGAGGTGAATTGGACTCGTTTCAAACCATTTGGTGTTCTCAATGTAATTCCGGTTAGTGGGAAAAAATATTTGCGAAAAAAGTCTGGATGAAGCCAACTTTGGAGAAAGCAAAGCATCCTAGATCCTAAGATAGGAAGAAGACGGTCTCGCTACAGACTCGAGCAAGTTGAGGGAATCAATAGGCTGCAAGGCTTTTCAAGAAGAAAACGAGAGAGAAAGAGAATGGAGAGAGTGTTTCAAAGAAAGAGAGAGTGAGTGTGTCTTCTTGGTCTTTGTAGCAGTGACGAAGTTGGAGGCATTCAGGTTTCAAGGCCCATTAAGTTTTGTCAACTGCTATTCTCCATTAATTTCGGCCAAAAATCTTGGTTCCGTGCAAAAAATACTTTTTGTGTAGTGTTTTCTTCTTCTGTGACGTTCTTTATGTATACACACTTTTCTTGTAATTTGCTGGTCTGGGTTTGGCAAGGATTGAACTTAAACTAAGTTTACGAGCTATAGATTTCAATGATATATGTTCCAGTCCACTCCACGGTGAGTAGACATTTTGACGCCATCATTGAAGTATACTTTTCAGAGTATTTAATATCTTACAATAAGATTTTTTGGTCATGACGAAACGATGACTATCAGAAAAAATAACTGTTCACTGAACTATAGTTTGAGTAAAGTACAACCACAACTTCTAACTGATGTTAATATATAAGGAATTTGAAATAATAAGACGGGATGAGTATTTTACAAAAAAAAACAAATATTATGATCTCTATTCGCAGTAATTTGAACTGATAATAAAAATACTGTTGAAGTATTTTTGAAATTCAGTCCTATAGATTCAAATTCTTCAGTATAGATTTTTCAATATTTATAGACTGTGAGTTTTTTGAATCGTTTAAAGAGAAGAGCTTAACCTCCTATTGTATTCATTGTTATCTCAAAACAACGAGAGAAACTGATTCATTATTATACACAATACCTATTTGTGTATTATTTGATCGGATATCATAGTGGATTCCTACGGGATTTCGTATGTTGTAGCAAATACAAATCACGAAAAACTAAGCTCTCTACTCAATTTCTCAGTTCTTTTCAAAATTATTATCTACCTCCAATATTGAATTTCAATCATTTTCATCACACACATACAAAGCTTGGAGATGATTGTATGTATCCTATTCCCACATGAGGCTTTTCCAACTCAATTGAAGTTTATCGATGAATTATTGGCTGTGTAGGCAGCAGCCATTACAAAGGATTTGCTTTGATCACAATCAACAGGTGGCAAACTCATCTGCTCTCACAGCTGCACTACAAACAACCGAGCCGCGAGCCGAGTGATCAGTCAACATGATGAGGTTGTGAGGGAGAGGGGGAGGGATTGCTAATAAATTTTGTAGCGCCATGAGCTGTACAAATAAATCGAATAACCCTCGAATGATGGAATTGATGTATGTAACTAATGTAATGCAACTCACAATAAATGGAAAATAACTAATTCACTGTATGGTAATTTGAAACGTGGTCTATTTTCTGATTGCATTGGTCGGAATGAAGTATTTTCAATCATAAACCCACTAAGTTTTACATTTAAATAGATTAGTATTTTAATATTTATATAGTATTTTATTTCCACTTCAAATCCTTATTTATAAAAAAATAAAAAATCATATGGATTGAAATTAGTAAGGTTGATCTTGCTCATATTATCCGACTCACTCCATTTTCCAACAACTCAACAACAAGTATAGCCATAGAGAAAATAAGATATCCTATGGTATAGGGCATTTATGTTCTAAATTCCACTGTTAACTCAAGCCGATAGTTCTAGTAGCTGTTTTTCGTGAAGCTATGTAAAGCTATGAAGCTATATCGCTGATAGTCTCTCATAATTTGCCATTCTTACTCCCAAAACAGTCATAATAGACTGTAGTCGACAGTAATTGGTTTGAGTGAAGGAAAACTCGGCTTGAAATTCGGAAAATAAACGACCTGCACCACGGAACATCTTGTCATACTATCTTTTCTATATAAATGGTATAATGCAGTACGTATAAAAGTATTTCATAGATCTCGAGAGTGTTAGTAATAGTCACTTGATTCTTTTCTGATCTATTTTGAAAAGATAGGAAATAGGAAAATATTCATCCAAATAACATTGAGTACTGCAGTTTCCAGGTTTGTCCACTGAAGAGGTTCGCCCACCGTCAATTGTGCTTAGTATGAAAGTTGTTCAATAACTCTCCCCTTACCCATTACTTTCTGTAAATAGGAGCAAGTGGGGTGGACTGAAAATGCGTTTCCTTTTTGGAATAAAGATTACTCTCATCTTTCCAGCCCGTAAAGAAAATCTCTTATCTCGACCAAGAGGGAACACGTCTGAAGAGGAGCAGGCGGAAAGATGAGAGAGAGGTTTCATCAATACCAGCCTGCAGACCACTTCCATTGTTGAACCTCCTGGCTGAAGTTGTTAGCGCAGCCACAAAGAACGGCATTTATCTTAAATTCTTGTTCACAAGAAATACGAGATTCTCATGTTACCAAACAAGCTCAGCGTATGCCCAAGTCTCATGTTTAACATAATTTTTCATTGAATTCTCCTCAAAGTGCACTGTCTATATTCATACGCCATTTTTTCCATGTCTCTCAATCCTCATTATGCACGTACAATCACTTTCTTCCAGCAAAGAGATTAAAGTCTGGATGAATATGCCTGGATGAACTATGGATGTACCTGGATAATACCATAGAGAAACAATAGTGTAAGTAGATATCCCATAGGGAATTTATGTCGCAACTTTTACTGTTATCTCGAGCTGATTACTGTCGATTATTGTCAATCTTTACTCTTTTGTTGGGGTGATAGTGTATGAACGGCACAATTTGAAAGATCTACCAGCGTCACACAGCTGCATAGGAAAGAACTACGTGAACTATCGGCTTGGGATAACAGTAAAAGTTGGGACATAAACGCCCTATACCATGGGATATCTACTTATGCTATCGTTTCTCTATGATAATACCTTGATGAACTATTTATGCCGTTACTGAACGTTGATGTTAATTAGATTAATTACTTAACAGAATGCTCATTCCTTTTCTGGCTCGATTTCAATAATTAATTAAAATTATGATTATGAATCAAACAATATTGTGATTCCCTTCTCACAATGAGAAAAATATATGTTTTCCATGTTCATATCCTCGATAGTAACAATAACTTATTAATTTTGTACGGTAACAAGATCTGTTCCAATCCTGTCGTTCACAGATTCACGTAGAATAAACGTGAGAAATTATTGAAGTTGTATTATATCATTCAAATTCATGTATTTTATATAATTTTAAATTATTATCATTTTTTTCGAAATTCGTCCAGTTCTGTTTATAGTTTCATAGCGATCAATCAACTCTGAAATTAATCTAATAATCATGTTCTGAATGTTCAAAGATTATTCGTATTTGAACAATATCAACATGAACATAGTGTGGTGACATGTCAATATCAACATGAAAACATAATTTTGATGTGGTGACTATTCATTGTGGTGAGAGCATAATCAGAAAACACATAAATAACTCGTGAGGTTATATGTACTTTTACAAGACCGCCCACTTCTTAATGTTCCACATCAAACCAATGAATAGAGAATGCAGCCTTCTTTACCTTTGTCTATTTTGTCTAGTGGTGGAAGTAAAAGAGAAAAATGGACGCCGGACAATTGATTGATTGATTGAGTACTTTATTTATGTAGATTACAATATATACTGGCTTATACACTTATAGCTTACAATACAGCAAGATTATAGATGAATTTACATAATATAGACTAAGAAAATAATTATTGAACTGTATATGATATGAAAAAGCAATTTGTAATATAATAACTATAGATAATTATATTGTTATGCATCTACATAAATTGGCGGAGCTTTGGACATATCAATGTCCATTCTTCGGAGAGAATATTAAAAATATCCTCCCCACTAACTCTCTACCAAAAAGTGATAGGGATAGAAAAGGACAAGGCATAGAAAAGTCCAATCTATAATAAAGATGATGTTTGAAACTATTTTCATCTGATGAAATAATTAACCAAGCACAGTATAGTTCATATGAACCTAGTTGAACCTCGTGTGATGGTCTGTGGTTGTTTAAAGTTTGTTTCGTTGAACAGGAGTTTGTTGTGCAGTTTTAGAGTGTGAATAACTAGCAGCCTCAACCATGACCCTGGATGAGTTTACAAAGCTGCTCCTAGAGAAGTGGAGACGAGAACTAAAGTCAGGATGAAATCACTAATTGAGGGTCGGGAAATCAGTAAACT
This sequence comes from Nilaparvata lugens, assembly GCF_014356525.2. Classification (NCBI taxonomy): domain Eukaryota; kingdom Metazoa; phylum Arthropoda; class Insecta; order Hemiptera; family Delphacidae; genus Nilaparvata; species Nilaparvata lugens. Next base: position 77,805,387 of record NC_052505.1, on the reverse strand, counting down.
CGAGTCTCTCTAATTGGCAAATCAGAGAGCAGGTCTATTAGATTATTCGTGACCCACAGCTCAGGGTGTGAGAGAGAAAGAGATTAAGTTCAAGAAGGAGGTTGACAGTGAGTTTTCGACACATAAATGAGAAACGAAGAGAGGGGAGCAGAATGTAATTATTATTGATGAAAAAAAGGAAATTAAATTCTCTCGGCTTCAACTTTGAGGTCTATGACGTTTTTATTTACATGAAAAAATAATAAATTCCAAGTCAAGGTTTAATTCTCCTCTAGGGAATCCAATTCAATTGAAATTTATTAGATGCCAGGGTTGAATCAATCTCAAAAAATCAAGTTTTCATTTAATATTCACTTTTATTTGTGTGAGGTTGTCTTTTATGGAAAATTATAGTTTCAAAAATTGCATTCACACTTGAAAGAAGTAATTCCGTTTCGATAGTGTAACTAAATTGTAATTCATTTCATACATATAGGGTAGTTATAATAGTAATACGATTGGTGCACCAAACTAATCCAATTTGAGCCTACTAAGTTTACGTAAATTTGTAAGATTATTTCAACGATTCTTGACAATGTTGAAGTTTCTCACAAAATGTTCTTCAAAAATCAAAATAGTCAGATAGAATGATATTTGCCATTGCAAAGATCGACTTAGTCAGAGGAAAATTTCAATCAGTGTAGTATAAGAAGCAAGTTGAGGTGGGATAGAAGAATATTCCACGAAGAACATTTGCAAACTTCCTGCGGCTTGAAAGTGAAGGGAAAGAGGAATGGAATTAAGATTAGAGAGAGATGCTCGAAAAAGAGATTTGTTGGAGTATGATTGAGAGTGGAGAAGAGTGAGAGGAGCGGAGAAGGAGAGGGGTGAAAAAGTAATTCGGAGTTGAAGGAATCGGGTTGAGAGAAATTACAGCAAGAAACAAATGGTGAAGAGCGGCCAGGAGTTATCATCACATTTATTGGAAAATGGAATGAAAGATGTTCTTCCGTCCGGAGTTTCAATTGGAGATTAGAAATGAACGAGAAATGGGAATCAGCTACATGGAAAAGGGTATGATACCTCTCTCGAGAGAAAGCATCTTGATTGAATGTCGAACACTGAGACACAAGCCAGCACTCAAACATCCTGCTTGCGCCGTGATGAAGATTGTTATTTGCAAGTGAAGAGAGGATCAACAGCGGACATAGCTATTTACTCTCGTGAAACACACACGCTCCAACCAATTCCACTGGGGACCGACCAACTTCTTTGAGCTGCTCCATAAACAAACATCCGGCAATTTAAAATTTATTACCGCGTCTATCCACCAACAAATAATCTCTTTCCAGATTGCATTAATCTCTATTTGTGTGGTAATCACAATCTCTCCACACGAGAATACATGTGAAAATGAATTCGGGTTGATTAATTCATGCATAAATTACAACATCGGTTGTCTCTGGAGCATTTCAATTTTCATTATTTTTCAATCACATGAGATCCCCTTCCAATAATAGTCCAGAGCAATTTATTGCAGTGGAGGAAGCTCCTCCTTTTTGTATTCAATTTTGAACGGATAATTGTAGAGGATGTTTGATTGGAACCCTAACCTAATTAATTCATATGGGAAATTCAGGAATTAATTCCAATTTTGAGAATAGTCCTTCAAACTATCAACTTGAATATTTTGGGTGAGAGCTGTCACATTCTGACAATATGCGTATTAATCATTCATGATGATGATGATGACGAAGATGATGTTGATACTGCTGATAATAACATTGATACTTATTGACAAAAAATCTGGTGTGGTACACTCACACAACTTTCCTTGCTCATATTTGAAACTGCGATCAGACTTCTGTATATGTGTATTTATAATATTGTTTTCAGAGTACTTTTGTGTAAATTGTGAAATTCGATTATTTTTTTAGTCGTATTTTTTTTAAAATCGTCAAAAAAGCTGTTCTACAGATGAAATATCTCGACTATGTGTTCTTTTTATGAACTGCGCTACCTACCTACCTCATGCACGAAAAGGAGGTTACTAAGTCCATTTCTCAAGGATGGGGTGGACCCCCCATCAGTTTCCCAGAACGGAGACTCATACTAGTTGATAGAGCTGATAAATAACTATACAGGGTATGAATTTGAAAAAAATCGGTCAAGTTTTTTTGAGAAAATCGTGAAAAACATGGTTTTTTAGTGATTATCCGCCATTTTTCTCAAGAATATTACGGAGCTCCTGCAATTTTCCCAAAAATGAGTCAGTTGATAGGGCTTATAAATAGCTATCCATGGTATAAATTTGAAGGAAATCGTTAGAGCCGTTTTCGAGAAAACCGTGAAAAACATGTTTTTTTAGTAATTATCCGCCATTTTTTCCGCCATTTTGAGTTCAATTTTATTGAATTTCTCATTGTCGGATCCTCATGGTATAAGGACCTTAAGTTTAGAATTTCAAGTCAATCGGTTGATTAGGAATGGAGTTATCGTGTTCACAGACATACACACACACACACACACACACACACACACACACACACACACACACACACACACACACACACACACACACACACACACACACAGACCAACACCCAAAAATCATGTTTTTGTACTCAGGGGACCTTGAAACGTATAGAAAACTTGAAATTATGGTACCTTTTACCAATACTTTTCTTACCTATGGTAGTAGGGCAAGGAAAGTAAAAAGTAATTTGAACGATTACTTTTGTTGGTTGAATGACGTAAAAATCACAAAGTAAATGACACACAAGAGGATTCCTCTAAGTAGTCTCTACGATCAGGTTCATAACTATAATCTACCAACATGATGATAATGAGCTAGAACAAACTTTAAATGGGGGATAGGCTGTAACGGTACTTCTAAAGTAATTTAGACGTATATAGCCTCATAATAGCTGTGAAAATGGGACTCTAATCCATGAGCTTTAAACATCGTCTGCAAGTAAGTGGAATAGGCCTACTTCGGTTGATAACGGTGATTCAACAAATATTGTACTGTTGAATACACATAATCGTGGGATAAAAGTCTTAATCTAAATCCGGTGTACTTGAGCCATTGAATTTGCGCTCATTTTTCCAATGTCCTAGCAAGAGTGAATCAATTAAGTTGATATTTTGAATAGTACTCATGTATTTTCATATTGGAAAATCATTATTTTGAACACAGAGATAATTTAACGAACTCAAATAATGTATACTAAATAACCAGATAATTCCCGTGTTATCGTGTTGTCGATCCCGGCTGAAGTATGACAGTTATAAGGCCCATTGACGGCTTAAATTATATATTTAGGCGGTGGGACCTTCCCGCAAGGGACTCCCCATCAACAAAAGTCATACGAATTTACTTTTTAATGTATACTTGTTGGTTGAATACGTGAATGATCAACAAGTAAAAGAACCTTAACTCAAAAAAGTAGAAGAACATACTGTAAGTACTTCAAAAAATCTTTGGAGCGTATCCTATGATCTATGAAAAAGATAGAATCAGGCTAATCTGATGATCATGCGCCTTATGTTGAATAATAACACTGACAGAATAGAAGAGCTAAAATCAAGTTAAGGCTTCAGGCATCCTGCCGAATATATATTTCAGTCTGCCGAATATGTTTTTCATATGAACACAAACCATAGTAGAGTAGCACGAATTGTGATAATATGGTTGCATTGACAACGTTCAGTGATTGTTTAGACTTTTGGATTTTCCTCGTCTAATACGTACTTTGACTTGTTCATAGAGGATTGGTCTGGTCAGGTCTGGGTTACAAGATAATCAGCTCTCAACCTCTTATCCATACGAGACAAAATATTGGAATGAGAATTTCAAGACTATATTACAACTTGCTGTATTACTAGAGATTGCACATATTTAGCTCTTCCCCATTTATGAGAAAAAAATTGAAATCAGATTTGTAAGACTGCATTACATTTCGCTAAGCTTTACTACCTGTGTAACTTCATTGAATCATAACGGAGACTACTTTCAGGATAAGTTTGCTTTTTAAATAGCAACATGCGAGCTACAAGAATACATTGTCATTTACCGGCTACCGGATGGATGAAGGGCGGGAGGGAGGTGGTCTATATCACTCAATGGATGGCATCATCACAATGTGATGTCATATGCAGCGGCGGCGGCAGCATTCGTGTGCTTTCAGCGTTTCAAAGCGACGGATTCAGCTATTGCCAACCCCCACCACCGGAAAACCCTCCACAAATCCCGGAGCCACCAAACCACCAACCACTTTCTGATTTCTGTGCCGATTCATTTCACCTCCACACTCGACAAAATGAAAATGGAGAGCGAAATAGCCATGAAAACGACTGTCACACACGCAGGTCAACACACACACCCGCACGCGCACCAACACTCATAGCTAGTGGCTATTCCTGACCACCGCCTCACCCCACACACTATACTCTCACCTCATGTTGTTTCAGCTCTGTCAATGTATTATGTTTGTCTATCAGCACTCGGAAAGGTTGTTTGTGGCTCCCAAGTAGTCTATATTTTACACATACTCTGTATGTTTACGAGAGATTGCGGATGAAAAATTCCATGTAGACGTTATTCTTCGTAGTTGGAGCTTTTCTCCAATCCAAATCTTCAAAAAAAATTCATAATGAATTTTACAATTTTAAAATAAGCTTCATAGTTTTTTCATGATACTATCCAACAATCACTATTCTCTTTCACCTTCATTATGACACATTTGACACATTTCAAACCCTTACAAAATGAGTATGGTAATTTGAGAGATAAAAAAATGAATTCTGTTACTTCCTCACATCGTACTAATAGAATATTCATATTATAAAATAAACTTCATAGTTTTTTCATGTTATCGGACTGCTATCCAACAATCACCATTCTCTTTATCTTCATTATGACACATTTCAAACCCTTACAAAATGAGTATGGTAATTTGAGAGATCAAAAAATGAATTCTGTTTCTTCCTCACATCGTATTTATTCCATGCTTTTATAACATTCCATATAAAAAGAACAAGAAAAATACGCCAAATATAAGCATTCTCCAATGTTTCACAATATTCGATTTAGAAATTTGTTAAATACACACTTTCCATTACTATCTTCGTGGGTGTATTTGTGGAATATCACGTTCCAAAAGTAAATTACTGTACAAAAGACTTGCTCACAAATTATTAGGCTTTACAGAACTGTTACTAAACAAAATCCATTGGTGCTCGAATATGATGGCTTTTGCCAACATAGTGGTGCAATATCTATCAATCAGTAACATTCATTAATTATTACAATACCTAATTGAAGTATAAAAATTCCAATAATGTTTTTATCACCATATGAATTGAATAGATCATGAGATCATAACTGAAACATATCCTTATCCAATTAGCAAGCAATTTTGTCAAAGTGCATTATACTTTGAACTACAGTACTTCTTGTCTATTCACTTACACTATAATTTACATATTATTCTACCGCATCATAATAAATATATCGGTGATGTCTTATTGAAAAACAAATTTTTATTCAATGATTGCCCTTTCTAACTTGATAAAGTAATAGTTGAAATAAGTATCATGACTGTTTTAAAATTTTCAAAACATTCACGATTTATTAAAATCATGAGACATAATTTAATTTAAATTTCCAAAGGATGTTTAAAAAATCAAACATTGAATTGAACCATGGATCTTGAACAATTCATTAATAGTTCAATTCGTATTTTGAGTATTTTAATCATTGTAACGAAAAATCTGTTGAAGATTTCAATTCAAATTTACAATAATCCAATCGATTAAATGAAACTGAGCATCATTTACGATGTTTCTAATATTATTCAGTAGCTACACTCGTCATTTGGATAACACTAGCATATAATTTGTTAAAATGATACTATTTTAACTTTACAAATCACAAAGTTCTTTCAGGCACTTTATAAACACAGTACTAGTGATGTTCAGACTGGGGAACTTCACATTCTCAATAACAATAAATTATCAACTATTTTCATTTAGTTCTATCATAGTGCAAAAAAATTGGGACTCAATACAGTATTTGAGGAATTGATACCATCTATTCACCCAATTAAATAGCTTGAGAAAAGTGAAATCGATTCAAATCAAGTACAGTTCCATGCAATTTTCTTCCTGGTTAAGAAAAGGTTAGGAGTAACCTGTATACATATTATCTGATAGCCTGATACCATAGAGAAACAATAGCATAAGATAATAGTATATTTCGCACCTAGAGCAGAAAATGAGATTTTTCCAGCTCGAAATCGGTTTTCAAGTCCGAGGCCGTAGGCCGAGGACTAGAAAAGATTGAGAGCTGGAAAAACATTTTTGCCCGTGGTGCGAACGATATTTTTCGCCACACTACAGGTATTGCTGACAAAATAAATAAAGAATACAAAATAAAGAATACTCGTTAAGCTATCGTACCTATCTCTTGATTTTAGTGGTAGAAGATTTGCAGTCAGGATTTCAGATTCTTTTAAAATTTCACTTGGAATACCACAGTCATCTTCAAGCATTTTTGAAAATTCGGAATGCACTAATCAACAATAAATAATTGAATAAAACTGGTTGCGAAGCGAATTAGTTTGATTCGAACTGGAACTGAAATCATGGCGACTTCAGCTGATGATGAAAGTGGACACTCGCCCGATCTAGCGGATGACTTATTAACTACTTCCATGAGCGGCTGGAAAGAGACAACTTTCTGGCCTAGACCGGAAAAGAAACCCTTTTCTGACGTCGTCTGCAAACAAGGTCTTTCATATCTACGTAGGGACTAGAAAACAGCTGCTTTCTGTGCAGTGTGGCGAAAACTTATAAACTTACGCAATTGTTTCTCTATGCTGATATGCTATAAGAATAGCTCTGTCCAAGAATGGCTCTATCAACGTAGCAGAAGAATCAGGAACAATATGGTTCTTAAAATATTTCTGTTTATTGATTCATACATTGTAAGAATATCCCTTATAGGCTAGCAGAGGGAAATTCTTTTCTGGGTTCAATCGTACTCACTTTAATGTATTTTACTTCACTTATTCGTCATATGGAACTGCACCAGGGAAGCAACGCTCCTGCAGTATAAATGGCACGTTTTAAAACTACAAACCTACAGATCGTTCTTAAATCAGATCTACAGTAGATATAAATCAAACAATGTATTCACAAACATGATCTATGTGGTATTTTCGAACTCTCATTTCTAGTGGGAGGTTATCCAAGGAAGGTTTCCCAAGGATTCAGATTCAGATTCCTTTATTCATGTGTTTAACAAAACATAATTCAACTTACGTTCTAGCGTTAAAAATAAATACCAGTAGCGGTAAAATGACATGGTGAATCATATTAAACTGATGAGTTCTACAATAATATTGAGCAAGAATAATGATGAAAAATGCAAAAGTTGAGGTACTACTGTAATGTTTTTACATGAAACGGTGAAGTTTGGACCTTAAGAAGTCCATTCTCAGAGAGGGTATCAAGGATACCCTCCCCTTCAGCACTTAACCGTAAAAAAAGAAAGTTGAAAATTCAAACGAAATATTATGTCTAAGCGAAAAAAAGAGAAAAATATCAATAAGTAAAAACCAAATCATAGAAACGATAAATCATTTATACAAGGAGAGATATGACTAGGAAACAATGTTTTCCCATGATTGTTTGAAAAAAGTTGTTATGGAAATTGCAACAAATAATCTTTTCAGGATATGAAGATGTTTATTCGTGGGTAGTTTTATTGATTGGGATGAGTGGACCCCAAGTAGTGACCAACAAGGTTTGCAGTGAGCTGGACGCGTCGATTATTCACGAAGCATGCTGGCTATCCATGTGAACATGACGTTGAACAGGATCATCACACAGCTTTGAGCATTGTATTCGGACACTACTTCACAAGATCCCTGTCATCTTTGGCATGGCGATTTCAATACAGTGAAGTTAGTCCTGTGAGATTAGTGATGGAAGGCCTAACCGCTGGTATTTGCCCACGCTTTTGCAGTGACTTGATTCAGGCCGGCTCCGTATAGCCGGCGGTAGTTAATTTCTGAGTCAAAGCACGCATTCCTGGTGTTGTCCCCTAATTCAATTCAGGACAGTGGGACAATGCATCTGAGCCTGTAAGAAATTCCCACAGGAATTATCATAAATTGAGCTTGTGTAGAGGTTGTATACAGGAGATTGAATGATATCTGAGAATCTAAACAATCAATTTCAATTTCAATTCCAAACAATATTCTGTGAAAGCTGTTGAAGGGAATGAGTATACTTCATCAGTTGAAGTGAGTGGATTATAAAATATACAAAACACCATAACAGGTCGATTTATCTCTGTTTTTGCGGAGGTAATTTTCTTGTGATCAATGAATACAGACTAGAATTAAGATTGTATCTATATTTATGGATTTTAAAATGGAGATTCATCAAGTTTTGACCTCTGAGAAGATTAATTTCTGAATTGAATCTTACATCAGCTATACAGATAGAGAATCATTTCACCTTCAAAACTCATTTGAAATCGTGGGAAAAATGATTTCTTTGAAATATTGATGAAAAATAGTGATATTTATCCATGTTTTCAATAAATTCGTGATATTTCTAGACAATACTCTAGTGCTTTATCATGAATTAAAATGGTTGAATTCGATTGGAAGATGAATTAATCAGGAGGAGTCAAGAGGAAGAGAGGATGAGAGATAATCATTCCGACGTCACTAAGAACTTCCTTTGTAAGTTTCAGTAGTGACTTGCTGTTGAAACTGAGAACTTCTACATTGCGTGGAATTAATTTGCACAAGCAAGACACACTCAATTCCTGCAAGTCTTCAATAATTACTGATTTTTCAAACTCAATAGCTGTTTTGTTTCGTTGCAAAAATTGAATAATATGACCGGAATGGTACATTTTCAAATCATGGAATAACTATTTATCACATTGTGATCAACAATTGACATTATGTTAAGACGTCAAAAGCATCATGGAGTGGCTGACCTCCATTAGTTGCATCTTAGTTTTCTAGCGACTAGTCTCCTACACCTTGATCAATAAACTATTAAAATATTTTGTAAATTATCGTTGTAGGCCGCTTCTATGGACAATTTTGTTCTGTTTGATCGGTTTTATAATTGTATCACTACACTAATGTCTTTTCAATTTGTTATTGCAGAGGTGCATTTCAAAATTGCAATTCCCTGCGTTGAAGTCGATATTAGCTGGAGGCTGATGGGGCGTTGAACTCAGTACTAGCGTGAGCCGCCCCAACACGATACTAGGTATCTGTTTCGTAGCTGATGGACGGCTTCTTCATTTCCAGCATTGGTAGAATTCCTCGCTCCTGTCAACAAAAAAATAATGTCTAGCAAATTACTAATGCTAGATATTACATACACAGGGATTTAATCCGTTTATCTGGATATTACATATCCGTTATTCAATCCGAGTAACCTTCTCATCTCACATCAATCAAAAATCTTCCAACATAGTCTCACTATCATGTTTATAATTCAAGCATGCAAATCATGAAGTGCAGTGCACATCCCCATCCTATTGCAGTGCACCCCAAGCCTCTATCACCCCTCTAAAATTATAACAAATTCAGCTGCTATTAATTGTAATTGTATTCACAAATGAATAAGTATTCCCCCTTGTATTGGAAACAGTGGCGCCATTTCACCAAACTGCTAGGGGGAGCAAAAGCAAAAACCAAGAGGTGGGGGGGGGGAGGAATACCACCGAAAGATTGAAGGTCCTGGGTTTTTCCCCATAAATGTTTCATTCGAAGATATTATAATATGCTTCATTTTTTCCAGTTTTATACAAATGTGGTTGAAACATCAATACATTATTAGTTATAATCATGAATTATTTATTAGAAATATAGGTCTACAGAGAGGCCCTAAAATAGGAATACACTGAAATAGATTTCTTAAAAATCATGGAAAAAGATAAATTTTTCTTTTACAATGACAATTTCAACAATTTCATTGGGGATCATATTCTAATTGGAAAATAACTTTCAGTTAGAAAGCTAAAGGAACATTAAGCTGTTGCCATAATTCTCACCAACTCTGTACAAACATTTTTGATTGTCTGATTGTGCCCTTTCTTTTGCTTTCACTGTGACATCTTGCAACTTGTTAATTCTCACGTTGAAATTTATGCAATAACCCACTTATTGTGCCCTGATCAATAATTGTACCCATTCTATATTCAAGCTTCAACCATACCACAGAGAAAAATATACAGTATTCTTTATTACTCCGTACCCGTATCCATATTTTCAAGGCAATTTTCCTACATTGTAGATACTGTTGAAGGAATTACTATACTACTGGTGTTGAAAAAGAGTATTAAATCGTTATCAGATTCTGAGGATTCGTGTAGATAGACCCGCATTTTCATTACTTATCTGATCCTTGGGGGGGCCTAGGACCCCCCTGCCCCCCCTAAATGGCACCCCTAATCGGAAACCCAACAAATGAGAAATTTGTCTCTGAATACTGCTGACCTTTTTTTGAAACCCCTTCAAGATTAGATTTTGACCCCCCCCCCTAATAATTTCAAGGGTTTGAACCCTTCCCTGGGGATACCCCTGTCTATTGTTCAGACCGGTTTGTTCGATTTCCAGTTTTAACTAATGAGTACCAATAATCAATCAATTATTTTCTATTTGATAATATATCCCTTTCACTTGAAGCATGGTATTACTCTCATTTTCTCTTATCTAACAAGAGTTGAAGGTTGTAAGTTAGTATTGCATAGCAGGATTTAGTGTAAGAGAGGGTGAGGTATGCCTCAATTCCGCTCATAAAGGTATTCAGTGATATTTGATGATAATTTTCTTTTATTGATCCAGTAGTGACTTGGACTACAATGAAGAATTTTTTTCAAGTTCAAATTTTATTGGAATAAAAGAGGTGAGATAGAATAAATTAACTGTATTATACTGTGCAGATAATTGAGTTCTTGTGGATGTAATTGGGCACCTGTAACAGCGTGATAGCTAACAATGAATGAAATCACATTAGATCATATTATAGTATGTCATAAGTGATAAGGATAGATTGAATAAGTGTAGATTGAATCCAGTGATACAACTGAGAACATTCAATCCAGTAGAAAATAAGTAATTGAAAAAAGGAAGTAAGATCTTGTTACGGGAAAAGAGCTAGATACGCTCTAGTTCATTTTCTACGAGATCAATCTCAGTAAAGAAGAGTATTTTCCTCTATGGAGCTCAAGAACTTATAAGAGAGAAATATTTTCCATGATATAACTTGATTGAGATTGAGAGCAGTTTGTTACGTATAGTGGAGTATATCTGATGAAATATCTAAAGTGCGTTTCATATAAATCTTATATGACTTCAGAAAGTCATTAATGTGGGAATGAAATACTTCAAGAGACATACAAATTGAAAATTGGAATTAAAGCTTTCTTAATACAGAGTGATCCAAATACAACGCAGTCCTCATTTAGAAAATTCATTGAGTCGAGGAATGAATGAATAATACAAATTCGATTTCGAATTGTAGGAAATTACTCAAGTAACTGGGTATGGCAATGTTTGTATCAGCAACAGTTGAATTCTTTGAGATGTGTGGCATGTAATAATGCTAAAAAGATTATAAAAACAATGACTAGGCCTACTTATTTGAATTGATAAAACCAATTTTAGCCCTTAACCTTCCGGGGCGCGCGCCGTTGTAAAAAGTACAACAGTCAGAAAGTCTTTCGTTTCAATTGAGAAATTCACATCCGTGAGGTTGGTAACCTTTAAGTATTCCTCCGCGACATCTTGCTCCGCCCATAGACAAAATGTTGCATTAATATCAATCACTATTAATACTAAGTCATACCCTATTCAGTGTTGAAGAGACCGGTGTCAGGAATGTTGTACTTTTTACATCGCGCGCGTCCTACCTTAGTGTAAAGTTTGAAGTCTAGTGGGCCATTTTTCGAAAGTGAGTGTGATTTTACCGTTGGTTTCAGATGAGTTATCATTAATTTTGTTAATTATAAACAGTTTTGACAATTTTCGTGATGTCAGATGTTCTAAGAACAAGTGAAATAGACCGACTCCTCAATGAAAGTAGTTCAGAAGATGGCAAAACATTGACTCTTCTGATGACAGTGAGGAAGTGATAGAATACAACAAATTTTCGGATGATAGTGAAGTAGAAGGTGACAATGGAAGTGAATGAGAAACCAGTAATTTCGTTGATGAAAATTCTCGCAAACATGATGATATTGAGTTTATTCTTGGGAAGGATGGTGAAACAATCTGGTGTCCGTCTGAAGTAGCAACAACCAGCAAGACCAAGAATAAAAATATAAAAAAATTCTCCCTGGTACAAAGAAGGTGGCTAAGAATGCAAAAGATGAAGTTGAAGCATTTTTATCAGTTATCAGCCTTGATATGATTGATGAGATTTTATATTGCACTAACCAGCATTATTGTATCTTTAGCACCTCAATTCAAAAAAGAGCGAGATTGTTTACAATCGAATAGAACTGAAGTGGCCTGAACAAACAAAAATTGAAAAATAAAAAAGAACTTCAAACATTGAATGGAAGGTATGTTCCTGTACGGAGTTTTTACTATGTGTATTAAACGTTTTCTAACGTAACCATTATTTTTTTAGTTTCCTCTAATAATTATTAAAAATCCAAAACATACTAAAAATATCATACTAACATTCAAAAATAGTCTTGTTATGAAAATAATGGTAAAAGTTGCACATATAAATTGACATAGTAGCTATTTTAATGAAGGAACCAAGTGTTGTATAAAGTACAACGCGCGCGTCCTCGTGTTACAAAAATAGGCGCGCGTCCCGGAAGGTTAATCTAAAAATTTATTTGATTTGATTAACAATTTATTTGACTCATTTTGTGGAGATAACATGATTAAAGTATAGCAACATAAAAATTAAAATCACGAGCAAATGAACTTCTACAAATGAAACTCATTTGATCAACTCCAAAACACAGAAATTGATGAGGGTTTGCGTGGTGAAAGTTTGCGCTACGCACATGACTTCTCTTATTCGAGAGTAGTTTTGCAACACATCGATTTTGCCGGTCTGCAGCGTTGTTGGCAGCATAGTTGAATTTCAGCGACTGACCAAACTAATGTTTCTCCATTATACACACATGTTTGTCGAAAGTAATAGCGGTTTGTTGGTTGCTGGGAGCGTAATTATAAAGGCGAGCTCGATGAAAGGTGACAGGAAGATCGGGTCGGGGGGATGGAGGGGAAGGTAGGGGGGAGGAGGAGGAGGGAGAGCAGAGTTCGCCGCCAAATTACTGTAATCTTTCCATAAGAGAGTTTTCGTGGCAGTGAATGAGGGCAGAAAGAGAATGTGAATGAGAGAGTGTTTGTGGTAGAGGAGTGTGGAGGGGAAGGGATGAGGAGACATTGAAGGAGTGAGGGGGTGAGGGGATGAGCAAATGTGCCGTTTAGCCGTGCATTCAACTCTCAACTCTGACGCAACCCCTTCATTTATTCGGAAGCACACTAACGAACAAAACAAACATGACCCGATCTGGGTGTATACTGTATATGTTGTAGTGCACACTAAACAGTCTGTGGTTAATAATTTGTGCAGTCCTGCATTGAATGTGATCCGACCTTTCACACCAAACTTTCACTTTTGCCTACACTAGTAGGCACTGATCTACCAGTGGGTGATGCTTTATAGTTATGAAGTTTTCAACCGACCATTATATGAATTTATTGCTTGATACTCATCCAAAAATAATAATAATAATGATTTTCAAGGGTGAAAACGATAGTAATAATACTATCCTGCATTTTTCACACCAAAGGTTGTAAAAATCTTGATATCTTGGTATTCTTGATCCTGAATCTTGTCAATCTTGTATCTTGATCTAAAATCTAAATCTTGACATCAGTTGATATTTGTTGAGTTAATCAAGCTCTTAAAAACATGGGTTAAAGTTTGAACCATCATGAATGAATCACAATAATATTGATTTATTCTATTCTATAGTTCATCAAGAAAGCAATATACATAATATAGACACAATATAGATTCAAGAATGCTAATGCTAGAGAAACTTTTTCCATGTTTTTTCCGAGATTGAGTCACTCACTAAATTATGAATCCTCAAAACGTTGATGCTTATCATTTGAAAATGAAGAGTGATAATAATTCCAATCAAATAATATCGTAATAATTTGATTGTATGGTATGAGATGTTGTGGTATTTCTCCATAATTGAAAGAATAAGACTTGGATATTGTCAATTAAAGTGGTATTGACAATATCGAAGTCTTATTCTTTCAAATAATATCGTTTTGAATAGAACAAACCAAATTCACTAGTATTTAATGGAATGCATCAAATTGAAATGTATTCAGGTGTTAATAAACTAATGAAATTCAATGGAATGTGAATGCATGTAGAATTTCTCATGTCATAAATTTATAGTAAATTGAAAAAGCATTAGGAGAATGAAAGACATTCAATGTGGATTAAATGTTAGAGATGAAATCTATTTGACCGATAAATTGATGTGGGTATGCGGTTGTGGTATTATTTCAGTTAGGACATAATTTATAGCTCACTCTTCCATTCAGAAGTTGAATCTGATCCACTAATCTTGTATTGTTGAAAGTTAATGATAATCTACTTCGATATATCTGTTATATTTTTTCCAGAATTAAATATTTGTCGAACTCACCCCGTTGAGATGTGGCAGTTCGAGAGCAGCTGGTACGTACGTTGTACCCGGCGAGCACCTAGTGCATGATCTCTTCAGAGCGGGCCGTTGCCTTGAGCCATGGCATCTCACTGCAAACCGCAACTCCTCTGCCATCTCAGAGCAGAGTGATTGCTGCAACAAGCAACAATTTTCTATTTATAGCTTCTCAGAGGGAAGATTTTTTTTAATGCAAAATGCAGAAATGGAGTGACAGTGAGCCGAATAGAGTAAAATCAGAGTGTGCTGATAGATTAATTGTTTAAGTACCTAATTTATTTCAGTTCTAATCATTTCCTTATAAAAATAGAAAAATGACCACTATAGCAAAATATCGAAACTATAGCCTATAAATATATTATCCAGTATAATAGGAGAGGTTATGTCAGATGATCGCTGAGTAGTAAGTAGTTATAATTAAAGCTTCATCCATTAATTAATACAACGGAAAAGCGAAGCATAATATCAGTATTAACATCAACATTATATTATAAACATCAGCAAACAAAACAAACACAATGATGAAAACAGCTATCATTTGTTAGAGAGAATTCACTTGAGTTTCTTCTGATAGGAAAATTCATTGTTATAAAATGTGATACTGATGAATAGTGATGGTGAGATGAAATGGTCACATGACAAAAATAATCCAACAATAATGGAAATAACTTTCTTATAACAAAGGCAAAATGAAATTTCAGTCTAAAGTTACTAGTATTCTGTACTGTATTGGATTCCATGGATCCTCCAGTGGACATTCGATTTTTTCTCCAATATATGCATAAGAAAAATTCAAGGATTTTGTGAATACAGTATAAATTAAGTTTGCAGAGAAAAACTACAATTAAACTCGAGTCAATATTCATAGATAACTTATTCATCAATAAAAATGAAATTTTAGTTCAGTTACTACTATCCTTTACTATATTGGATTTCACGGAATTAATGGTGGATATTCAAGTAGTTTTCCAATATATTTCAGTAAAATTCAGGGATTTCAATGATACAGTATAAAATTCAGTTTGAAGATTATTGTGTTCGAACTCACCCGATCTGTCTGCGCATTCTTTTTCGAGTTCCAGCAGAACTCGAGTATGGCGACAACTATAGCCAGGGCTAAACCGCACAGAAGTACAACGAACACTCCCCCTGTGACAAAAACAGAAAAAATGAACACATTCAAAACGAGCAGTGCTGAAAGGAAAGAGTGTTCAGGATAAAAAATGCATATGAAAGTTTGAAAAATGGTTTAAATTTCCAGAGCGGCCTCGGAGTTGGAAAGCGTACGTCCCAAGCTAAGCGAAAAGCAGAGCTGGCTCATTGTTTCCTAAAGCTAAAAACGCCCTGAGTCCGTAGAGCTGTATATTATTATGTTATACTCGCGGTAATCCTCCCACAAGCTCATATTCATACTCTAAAAATCTACTGCTTTTGCATCTTAACACAATATTCTCATCACCTTTGTGCGGTTGATTGTTTCTATCTGCGAAACGGCTGAAATTCAGCTACAACATAGGCATCATATTTGTGAAAGGGGTGTACTAAAAACGTTCGTAGTAATATTACTCCCATTTTTCATCTATAGATCAAAGTACTGAGACACTAGGATATTGTGAGCTTTGAAACTTTGAACGTACCCCGAAGATTTAGAAAAACTTTTATCGGCTCGATCTCTACTGCTTGGTTTCATAGCTGATCGTGAAACTGATTGAAATTGGTGTAATTTCTAAACTGCTACGAATGAATTATAGTTGAACAAAATTTTCCAATGAAAATGATAATATATTTGTTGCACAAGATCTGTACTATTTCCATTTGTAAATTTACAATATCGATATCAAAACTTAGTACGTTACAGTTTGCTTTTACCCGAATCTTTTTTTGATTTGATCTACCGAGTTATGAGCGAAATTATCGAGCATAACTTTTTTAAAGTTATTAAACGAAATATCGCTTGGCTTGGAGATAAACGAAATTATCGTTTAAAAATTTATTGTAATTCACAATCCAACATTCCGAAATCAAAACCTCAAATTTTGAAATAGTTCATAACAACCATTCAGAATCCTCACTAGGGAAACATACCAAATCACAATGATAACACTTAATAATTCCACCCAATACTCAAATCCATTTCAATTGAACTGATAACAAATAATGATGAAAATATATCAAATCACTCCAATTCAAATGTTCACAATCTCTTGAACAAGCGATCTAGTGTGCACCAAAATTCTATTAGTACTCGCTAAACTATTGGTCTGATGATGATCTACCCAGGTTAATCAAGAATTTACTTCGTATTAGTGAAGAGAAGTGTCTCTCTGTCTTGGTATTTTTAAAGGTGCGTACAGATATACGCGCCGCGAACATGAGCAATTCACTTCTAATCAGCTGATTATATCTGTATTTTTATAGAAAAGGTAAGATACAGATATGAAAAGCTTGGCATCAGCTGATTAAAAGTGAATTGCTCATGTTCGCGGCGCGTATATCTGTACGCACCTTAATAAATTGAACTCTGTTGAAGAAATGGTGGAAAATAATTGAAAAATATTTTTTTGATGAGGGTAGAACTTCTCTATGCCAACATGGAATCCAAGTTTGTTCATTCAAACAAAAACTTCAAAAATGGACATACAATATTTGATGTTCATGGAAATCAACTTCCCCATTAGTTGTTGAGATTCCATTTCAATGAATGACGAGAAGTGAATATTTCACCGGGACCGGCAAAGGTTTAGAGAATGGACTTTGACAACTATTTGAGATGATTATTGTTGAAAAGGGAACGGACGGGAACGGAAAGGGAACGGCGTCCAATTAGGATGTCTTGCATAAGAATGACTGGACCGTTTAATCTGAAATCCTATTCTGTATTGTGCGTCGACCCGAGTCATAGCATAGGCTGCCGGATACCGAGCACGGGACAAAGGGTCCACGGTCAGGTTCCACCGACCTAGTAAATCGCCATAAAAGTCTAAACGCTCTTACGGCTTCGCATTACAATAAATATTCCATTCCATCACGAGTGACCATTCCATTATTCTCCGCACATGTGGAGGTGTCTCTCGTCTTTTTTATCAATGAATTTCACCATGAATCGTAACTTATCCAACTTAGGGAACTTACTTCAGCAATGGACAGTACCTATGGATATGACCTTCGATACAGTTATATTTCGGAGAGTTTATTGTATTCATGATGAATCGAATTTTGATTATGAATCAAATTTCATTTCCCTTTTCATTTATAATATGGCAAATAAGTATTAACATTTATGAAGAAGAATAAGAACAAAGAGAGCATTTATTTATTTGTGCTTACTCAGCCAGCTGTGGGTGAGCACCCAGCCAGTGCGAGGCATTGGTAGAGGGCAGAAATCATTTTCTCCTTATTCAGTTGCCAGCAAGCAGCCCTAGGTTTAACAACTACTCCACGATGTGATTATTCACTTCAAGTTTCTTTCTTTCTACTTTGTTAAGTGATTATTAATTTTTCGACTTATGAAGATATTTGTATATAAGCTATACTCAAACCCTCTATTGAAGGTGAACTATTTGTTATACCTTTTTACTATATTTAAGGTTGTTCATTCTGAGAGTTGACTAACTTCAAAAGTAATTCACTCAAGTAGAATTGAAATGTTATTATTAACCTGTTTTCATAAATATTATGTCGTATAGTTCATTGGGAAAAGTAATTATTAATAGTTTTCTTAAACGTTATAACTGGATTATTAACTTAATGTAAAAGTAGAGTGTATAATTAGACTACGTTACAATTCAAAGGGTCAAAGTCCGAATGTACTAGAGATAATCATTCACACTAATGTAATAATTGAATTGTTCCTTTAAGAAAGATAAGTATTATGTTTAAGATTCAGAAATTATTCTTGGCTGTTTTATTTCACAGCGGTCCATGTTTGTGGCAAACTAATTTACTACTGACTAAGAAAGAACGATCCTTGTTATGCCAAATCTATCCACAATTATGAATAGGAGACAAGGGACTCCAAGTGCATCATACGAGGAACAGGTTAAAACGGATATGGAGGATAGGAAATAATTGCCAAACTGTGTAGTCTTTTAAGAAATTATGGAACATCTTTACCAAATACTCTGTGACGTAACTCGGTACTGAGGTAATGTGACGATCAAATTATATTTTCCGGCATTGAGATTCATGAAATACTTGAACAAATAGATGGGCTCATCATCAATTTAGAATAAGGATATTGTCATGTATATGGAATTTTGTGAAGTGGTAATCCTTTTATTTAATAATGAATTTCTAAACATTCATTGTGTTCGATTGTGTTTGATTGAATTTTTCCTGAATTCATTCGATTAGATGAGAATACCGAATAATTAGTAATAGGGTTTCCTTAATACTGATTATCAATAATTTATAAATTATTTCAATATTTTTTTTTTTAGAAAATCGTTCTCTTAACAAACATTTTTTTTCAAAACCCATACGACAGCGATTTCAATGAATACTATGTTTGTTTTCAATATCAATTAATTTTTAATGGATGTGGTTCCTCTTTACCAGCTATAACTATAATGCGACTTAATAATATCCAATTGACAGTACATTTTGACTTTGTGTTTTGATATCTTATTTTAATACCACACAAGACAAGGCGTTCATATACCTCACATTCCTGTCAATATTCACTGTTGTATGAAATACGTTCTTCTTCTTCTTCTTCTTCTTCTTCTTCTTCTTCTTCTTCTTCTTCTTCTTCTTCTTCTTCTTCTTTATATTTTGAAGAAAAATTAGTGCTTCACGAACGCAATCACTTCAATGTTCAAATTAATGTTCGCTTTAAGATTTTAAATACAGCTTTAATATTTAGGAAAATTCTGTGCCTTGTGTGGCGGGTTGCCTATCTGCTCCTTACTCATATCCAATACTCTGTATTATTTTATTATTACATAAATGTTAAAGGTTGATAAGTTAAATTTTTAGGAAGGGTTCTCCCTGCTAGTCTCTCAGAAAGGACACAGTGGTAGTTGATAGAGCCTTCCGATTCAAGGTATCAGTTTGAAGCCCTCAGTCCATTTCTGTTCAATAATAATCTGATTACATCTGTAAACTCACTGGCGCAGGTCTGGCGTTTCATCTGAGAAACGGAAGGTGACTTCATTTTTACTCACAAGCTCGTGGCCTTCGATATCAATGTTTATTGTCAGATTCCTGTTCAATCAGGCGTCATCTACAATAGAACTTGGGTGCTCGACCACACTGGGTTTGAGTGCTCTGTCTCTCTCCATTACACGGCGGCATTTTCGCTTGAGCCAATAATAATGATGATGAGTAAATAATGGAGCATGGCCATACTCAACCATTTACCTATTGATTTTGGAATGTCTGCCTGTCCCCTTCACCGCCTCGGATCAGGGACGGGAGTCTGCGATGGGTTAACTGCTACATGCCCGTTATTGGCTGGTAGAGTAAACTGATAAGCTAAGTTGAGTGACTAGCATCAAGGAGACCTTGATACTCTGGTCTCCTCTATTGCTGCTCCGTAGCTAATGTCAATCTAATGGTTGAGGCTCTTCGTCACCACATATATGAGCGATGAATTGAAACGTATTCAGCACAAGAGCCTATATTGTCACCAAGTTAACTGCAGCGTTCATGCAGAACATGACAGCAAACCAATAACTGGGTTTACTGCCTATTCTACCGACAGCTTTGCCAGTGGCTGGCTTTTCCCGTCACATCCAATATATATGTTGTCGTCTGAAATAAGAAGATCGAAGACTGGATTTTTCCTCTATCGTTCATGTTGATCTTCCTTACTTCACATATACTGTAGCATATACCGGTGATCTATCTGCACTTAAAAGGCTCTAGGCTATCTCTATACGTTCCATGTTATCAGGTTACGTTACAACGTATTACTTCATAACATCATTTTATCGGCAATAACATTGGAAGAAGAAAGCTGTCTTTCACAGAGTATATACTCTGCTCTTTCATCGATAAGCATAATAAATGGTGATTCAGGTCATTCAATGATTGGAAAATGTTCACGAGAGATGAAAAACATGGAATGTGTGGATGAAGATTCGTTCTTTTTCTACTGTTTTATTCATAGGGCTACTTTTGAATGTAGTTAGTAATTTTCCTCTGATGCTGAAAAGTATAGGGAATTTGAGAGGAACTTCATAGTTATTTTTTGTTCACAGACAGAGAATTTTTCAGCTAATGATAAAACGATAAACAATTAGTTCATAAACAATGCTTGTCATCATGGCTCAAAATTCTGTGTTTCTATGAGGTAAAATATGAAAACTCTGAATTAAATAAATAGCATGAATCAATTATCCCGCAACAGATGATTGTATGTGAATAGAAATATAATGTAATAGGGTGAATATTGAGTGGGTATTATTGTAGTTGTTTGTGTGTATCTTATATTATTTTTCAGGTTTTTGAACTGAAATGAACTTTGATTTTACTGTATGTTGAACCCTGCGTTTTAGTCTGAGAATTGACTCTGTCTTGTTTGAATTTGCTAACTTGTTGCTTAGTTATCGAAATTAAAGCGATTTTCGTGCATTTTTCAAATGCAGTTTCAATTTCTTGTCGAAAAAGCTACTGTATTTGGGAAATGTACGACCATTGACCTTTTTGCAGCTTTGGCTTTTCCACTGGAAGTTATGCTCAACGCTAGTGGAGGGGGAATAATTTTCAGTGAAAAGGTCTCAGTTCGAATTGAGACGTAACTGGGAAAACATGTAACGGTTGCGAGCCTCGGTCCTCTGATTGGGCCCATTTCCCATTCAGAGGGACAAATTGTTAAGTTTCCAGCTATCAGTAATTTTTATCTAGTTGAATAGGAAACCAAATTTTATAGAGTTAGTAGGAGTAGAATCAGGAAATTATTTGTGCGTGTGAGTTCAAGTATAGTGAGTTTTATTGAAGCGTATGTGAGTGTTTCTGAAGAGTCCAAGTTTGAATATTGTTAAAATGGTGAGTGCCGAACTTTTGTTGTTTTTCTTATTAAGCTCAAAATTTAGTAACATAGAATGACCGAGGCCCGAATTTAGTTGCAGCAAGTTAGCAGGTTCCCAAATTGTATAGATTAAAAAATTGAGTACGTCTTCTTGACCTGAATCGATTGCTGAATAACTTTGTTCTGTTTGAAAATTTAACATGTTACATGACTTTGAATAATTTTTTCTACCGATTTAGAGTTCAATAAACCTGAAGTTGAATTTTATTAGTATTTTTCAATGAAGTTCCTGGCTCGTAGTTACTATAGTTGCTAGAAAAGGTGAAAATCGAATAATGTTGATAATCTGTGCATTAGAATGAACGAATGGACTAAAAAGCTCCCAACCAATCAAGGATTCAAATACCGGTAGATGATTTGATAGCAGTAAACTTTAGCAAATATTATAGAAAAGAAGAAACAACCTCCCTCCGTTTACATTGGTGCGCAGCGTTGGTATAGACTGCAAGAATGTCTATTAAACCACATGTATTCTTATATATTTCATATTTTGTCAAGATTAATCAAGTCAAGAGACAAAGATATCAACCGGTTGCAGAAATAAGGTCAGGTAATCAGGTAGTGTTGTAGGGTTAAAAATACCTCCACCGGTTACAATAATGTGAAAAGATAGTTCCAGTATTGCCAATGAATAATGATCAACTTCTATGTTTCTATTCTTGACACATGCATGCAATTCAAACTTTGTTTTTCATCACTACTTGGCCAACTCTTGGATTATTACCGTGAGATAATAGGCTATTATTCTAAGATTCGATAATACAAATATGAAATAAATCGGTTAATGCCTAGTGAAATCTCAGCATTATACAATTCTAGTGTTCAAACCATTGTTGACTTGTTGCACTGTACCATACAGTAAACTCTTGCTGATTCATTCTCCAATACACTGCATCAGAGTAGAGAACACATATAAAATGAGAAAAAATATAAAAGGTCCTTAATATTTGGGGTAAATGTACTTATGTATAACGTTTACATCAATGAGTTAAGTACTATAGGTGTATGTAATGCAAATGAAATTAGAAGGAACCACTCTCATGAAAGCGAGTTATACCGTTATGGTTACTGATTACATGATAAAACTGTTTCGAAAATGATGATAATTATTTTATGGCCCTCTAAAAGCCAATCACCGTGGATATATTAGGCTTGTTTGCCGCTTTGTGATGAACCGTTACAGGTCAAACATTTTCATTCCACTTTGATTGAAATTTGCATTTCATAGCCTCAGCTGTGGAAATAATTGCTTCGTCAACTATAATTGGTAGCTTTTAGCATCGCCTCTGGTTTGAATCAAGTTCAGCTCTCATGCAAAACTTACAGCAATCACTTTAAAACTTCCACTTTCAGTGGAAGCTAATTTGCTTTCTAGACTTTCATGAACTCCCAGAAAAACTCAATTCCAGTACAGCAGATGAAGTGATTGTATCCAGCTGAACAGAATTTTAGATCTCGCTCCGACATGGGAAATCAGAAATTTTCATCTAGGAGAACTATTTTTGCTCATTAGTGTGATTGCACTCACAACTTTACCATGAATAACAAGAGATAAGCAAGATACTGCTTAAGATCTGAAAGGGGTTAGAAGAAGATGAAGAAAAAAGCTTTTTTTTCCACAAAATCACCAACGATCAATACAACTTTTACGTGTTATTTTACAAACCCAGTGTTAACAGACGTCATTTTTTTGAAGCGAAGTAGTTTTCCAAGTCGAGTTGGGATATCTCATTATTGAAAGAAAAAGCAACAACTCAATAGATCATTCCAGCAAACAAGGGAATGTAAATCGAAAAAGGTATCTTAATAACATAGTGGGAAAAATAATATTTCATCTTCGATAATAACCACATCGATAATCATGTTGAAAGACCACTAAATTTACATACAATAAAATTCTCTGTACATGCTATACATCTATAGAAACCTTAGAATTGATATGCATCCTTTTGCATGTAGCTGCGATATGAGCTTGCTAATACTTGTCGACTTGGACAATTCAATTAAAAATAGGTTCTTTAAGATCACTTGATAAATTAGCAACTAATAATCCAAATATATATATATATATATAATTCTCTAGTACTTAGTAGATTTCTTTGTATTGAATATATATTTTATCTCATGGTGCAAGATTCGGCACCTGATGGAATAGGTAGAGCAATTCATCTAGTGAATTAGAGCTATAACAAACTATCGCAAATTATATCGCAAATATTAAATATCATATGAATATTTTTTAATAGCCTAGATTTTATACTTCTTTGATTCAATAGAATTTTCTGAAATGTATTGATCTATTTTTTCCTTTAATAAAATACCTTTAATACTAATTTTACTTGCGCAAGTATTTTTCTTATTAAATTCTTAATTTATAATGAAGACCCTTTCGGCGAGCTAGCTTTGATTATTAGATAGATTCGAAGCACTAGGGCGCCCATCACTAATTCAATATTTATCACTCACGTGTCGAAAATCTTCTTATAAGCCGCCGATGTCGATCCCACTCCTTGTGGTCCTGGAATATGGTAGCCGGAATCGTCTCTTCCAAGGGTTTATAAAATATTTGAAATTAAAAATGACTTCTGCTTTACAAGAGCATCACAAAGTCCTTTAAGAAATTTAATAATTTGATCTAACTTTAACTTTTACAATTTATTAGCAAGGTATTACGCTCTAAAATATTTAGGGTCCTCTCATGGTGGCATTTGGCTGGCGAGTGCTGGTTCTCCTTTCTCAATTTTACAAATCTTACTTCCGACTTTCAAATTAACATAAAATTTGAATATCTTAGTCCTCCGCCATTTAGGTTCAAATAGATCGTACAAAAATATCAAATTATTACTCAAGTTGTGCGTTTAATAATTTCTTTGCCTTCGAGCTATATCGATAACATAGACTATACAATGTTTTAACATAAATCCAGTACATTTATATAAATATATAGAAATATTTTTGAATTGGCCTACAGTTGCCGCCTCTTAACTGCCGTTGTGCTATTGGTGCATGCAAATTTGATTCAGTATTCATGCGCCTGGTACCTCCTATTTCCTGAATACACTTAATTATTTTTATTTGGTTTTTTACTTATGCTCTCTACATGCTAGCTAATATTCTATACACTAATATTTGTTTCATGCTACCTGATGGTTAGCGAGTCACGTGATGTTTTTTTCACATTGCATACTGTTTGATTGCAATAGAGCTCTGCCAAGGGGTTTTGGTCAGATTCTACGTTGCTCGATTTGGTCGATCTCTAGGTCGCCGATCCCTGAATGCATATACCTAACCTCAATCGTCAAATATTCATATATATATATTTATGTTTCTCATCGTTTTCCTTGAAACCTAAGCCACATTAAGAATATCGTACTATCCTTTGGCACAGACTGCGTCATTAATTTTTTTTTGCTAGCTGTATTTAAAATGGCTACTGACGAATTTTTTTGTGAGGGGGGAGGGCAGCAGAATTTTTCCTGAATTTGAGAAATTAAAGCGGGCTTGCGTTGGGCTTGAAGGGGGTTGGGCATCCCTGTAATATGGTGAAGAGATGTGATGACGAAAAATTCGAATACTGATCATACAAGATCATAAAACTTCATTCAAGACTATACAAGTTGTTGGTATTTCACTAAATACTGAGATATAATGGAAATCCATCATTTTTTCAATGGCTTTCATTTTCAATGATATTTTGTTGGTTAGGAAAATATATATTTATATTGTTGATACAATTTACAAACAAATATTTAAATAATTTACCAATATTGTTGGTATATTTACCAACAATTTATATTCTTGGTAATCGTCAAAACGATTATTCCCCACGTTAGAATTTGTATGTTCAAGAAGACGTGAATAGTCTTGAAAAAAGTAAATGATTTATCAACTATAATTTATGGAGTCAACAAAGTAATTGTTGAAGAAGTCAACAACTTTTCTCCCTTTTCTTTGTCGGCTACTATCTTCAAGTAGTAACAGAACATACATTAATACAAATAGGTAGTAGCCTACAGTTTTCTCCGTGAAAGAAAGAATGTTTGAGAGCTTATTTATTCAGCCTGAATTTATTTGATAGAGTGGTTGTGATATTGAACGATTTGTTGGGGAAGGTTGTCGTTATCCGTACGGAAAAAATCTCCCCCGGATAAAAAGTTAAAAGTATGGTGATTTATAAATCCTCGCAACGAGCCATATTCGTCGTCTGAGAGGGTTGAACGCAGAGAATTTTTATCCGGACATAATGCTCAGCTTTGTGTCAGATTCAGATATGGGCTGCGATGGAATCCGCACTTGGCATCTTTTGAATCTTTATCCCATATCGATAGCTTTTCGGTGCGATGGCGGCGGCCCCAAACTTCAAAGAATTGCAGTCTGTCAGTCGTCACAAGCCAAATGGGCTACTTCTGCCGCTCGAAACGATGAATTATTCAAAAGTCAGATCTGTCACCATCACCGGCGCCCTCACTGCTCCACTCAACCACCTCAGCTCTCAACTTGGTTTACAATT